>NC_051066.1:35151918-35454001 GCF_004664715.2 Peromyscus leucopus | reverse complement strand
GTTCAGAATTGAAACTTCATCTTGGTGGATCTTTCCTGTGATGAATATGTAATGTCCTTCTTTATCTCTTTTGATTGATTTTAGTTTGAAGTCTATTTTGTTGGATATCAGTATGGCTACCCCTGCTTGTTTCTTAAGACCATTTGATTGGAAAGTCTTTTCCCAGCCTTTTATTCTTAGGTAGTGTCTGTCTTTGAATTTGAGATGTGTTTCTTGTATGCAGCAGAAAGTTGGGTTCTGCTTTCGTATCCATTCTGTGAGTCTATGTCTTTTTATAGGTGAATTAAGTCCGTTGATATTAAGGGATATTAACGACCAGTGATTGTTCATCCCTGTCATTTTTGGTGGTAGTGTGTGTGTACTTCCCTTCTTTGGGGTTTACTGTTGTGGCTTTATCTATTGCCTGTGTTTTCGAGTGTGTATCTGACTTCCTTCGGTTGGAATTTTCCTTCTAGTGCTTTCTGTAGGGCTGGGTTTGTGGATAGGTATTGTTTAAATCTGGCTTTGTCTTCTAATGTCTTGTTCCTTCCGTCTATGATGATTGAAAGTTTTGCTGGGTATATTAGTCTGGGCTGACATCCATGGTTTCTTAGTGTCTGCATTACATCTGTCCAGGTCCTTCTGGCTTTCAAAGTCTCCATTGAGAAATCGGGTGTTATTCTGATGGGTTTACCTTTATAGGTCACTTGGCCTTTTTCCTTGGCTGCTCTTAATATTCTTTCTTTATTCTGTACATTTAGTTGTTTAATTATTATGTGTCGAGGGGACTTTTTTTGGGGGTCTAGTCTGTTTGGTGTTCTATAGGCTTCTTGTATCTTCATAGGCATTTCCTTCTTTAAGTTGGGAAAGTTTTCTTCTATAATTTTGTTGAATATATTTTCTGTGCCTTTGAGTTGGTATTCTTCACCTTCTTCTATCCCTATAATTCGTAGGTTTGGTCTTTTCATGGTGTCCCAGATTTCTTGGACATTTTGGTTCATGACTTTGTTGGCTTTAGTGTTTCCTTCGACTGATGAAACTATTTCTTCTACTGTATCTTCAATGCCAGAAATCCTCTCTTCCACCTCTTGCATTCTGTTGGTTATACTTGCATCCGAAGTTCCTGATCTTTTACTCAGGGTTTCTATTTCCAGCATTCCCTCTGTTTGTGTCTTCTTTATTTTTTCAATTTCCTTTTTCAGTTCTTGGACTGTTTCCTTTGTTTGTTTCATTGCTTTTTCATGATTTTCTTTCAGTGCTTTATTGTTTTCTTCCAGGACTTTAATGTTTTCTTCCAGGACTTTATTATTTTCTTGGAGGGCTTTATTGTTTTCTTCTAATTTGTTTGCTCTTTCCTCTAGTTGTTTATAGCATTCTTCCAATTTCCTTGTCTTTTCCTCTACACAAGTCTCTACCTTCTTCATGAAGTTACTCATAAGGCTACTTTCTTCTGCTTCTTCCAATTTTTGGTGTTCAGGTCTAGATGTTGGAGGCGGGCTAGGTTCTGGTGATGCTGTATTGCTCTTCATTTTGCTGTATGTACTTCTGCCTTGACGTCTGCCCATCTCCTTGTGGTTCTTTCTTCGTCTTATCAGTGTACTTGTTTCAGAAAGAGCTGACAGATTCAGGAAGACTTTCTCTTTTGTCCAAAAGGGAGTTCTCTTGTCCAACTCTCTGGTCCAGAAGGGAAGTCCGGGGCGGGCTCTGGTCCAGAAGGGAAGTCGGGGGCAGGCTGGGAGCTGGGGGCCGGTCTCTAAGTCTCAGGAAGTGGCTGGAGTCGCAGGCAGATGGGCGTGGGGGCGGGGCGCGGAGATTGCAGGGGCTGCCGGGGGGCTTGGAAAAGGGGATCCCTCCCGATGGGGCTAGAAGGGGAGCTGTCCGGTGGCCAGAACCTGGTGCCAAGTTGGGCAGGTCTTCCCGGAGTGGCTGGTGTCCAGGGATGGGGTCAGGGTTGGATCCGGGTACTCACCTCTGGACCAGAAGGGAAGTCGGGGGCAGGCTGGGAGCTGGGGGCCGGTCTCTAAGTCTCAAGAAGTGGCTGGAGTCGCGGGCAGATGGGCGTGGGGGCAGGGCGCGGAGATTGCAGGGGCTGCCGGGGGGCTTGGAAAAGGGGATCCTTCCCGGTGGGGCTAGAAGGGGAGCTGCCCGGTAGCCAGAACCTGGTGCCAAGTTGGGCAGGTCTTCCCGGAGTGGCTGGTGTCCAGGGATTGGGTCCGGGTTGGACCCGGGTACTCACCTCTGGACCAGAAGGGAAGTCGGGGGCAGGCTGGGAGCTGGGGGCCGGTCTCTAAGTCCGTTTTTGTCTGTTTTTATAGACAAGGTCTCACAATGTTGCTCAGACTAGCCTGGATTCTCCTATAGTAGCTTCACAGTTCTAGGATTATAGACAGGTAATTTGTTAATTTTCTAGCCCTAGAATAGGTAGTCTCTGAAACTTCTTCTGGAAACTTATTTCTTTTTTGTAATATTCATATGCTGAAAGTATTCTATCTCGATCATCTTACTGAAGAAGTTTCTAGAGTCTGAAAGTCTTTAGCTCTTCTGGCCATGTTCCCTGTGGTCATCTCTCTCTTTTAGGGAGATTTTTACTTTGCTCATCTCTTGGGTTAGACTTCCTGCATACTGTATTTTATTGTTGGCTTACCACTTCATTTTTACTGTTTGAAATTCTCTGTAACTTCTTGAGAAAGAATATTAGAAGCCATTTTGTCTTTTTCTGTTATTTACTTTTGGTTGAGTTGCATGCTTCTGTTTGCTACTTTGATTCATAGTTTATTATGCATTTGAGGGGAGATGTCAGGGATGAGGTGGGGGTGGTATAACATCTCTTCAAAGTTTGACCTAAACTCCAGGAGGGCATATGTGTGGGCATTAAACATGATTGGCGCCATCCATTTCCTCAACATCCTCAGGGTATGCATTGTTGGTGTGAGGTTGGATGCATATGAAGTACAGGAAAGCCAAAGCTAGTTACCATTGCTGTAGCTGAAATAACAGAAGGTCTGGTAGGGAAACTGGGAGGCAGAAGATCTGATGTGATGTCAGAGGCATCTGACACTTGCTTCTTTCCAGCTAAGCTTCTGGTAAGTCCATTTATTCCAGGAAATGATGCTGTTCCATTTTATAAGACTTTTCTCCCTTTGTTTCTGGTTTCTCTTTCAGGAACACCTGTTAATCAGATTTTCAGTAACTTAGACTCTGAAGTATTCTTAAGTTTTTTCTTCTGTGTTTCCATATGATGTTATTTTGCTTTACTTTGGGGAAGACATTTTTCTCAACTTTATCTTCTGATTCTTTTGACTTTTTAATTTTGAATACTATACAATTTTCCAAAGGATTTGTGCATGAATGTAAGTAAGTACATGTGTATGTACTTGCATACACCCTGTTTTGTCTAGTCATTGTAATATTGTCTTTAAATTCTCTTGATATTAATAACAGCTCCTGCATTGTTTTGTTGGATTTTTTCTATGAAAATACATTTTTAGTGTCCTCTCTACTTTATCTTGTCTTTTTATCTTTGAGCTCTGTCTTCATCTAAGAATTGTCCTCCAGATATTTGCTGATTATTTGTTAGAATGGAAAGGAGAACAGAAAGCACTCTGGGTTTGGGTGAGCCATGCAATTAAAGAGTTTCCAAAGTCATTAGGTTGAAGAATTTCTCCTTGGCTTGTCCAATTCCTTGGAAACACTCTTGCAGTCTTTTATCTAAAGGGTACAAACCGGGTTGCCAATGCTAATGATTCCATGTAGAGCAAAGGCAAGGTACACATTTAATATACAAATTTTACAGTCTTCCTAGGGGGAGGGAGTGAGACATCCTGTGTCAATTATGTCTGGGGTCTCCCAGCCAGAGACCACATATTTTATCATCTCCAGAGAATGAATTCTAATCTCACAAGAGACGGAAGGAATCACAGAGGTGAAGTTTCTTAAGCAGACTTAAAACCATGCTTCCTGATTTCACCCTATCTCCATGCCTCTGTTAGTGGTGCCTCTTGCCAATGATTCCTGAGGTTCAGGGGTTTCCACCATGTAAAATGAGTCATTGCTTAGCTCCTACCACTGCCAGTTTAGACTCTAGCTTCATTGGTTTGCTAAGTTACCCATCTGTTTTCCAGCTTCCAAAAACTTGTGCCTGGGACTGCTTCTGTTCTTTCTGTGGTATCTTTCTCCAAATCTCTTTTGCATGGAATATAAACAGATACTTGAAGATCTGCTTTTCCTTCCAGCCTACCAAATATAGATATTGACCAAATTAAGGCTCCTGGCATCCCACTATTCCCTGTGCTCTGAAAAATTCAGATCCCCTCAATGTGTGCATCGCATAATAACATTTGTGTCTTTTAATGTGTCAACTTTGGCTTACTGTGGGGTTATGAAACACTCCACAGTTAGTACAGTGTATAAGAGAAAATCTCATTCATAATTTTTACTTTCTCCCAGTACAGTATAATAGAACTACAAGCTCTGGAGCTGATTCAACTCTTCATTCCCACTGAGCTCAACGTGTAAGCAAAAGAAACAAGCTCAAAACGTTATCAGAAATTTATTTATTCTTTGGAGCTCAAAAAACAGTGGTACTGCCTTATCAACTCCCCAAATATAAGTGGCAAGGAGAATTTATATTCCAAGTGGTTATCTTAAGATACTATGATGGTTTGAATGAGAATGGCCCCCATGGACTCATAGGTTTGAATGCTTGTTCACCAGTTGATAGAATTATTTGGGAAGGATTAGGAGGTGTGGTCTTGTTGGAGGAGGTATGCCACTAGATGTGGGCTTTGACTTTCTAATAGCCACATTTCAATTTAGTTCTCTCTGCCTCTTGCTTGTGGATCAAGCTCTCAGCTACTACTCTAGTGCCATTCCTGCCTCCCTGCTGCCATGCTTCCTGCCATGATGGCTGAGGACTCTAATCCTCTGAAATTCTAAGCCCCAAATAAAGTCTTTCATCTATAAGTTGCCTTAGTAATGGTGTCTTATCACAGGAATAAAAAGGCAACCAGGACAGACACTGAAATAGATTGTGTCATACACACACACACACACACACACACACACACACACACACACACACATACACACACATACACACACACACACACTCCATTTGGTTCTATTATGCAGTTAGGTTGAACCAGAGACATTTCTGGAAGGTTTTAGCATGTAGAGTGATATGAGGTGGACTATCAGATTAGGTATACATCATTCACCAGAATACTCTCTACCCCCAAGGTTATCCCAGCTTTATGGCACAGAAGTAAATGTGTGAGCAATTGCCTAGAGTGCACTGTTCAGGAGGATGTGTGCTGAGTCAGAAGTGCTGAGTCTACAGAATTTTAGGCTGGAGCCCAATGTTCCAACAGCAATGAACTGTTTTGTACCCAGAATCTGTTTTAGTAATTACTCTGCAGTTGCTGCTTCTAATGAAACTCCAGAATCACAATGAATCACCAAGGTAATCTATAGGAAAAATCAGTACTTTGCACAACAACTCAGACATTCCAGAGGAAAAGATTTGTGAGACAGGAAGGTGTTCTGTTCTGAGCTTTTGGAGGCCCAAACAAGTATGATCCAGAATCCCTTTTCTATAGAACTTAGCCAGAGAGAAAAGGCATTGACTGCCACTTCTTAGTTTGGAGGAGGAGGATACATGCTGTGTCACTGGTAAAGATATTAATGGCTTTAAAAGTAACACAGAGGAGGTGCAAGGAGTTTATTTAAGGGGAAAATGGAGTCACCAAAGAGGAGGAGGAACCAAGAAAAGCGGTTCTTGCTCTTGTTTCTAGGTTCATCTTGGGTCATAGTAACTTAGGAGAGTAGTTCAGAGGGAGTTGAGTTGGAAAACAGGGGCAGTTATAGGGTCACAAATAGCTTTAGGCAGTTTAGGCATACATTATCCAATAACATATTTTATTTATAATAGTAGTTTATAGGTAAGTCCACATTATCCAGGTATCTTTTGGTGACAGAAATCCTTCTTAAGATACTTTATGCTGTGACTGACAACAATCATTGGTGAGTCATATATGGATGGATCTAGAAGCTGAGACAATCAGCAGGATTTTTTTTCTATCCTTTGGCCCTGTTTTTTGCTTTGGTAATGCTTTCTTCATGTGGTGAGAATTAGCATCAGTTCATGTTTTGTGTGGTCCATACAGCTTTCCATCCCAAATTAAAGAACCTCTGTCTTAGTGCCCATAAGAAGTAGCTGAGAGACGCCAATTACCTACTTTGTGGGCAAGACATGATGGACACAAGATTACTGATTTTAATTACACTGGATAATGGAAGAACAATTGCTCATAGCAAAGTGCATTGGTATGGGAGAGACAAGAAGTATGCTTACAGTTCCCAAAGAATTTACTTTAGCTCAAAACAAATATGTCTGTTCTCTGAATATCAAGTGTATGATAAAGGTATTGGCATGGGTAAAAAGAGGGATGAATTTGGAGGCATTGCTTGTGATATAAGAATTACCCCATCAGCATTTCCCATTACCGACCACTGTACTCATGAGATACATTACCGTAGTTGGAATTTTCTTTGGGCTGCCAATCAGCTTCCAAACAAAGACATGGAGAATTATTATTAGTTATGAATGCTTGCTCTTAACGTAGGCTTATTTCTAGCTAACTTTTTATAAAACTTAAAATAACCCATTTATATTAATCTATGTGCTACCCTGAGGCTTGTTTAACTCATCTACACATTGTCCATCCTGTTTTACTGCTTCCTCTGAGTCTGTCTGTCTGGCTGCTGGCTGACTGGCCCCTGGCTGGCTCCACTTTTCTCTCTGCACACCAACTTCACCTACCCTGCCTCTGCCTAGCTCTTGACTGTTCAGCTTTTTGTTAGAACAATCAGGTGCCTTAAGCAGGCAAGGTGAAACATCAACATGTCTTTACATAGTTAAAAAAATGTAGCATAAACAAAAACAATACACCTTTACACAATTAAACAATGCAACACATCTTTACAAAGTTAAACAATTATTTTGCAACATAAACAAATGTAACTCATCTTTACTTAGTCACAAAAATATTCTATTCCACAACACATTTTTTGGAGACTCATTTCTAATTAAGAGAGTGAAGACCGCATAGGTTCAATAAATAGGATTTCAGAAGTCTTCATTGGTTCTTCTACTATTCATTTTTTTCTGAAAAAAAATCAGTTATTTTGGAATGTATAAATTTTACAGATTAATTTGTGGAGATTTAAAGTGTTTTTTTTTTGTGTGTGTGTGTGCGTGTGTCTGTGTGGTTTGTGTGTGCGGTGGTTGAATAAGAATATTTGAATATTTGAATATTCTCCCTTTCCTTGAATCTATCAATAGTAAGCAGTTCACCAGTGAGAGGTAGAAGCCCAGATCTCTTCTCCCATCCATATCTCACTACAGATAGGCCCATTCTTGTACAGATTCAGTGTAGGCGTCTATAGTGGCTGTGAATTTATGACTGTAATGGCTGTTCATTGCCCAAGAGATGATATTTCTTCCTGTCCCCTGACTCCTACATCTTCTTAGAGGGGATAGTATAACTGTTTTGTTTAGGGGTGAGCATGGCATAATAGCATAATCACCTATTCCCAGCATGTAGTGCAGCCCTAAGTCTCTGCTTTCACCACTATTCACTGGAAATAAAGATTTCTCTAGGGCTGAGGTAGTGTTTATCTATTGGTATATGTGCTAATATTTAGAAGGCAGTGTGACAGTATGACAATTTGCTAAATATAAGTTTTTCAGACCACTCCCAGGGCCTATTATTTTTTCCCTATGACAGGTTTTTATCAGGTTTACAGTACTAGACATGAATTCTTTCCTGTGGAGTGGAAGTCAAATCCAAGCAGAGAGCAACTGGTTACTCCAACATCAGTAACACCACCACTATTGCACAAGTGTGCATACCTTATCTGGCAGACTGGTCTTAAAGATAGTAGGATTCACAACTGGGTAGGACTGTTGATACATTTTCTTCCCCCAGAAGTCTGCCTAATAAGCACTTTTTAAAAAGATGTTCCCCATCATTATCCATCAGGGAAATGTATATTAACAATTTTGAGATTCCATTTTATCCTAGTTAGAATGGACATTATCAAGCAATCACATGGCAACAAGTAATAATGCGCATATGGGGAAAGAAGAACTCTTATTCTCATTCACTGTTATAAATGCAAACTAGTAGCCACTAAAGAAACCAGTATGGAGTTTCCTCAAAAAGATAGAGGTAGAACTACCATATACCCAGTGATTCCACTCTTGGGTGTGTGTGTGTGTGTGTGTGTGTGTGTGTATGTAGAGATACTTTCTCATCAATATCCATTGCTGCTTTATTCATAATAGCTAGAAAACTGAATTAACCTAGATGTTCATCAGATGACACATGGATCAGGAAATTGTGGTACACAATAGAATTTTAGTTAGCTGTGAAGTAAAGTGAAATTATGAAATGTGAAGGTAAATGAATGGAAATGGAATGAGGTAACCTGGGCAGAGAAAACCAGATATCACATTTTCTCCTTTATGGATAGATCCTAGCCTCAGATCTCTATTTTTTTTTTTTATTGAAAATATATTTTTTTCATATAATATATTCTGATTACAGTTTCCCTCTCCCAACTCTTCCCAGGTCATCCCCATTGCACCCAATCAATACTCTTTCTTTCTCTCTCTGTAGAAAACAAGCATCTAAGAATAAAAAATAAGATAAAATAAAAATAATTAATCAGAATCAGAAAAAACAAACAAACAGAAGAAAAAGAGTAAAAGGAAAAGCACAAAAATGTATACACACACACACATTTGGACACACAGAAATTCCATAAAGACACAAAATTGGAAGCCATAATATATATGCAAAAGACTTGTAAGGGGAAAAAAAAAAGAACCTCCAAAAATGTCATTGAGTTTTGTTTTGTTAAGAGTGGTTTGAATAGCCAGTGAGATTCAGTTGGAGGGAACTTACTTTTCCTTTGTGAGGGGTTAGGAATTGGAGATAGCTTTTGTGTTAGGGATGGGGGCTTGTGTCCACTCTCCTTCTCACTGCTGGGGTCCCATTTACCTTAGACCCATGTAGGCCCTGTGCATGCTGCCAGAGTCTCTGTGAGTCTGTGTGTGCATTGGTCCTGCTCTGGTGTCCTCCATCTACTCTGGCAGGCAAAGACCCACAAATGGAAATGTGCAGAGAACCATAGACCTTGGGACACGCATCCTTAAATGCTGTGTCTCCATCAAATCCCCCCCGCAGAGAGGAAATCAAAATTAGACCTCTAATTTTGGATGTTTAGCTTGGCGTATCTGCAGAAGCCAGGAAACTAGGAAGATGCCATTGGGAATGGGGGGGGGGAGTAGTAGAACACAGGTAACATGAAAGTAGGGAGGGAGAATACTGGCGTTTAAGGAGGGAGAGGGTGAATGGGTATTTAAAAAACTGTATGGATGGGGCTGGAGAGATGGCTCAGAGGTTAAGAGCACTGGCTGCTCTTCCAGAGGTCCTGAGTTCAATTCCCAGCAACCACATGGTGGTTCACAACCATCTGTAATGAGATCTGGTGCCCTCTTCTGGCCTGCAGGCAGACATATATAATAAATAAATAAATTAGAAAAAAAACTGTATGGAAAACTGTTATTACCAAGTTAGAAAATACAATTCATGACAATAAAAGAAGACTTTGAAGGGAGCCACCACGCGTGGCTGGAGAAAAGCTGTCCCCCAAAGATGTGAAAGAGGAATGAGGATGTGCAGTATCTGGGCAGAGGACCAAGGGTGAGGAAAACTTCAAGGTCTGGGGACAAAGAATGACCTTGGTAACTGAAAAACTTTCTAGACTTAGTTTTAAAGGTTTAGGTTATAAGATGGAAGGTAGGGGTGGTGAAGAATGGATGTGATTAGGAAAACATGAATTAGTTGGGTAGGTTGGTACTGCCAGAGAAACTACGCACATCAAAATACTGCCAAGGCACCCAGTCACTTAGTTGTGATTTGTCTTGTGCAATGCAGTGAGAAGGATCCAGAAGCTGCAGGGGTGGCTAAGGGGTGGTCCAGTGGATAAACTGCTTGTCTCCCTAGTGTATAGGA
The DNA here is from genome assembly GCF_004664715.2 of Peromyscus leucopus. Lineage (NCBI taxonomy): Eukaryota > Metazoa > Chordata > Mammalia > Rodentia > Cricetidae > Peromyscus > Peromyscus leucopus. The sequence continues at coordinate 35,443,940 of NC_051066.1, read as the reverse complement.
CTGGAGTTCTCATTCTCAGCACTGACGTTAAAACTCTAGGCAGGCATGGCAGCCCTCTGAGAATCCCAGTGCTCTCAGAGGAATTACCAGATCAAGCCGGCTGGATAGAGTGGATGACCCAGTGAGCTCCTTCAGCAAGAGACCCCAGGAAATAAAGTGAGAAGTAGTGGAGGAAGACACCCAGTGCCAACCTCTGACCTATAAATGTACATGCACACATGTACATGCACACCTATACACATGTGCACAACAAACATGCAAAACACACCACACACAGATGTGTGTGTGTGAGTGTGAGAGAGAGAAATGAGAGAGAGAGAGAGAGAGAGAGAGAGAGAGAGAGAGAGAGAGAGAGAGAGGAAAGAGAAAAGACAGCTTTTGGCTCCATTCAGGATAGTACTCGATAGTGCTGGATGAACTCAGTACTCATTCTCCCAAGAGCATTCCGGGGAACAGTCTGAGGAAGCATTCAGATCTCACACCTGAACATAAATGTTTAGATGCTGTGTGAGGCAGGAAATAAGAATAATGAAATGTTTTACTCTGCCAAGTATCGTGGGAATTGAAATAAGACACGCATTATAAATTGCTTAAGATAATTGTTTGGGGGTGAGAGTAGAGTTTAGGGAGATGGATAGAAAAATACACTCACAGGATTACATTAGTGACCTCAGAAATCACCTGGGAGTTTTTTGTTTTGGGAAGGATTTGCATTTAGCAACCAAATAAATGCAAGGATCACGAGAGCAGCCTGTTAATTAGCAATCAGTCTTCCTGATCTCACGTTCATTCTGTGAGTTTCAGCTGCCACTCAATCAGTTGAAGGATGCTCCTTTATATATGAGATATCACAAAGTTTCCAAGCACCTCCAATGGTGTTTTCTCCTTTCAGTAATCAAATCTTTAGTGAGAATTTGCTGTGCACCGGGTGTGTCAGGCTACAGGATACCAGGCTGGTCTTCACGTTTCCTCTGTGTGTAGAGTCAGATGCACAGCCACTCTTACAAAAAGGCAGTGCAGTAAACTGTCCTATGAGCTCAAGCACCAAGAGGCAGGAGACAATCACCTTGCCTCAGGATCTACTGGATTATCCACAGAGGAAGGGCTGTTTGGGATGGACTTCCAGGGCTAACTAAATGCTGTTGATTTCAGAATTCCTTCTGATTCACCTGTGGTGTTTATTTGCCATATATTTACAGTATTTATAAAGTGCCAATTCTACAGTCTTAGTGTAAAGAGAAACAGAAGATATGATCTTTCTTGTTTTCACGAAGATAAAAGCAGCCTGACTGGGAGATACACAGATCAAGCAGAGAGCGTGGAGCAGAGGATAAGGTTGGATATGAAGAGCCTGTCAGGACCCTCTTCAGGAGCCTGGAGACAATGTCGATCTGACAACACATTCATGTCTGTTCTGTTAACCTGGATTTCAAAATAAACCTCTTTTTTTTTTTTTTTTTTTTTAGATGTGGTATTGCACAATGGTAGAAATGGAGTTTTGGAGCTAGCCTACCTAGATTTCATATAAATTGAACAATGTCTTAATTATTTTTTGTCTTTGTTATGGCAAGAGTATCCACTTCCCAGGTAACTGTAGGATGGACTGTGTTTGTCTGTGTTGAATTTCACCTTCCCTAACATATAGCAAGCACACCTCCTTTTTCTCTCCTCCCTCTCTTCCTCTTTCTTTGCTGGGGATGGAACCGTGAGCCTCACACATGCTAAGTGGCTCCTCTCCCATTACACTCCCAGCCCACTATTATTTATTTATTTTTTTTTGGAAGACTAAGAAATACATCCCATTACTATCCTTATTTAGGTTCTGCATGTGTAGCAGGTTTCTAGTGAAAGGAAGTTAGGTCATCGGGGCATGCCATTGACGGAGACATGGGCAACCCATTCTATTCCACCTCCCTCTCCTCTCTCCTGTCCCTCCCATGTCCCTTGCATGAATGGTTTGCCCGAAAGTATGACTGTATATCACATCAGTGCCTGGTGTCTGTGGGCCAGAAGAGGGCATCCGATCTCCTGAATCTAAAGCAAAGGTTTTGAGATACCATGTGGATGCTGGGAACTGAACCAGGGTCCTCTGTAAGAGTAACAAGTGCTCTTAATCACTGAGCCATCTTAATCCTACTGCAGCAATGGGAAACTGAGTGACAAACTTTGTACTGAGAAGTGGTTCATTGCTTACTGTCCCTGATGATGTGGTTCAAAAGCCTTTGAGGTTTGTTTTTTGTTTGTTTGTTCTTACTGGAAATATAGGTAGAAACTAAAACACTCACCAAGAGCTGTTCTGACCAGTCCGCTTTTCTTCTTTTTAAAAATAATTTTGAGATAATTAACTGAGAAAGATGCATTGCTCTCATGTATACAGATTGAATTTTTTTTAATCTACAAGGACGAAACACTCAGATCACAACTTTCATTCTACACTAGAAAATTTCAAGGCCATCCTTAACATTGTACATCACTCACTCTGGGTCCCAATAAATTTAGTATTGTTTTCTCTTGGCTTTTAGCCGAGTGTTCCCCATTAATACCTGCCTTTCAAGGTATGAATTTTACAAAGTAATGACTCTCTCAGGTAGGATAGATGATTCAGTCTTAGCATATTTTCCCGATGCATGACTATTAAATCAATCCAACTCATTCCATACCCAGGCCTCACCCCTGTAGGGTGGCATGGGCATACATCTTAAATTTGAACTGTAGTATATACTAAGAGAACAACAAGACTGAGTTCTCAGAGGAGATGGCCCAGATCAATTAAATTTACATAATGCTGTGGATTTCGTGCTGAGTTTCTCTTGTGCATTAGTGTACAAAAAATACCAAGAAGTCCTGTGGAAAAGAAACCTATCAATGGAATGTTACTTACTCAGAGGAGCTCAACCCCAAAATGTTGTTTTCCTTAAACAAACAAACAAACAAACAGACAAAAACTTTCATCTCCAGTTTAACATTTGGAAAGTTGTGAGTTGTACTCCTTATTTTGCTCCCAAACTGTCTGTTCCTCTCTCAACTTTTCCAGCTTAGAATAAATGCTTTCCTAATTGTCTAAGTTCAACATCTAGAAACTTCTGTTTCTTTCCTCCTGTGGTTCAGAACTTGACTCTTTCCTAAAGGTCCAGGTGTTAGTTTTGGTTTCCAGATTGGATTCGTTGGGAAGTGAGGCCAGGAGGAAGTCTCTCTATCCATTGCAGTGTGCGAGCACAGTCTCTTCTCTCTCTCCTTCACTTTCTGTTTAGGACAGTGCGCTGTTTTCTTCTGCTTTGCAGGCTTGCCGTGATCTGCCGCTGTGTCACAAGTCCAGAGCAGAGGGGCCAACTGATCATGTGCGGGAAGCCTTAAAACTGTGAACAAAAATAAACTTTCTCTTTTTATAAAGTGGTTACCTCAGGCATTTTGTCATAGTGACAGAATGGTAGCTGACTTGAACAATTTCCCGAATAAAAGCTCTCACAAAAACGCTACTGATTCATCAAACTCCTCTGGATGTCTCAGGTCATCAGGTATTCTATTCACAACCAAAGCACTTTAAAAACATCTGTGGATCTCTCTTGAACCTTAGAAAGGTGCTTACTTGTGAAGGTAAGACAGATATCAATGCTCTTCATTGCTTCCATATGTTTGTTTATTCTCATTACAGATGGCTGTGAGCCACCATGTGGTTGCTGGGAATTGAACTCAGGACCTCTGGAAGCACAGTCAGTGCTCTTAACCTCTGAGCCATCTCTCCAGCCTCTGCCTCTTTCAGCAAATCCTACCGGCATGTGCCGCCACCACCACCGGCTGGGTGGAAGAAGTAAGGGCTGAGTCTGAGAGCTCTCCATCCATAATTTGAATGGTTCACAGTTTTATATTCACTTTCAACCACGTTTTCAGGATCTGCTTGTTGAATGGCTTCTTCAAAGAACTCCTCCAAAGTTGGCATATATTCTCTTGTCTCTGACTTACAGGCTTCCATCTTATCAGGACAGAGATTCCAAAGCCTTGTTAGCTCCTCATTTCCAGTCAGGATTTTCTTGTTGGGTCCTTTGCCTAAGAAGTCTTCTGGGGCTGCTCTCTTCTGCACCACTCTTGTGGGCTTGGTGTCTGGTGCTCTTTCTTTCACAAAACCCGGGCAGCCTTCATTTTTCCATGAGTTCCAGTTTTCTTCAGTGTTTAATATATGCTCTACCATCTTTGAAAATCTTTCTCCATGGGGCGGGGGGTTCCGATAGAGTTTCCACCTAAAAACCAGAGAAAGAAGATTCTAAAACGAAGCTAAAAACAGCTTGTTAGTTGTTTCTCTCAAGTTAGCGGCAGCCTGCAGATTTAAGCTACTATAGCGGGTTCCTGGTGTGCGAGCTTGACAGGGCAGTATGGCAGGAAGGAAGTATCTCCAAGCCGCAAATTACCCTGCTGTTGTGTGGTGGATTTAGTCTTTGCTAGTACAAAACAAACAAACAAAAAAAAAACAAACAAAAACAACAACAACAACAACAAAAAAAGCCCAGATAACTGTTCTATCATATGTAATTTTACTATGTTAAAGTTAAAACCTTCCTTTTTGAAAAAAAAAGAAAAGGGAAAGTGCTGTGGATATCGCTCTGTATAAATAAAATGTTGGTTGGCCAGTAGCCAGGCAGGAAGTATAGGTGGGACAAGCAGAGAAGAGAATTCTGGGAACAGGATGCTGCCAGCCACTGCCATGAGTACCAACATGTAAGATACTGGTAAGCCACGAGCCATGTGGCAAGGTATAGATTTGTAGAAATGGGTTGATTTAAGATAAAAGAACTAGATAGCTAGAAGCCTGCCATGGCCATACAGTTTGTAAGCAATATAAGTCTCTGTGTGTTTACTTGGTTGGATCTGAGCAGCTGTGGGACTGGCGGGTGAGAGAGATTTGTCCTGACTGTGGGCCAGGCAGAACCAGGAAAACTATAGCAACAGTTTATATTTCTGTTTATTGTATCAGTTATAAATTCTCAAATTGGAGGTGGGGGGGCGGTCAAAGAGATCCCTAAAATGCAGTAGATTAAATAAAATTGCTCTTTTATTCCTCTTTCCTGTAATCTGATAACCTGATTTATCTTCTCTGTGGAGTTATTCAGGGATCCATGTGTCTTTTTGTTGTTTCTCTGCCAGATGTTGGAACATGGTCCTCATTGGCATGGCCGCAGCAGAGTCATGGTCACATCAGATTTCCAGCTTGGATAATAGAAAAATAAAAACCAGGAAAGTCATGCCATAGAGGTCTATCCAAACTTGGTCAGTCACTTGCTCCGATCTGGCTGTGATTAAGTCAATCAGGCACTATCTTGGCCATCTTCTTGGCCAAGTGTACAGGAAGAAGAGTCAATAGATCTCAGGGTGGTTAGTACTCTGCCATCATATTTTCATTCTGGCCACAAAACATTTTCTCATTCATACATTCAGATCCTCAGTATCTATTTATTACAATTGTTTATTCAATCAGTATGTTTTTTTCAGCACCTATTCTGACTTATTCCTAATGGACAACATGTCACTGTCACTACAGAACTGAACAAATGGTGACAGTTTTCAGACCTTAACAAGTTTGAGAGAAATATTTGTGGAATGGAGACTATTTAATATTTTCATCAGTGAAGTTATTTCTGTGGGAAAACTCATCTTCTTAGTACAGCAAGAGAGACAGCTACTAGCTTTCAAAGACTCTTAGGATGAGCTTGCTGATTGGGTATATAGAGGTGGAGTCATTCCCCTGCATCTGTGAGGGACTGGATCCAGGACCCAAGGTTGCTCTGCAACATTGGGGCATCCATCTTTGGCCTACAGGCCTAGAATATCTAACAGACTTTTTCTGTGAAGCAGAAATTTTGAAGGACTGCCCTACCTTGTCTTGGTAAAGTTCAGCAGTCACCTTCTTTTGTGTCCTGTTCCTCCAGTTTAGACAGCATACTGTCAGCAGCTTTGAAATTGTTCTGGATGTAGAATATTGAGAAAACTGCAACAGAGGCATTTTGAGAGGTTAGATCACCTGGGCTACTTCTTTTTCATTGATGTCTGGTCCTTTTTTTCTGAAAACACACAAACTTTTAAAGATAATATACATATCTGCATTAACATAAGCATGGAATGTGTGGTGTGTGTAAGTCAGCTAAAGATGATTTTTGCTTTTTGTTTTATGTTTGAGCAGGTAAAAGACGCATGTTAACTTTATAAGTTTGTTTGGACTGTATAACCAAACTGTAGTATGTCTCCATCCATGTTATGTGAAAGGATGGCATGTAATAATAAGTCATGAGGACTCTATAGACAACAAGATTTATCATGTCTCATCCAGTCTCAGAGCTGTTCCCATGTAGAAGAATCAGCATATATATCACCTGTCCTGTAGTCTTTCTTGGTTTCTTTTTTTATGTATGTAAGCCAAGATTTTCAGGAGGCCTCCCTCAAGCAAATCTGATCCTTATCAATTTTGAAGAGAACCATAACTTTTGTTTTCTGTGGAAACAAAGGTATAACCTCTTCCTCAACACAACATATTTTCTGACTTCCATTTTCAACTTAAGACATTCTTAAAATATATAGGTTGGTTTAGTTTAGCAGTTTTCATAATCCAATGGCTCTCAGAAGCTATTGTTTTTTGTACATTGGCATTTAGAAAATTCAAAGTCAACAAAGCACCACACAGGATCCAGACATGCTGCATATTTCCTATCTTTATGTGGCTAATTTTTTATATTACTTTACTCTTTCTTTAAAAACTTTCCATTATTATTTTTGAATTACTTTTTTTCTATGACTGTCTATACTCAATTTCTTTTCTTTCAGCATCTAAGCACATTTTTAAACATACTGTACCTTTTTAGAGGTTTTCTGTGTCTGGACCTGGCTTTACTAAGTGCCTGCAGCATTCTCTGACCTTGCCACAAATCTTAAACTGTCATGTCAGCTATGGTGTGGCTCAGCTTAGTGTATAGTGCTGGCACATGGCACTGGCTGACTCTGTATGCTGAGCATCAGCCTGCCTGAGAGACTGCAGGACTAGGAATTCACATCTGGCTCCCTGTCCAGAAATTTTCTTAGTTTTTTTTTTTCAACCAGTCCCTGTGTTTTGGATATTCAAGTCACCACATTGGACGCTATATGTAACAAGCATTTCTCTGACCCACCAGGCAGCTCCCAAATAATAAGATTTATTATTAATTATAAAAGCTCAGTCTTAGCTTAGGCTTGTCTCACTAGCTCTTATATATTAAATTAACCCATTTATTTTTTATTTATTTATTTATTTTTTTTGGTTTTTCGAGACAGGGTTTCTCTGTGTAGCTTTGCGCCTTTCCTGGGACTCACTTGGTAGCCCAGGCTGGCCTCGAACTCACAGAGATCCGCCTGGCTCTGCCTCCGGAGTGCTGGGATTAAAGGCGTACGCCACCACCGCCGTGCTAAATTAACCCATTTATTTTAATCTACATTCTGTCACATGTCTTGTTACCTCATCTCTCTGTACTACCCATCCTGCTTCCTGGCATCTGGCTGGTGACTCTGCCTTCTTCTTTCCAGAGTTCTTTCTCTGCCTGGAAGTCTTTTCTATACCACCCACCTAGCTATTGGCCCCTCAGCTTTTCATTACACCAATCACAGCAATGCATTTCATACAGTGTACAAATATCCCACAACACTGTTGTTCACACCATTTTCTCCCCCTAGGTCACCATTTATCTTCTTTCAACCCTGGACAATGGCTAGTCTCTTTTCAAGTCATAGCTTTGTTCTATTGTATCTCTGTTTTACCATTACTTGGGACATTGGTACATATCAATACTTAAATGTCACCACAATACCATAAACTCCGAGGGAGCTATGCTTTTAATATTTTTAAAGAGTTATTAATTTTTATGTATGTATGGGTGTTTACCTGAATGTATGTCTGTGTGCCATGTGTATACTGGGAGCCTGTGGAGGCTAGAAGAAGGCACCAGATCCCCTGAAACTGGAGTTACAGATGGTGGTGAGTTACTACGTAGATGCTAGGAATAGAACCCAGGTCCTCTGCAATAGTAGCAAGTGCTCTTAACCTCTGAGTCATCTTTTCACCCTCTGGAAACTATTTCTTGTTCACATTTTCCCTAGAAATTCCTGCTTGTCCATCAAACAAGCATAAAACCAAAAGCCCAATTCCTGTGTTCCTTAGAATTCTAGAGAAAACTTAAGATGAGTGTAACAGAAGTTCTATGTGCAGTTGTGAAGTAGGGTACGTGACTGGTGCCTTTGCACTTCTCTGGCTGGTGCTCTGGTATCTCTGTGGCTGGTGTCCCCACACCTACCTCTGTGCCTGGTGCCACCACACCTCTGTGGTGGATGCCCTTGCACCTCTGTTTCTTATGTTCTCTCAGTCTAGAGCATGAGCTGAACTTCTCTATGTGATTTCAAATTTTTCACAGACAGTCAAGCCACGCTTTTGTTTGCTGGATATATTTTTCAGTATATGGCAAGGTGTCTTAGAGTCTCTGTTGCTGTGATATAATGCCACGAACAAAAGCGACTTGGAGGGGGAAAGGCCTTATTTCAGCTTCTATTTCCACATCACAGTCCCTCACTGAGGGAAGTCAGGAGCCTGCAGGCAAGAACTGATGCAGAGACCATGGAGGAATGCTGCTTACAGGCTTGTTTCTCATGACTTCCACAGCCTGCCTTCCTGTAGTACTATGGACCACCAGCCCAAGAATGGTACTGCCCATAGTGAACTGGCCCCTCCCACATAAATCATGCAAAAAATATCTATAGGCTAATCCGGAGGCGGGGTATGTTCTCAAATGAGGTTCCCTTTTCCCAAATGTGTAGCTTGTGTGAGATTGACATAAAATTAGCTAGCACACATGATAGTTCAGAGATTTGCACACTAAGACCTGCAGATAAAATGTGACCTATTATTGACTTTGTAAATAAAAGCTTATTGGAACACAGCTATGTCCATTCATTGACATGGTGTCTATGGATACCTTCTTGCTTTTTTTTGAGTAGTTGTAATAAAGACTCGGTGGCTCACAAAACCTAAACTATTTATAATCTGGCCCTTCACAGTAAAATTTGCTTACCATTTAGTCCTTAGTACCAATGCATAAGACATTGGGAGGAATTTAGAAGCTTGCAGCTCCAAATGTGGTCAGTGAACCAGCAGCATCAGCATTAAGGCATCTGGTATGGTTATAGGAATCTTGAGTCTAGCCTAGAGCCTCTGATTTAGAATACGTCTTCTGATAAGATCCCTAGGTGACTCATATGTATTAAAGTTGAAGAAACCCTGATCTAGATAGCTCTAAACCAGTGGTTCTCAACCTGTGAGTCACAAACCCCTTAGAGATCGCATATTGGATATTCTGCATATTAGATATTTACATTGTGATTCATAACAGTAGCAAAATTACAGTTATGAAGTAGCAACTAAATAATTTTATGGTTGGGGTCACCACAACATGAAGGACTGTATTAAAGGGCCGCAGCCTCAGGGAGGTTGAGGACCACTGCTGTAGAGGTTGAGGAAGAGCTCCACTCAGACTCACTCTGAGTACACAGAACTTTAGATGCATGAATTTCAGGAGTATTGGTTGTGCTAACAAGCCATGTGTCTGCATTCCAGTGAATAAAATTATAATGATGGCATACTTTTACTCCAGAACCCCAGCCTAATGAAGATTCATAGAGTTATGGGAATTGATGGGGTGAATATTTGGGGGCACAGACTCTAAGTACTGCTCAAATCACCATGTTTGGGAGTCATACACTTTATGAATGCAGCTGACCTTGAGCTCTTTTTTTTTTTCTTTTTGTGAGCTTGAGAATGGATCCAGGAGACTCAGTAAGGCAACAGAGAAGCAACTGCTGCCTTCTGACATGTCTCAGTGGTCCATTTTGTTGCAGGGGTAGCACTGTCGCTCTTTCTTTGTTTACCACCTCGTTTCTGAGTTCTTATCTCCAAAAGCTACAGATGGTGTTAACAGCTTCGAGGAGGGGAGATGAGGTCAATTTTTCAGAAACAGTCATTTGCCATCTCTTGTTTTGTTTGGGGTGCTATAAATAAAAAAGTCACCCAAAACAAGGCTACTTTTTTTTTTTTCTTTTGAAACATCATCCTGGAGATGGTTCCTGGAATCCTGTAAGAATCATACTAAGACATAGATATTATGAGAGTTTGAACACAGGAAATAAGTTAATTGGTGTCATAGCTTGCATGTAAATACAACTATGGTCTATGGAATTCTCTGTAAATCATTCAGGCCAAGAAGTGGAGAAAGTCTCCAGCAGCACAGGATGTGTCTCTTCAGAACAGCAGATGTATTTATCCTTCCAAAACAATCCACAATAAAGCCTGGAGTCAAGGCTATAGACTGCTTTCTTGCTGTGGCAACCTGGAAAATCGAATAAATCTTGCTGCTGGCCTCATCACCGTAACCTATTAGGGCAGAGAAGACACAGGAAGCTGGTTTGCTTGTCTCTTGTGTTGCTGTTGCTTTCTCACTGACCTTGGTCTCAGGACTATGTCTATAGAGAACAAATAATAACTTTGATTGATATAATTTATCTCCTTTTTCCATTCCGTGAAACATGCTCAGATGAATCAGTTACTATAAACATTAAAAGAAGAGAGAAGGATGGAGGTAGGGAGGGAAGGAGGGAGGGAGGTGGGGGGGTAGTCTCTCAGTTGGATTCGAGATGCAGGCCCAATGTAGTTTGTAGACCTACGTTTCTCTCCCTCCCCAGTAACCTCCAAATGGTTGTGTATCTCACAACTTAGGAGTAGAGGATGGAGGGAACAGGCAAGCACACTTAGACTTCTAGGTGCTGGAGGATGTTCTTACCCAATTCTTTGTATTTGTGATGCATTCGACATGTGTGGAGAATGAAGACTATGAGTAACTGCTCTCCAGATGGAGAATGAATTCCCCTTCCCCTGCTGTGGTGGGCTGTACTGATCTAAATAAGTTCTGTGAATTGAGAAAGGCATCCTCCTTGCTTGCCAACTTGCTCCGTCTAAAGAATGAGGGATTCTTGGCCAGCGAGAGTTCCAGCACACCTTCTGAGGGCCATGTGCCACATTGTCAGTTGATTCGGTTTCTGCTTATCACCTACAGGGTCGGCATAATTGTACTGCCCATACAGATGAGGAGACTTGACAAGTGACAGGTTCATGTTCTGTCTCATCACTGCACCCTGCTGCATTGTTTTTATGAGGGAGCTATGAAGGTCTCATTTATCTACCCATTGTCATCAAGCAAGCATTAAGACAATGAATACGTAATGAACCACACACAGCATTCAGTGTTGAGGATACAGAGGTAAATGAGTCACTGTGTCTGTTCTCGTGGGACTCTGCCAAAGAGGAAGAAACAGATTTTGCTTTTGTTATGAATTTGAATTGTTTCTTTCCCCCAATGCTTCCACTTGGCCTTAAGAGTGTACTTGTTATACGGCCTGTGCCAAGTAGGCCCTACATGAAGTTAGCTCAGGCAGAGCCTTTGCTCTTTGCATGTTTACACTTCTTGACAGACATAATAGACCTACGGAGATGACTAAATAACCAGATGGGTGATGACAAATGTGCTCATTAACTCCAACAACCCACTCATTCAAGAATTTCAAAATCTGGAAAATAACATCAATCCAATAAGTAAAAATGAGCCTCTGAAGACTCCAAATAGTGACTGAAGAGAAGGCCTGAGGCTTGGTGCTTTCCTGTAGGAAACCGTTGCAGCCCTGTGTCTGAGCCAATGCACTCCTAGCTCACACAGGATTCTAGTGCTCTTGGATATCTGCTGGAAACTTACAACACATTTAAAAAAGGACCTGTCTGTTCCTTGGGCACTGCCCAAAGGAAGAGATTCGGTTTCCCATAAAACCATATTAGTAGAAAAGTACCTGAACTGGCAAGTGGGATAGGGAACATTTAGAAGCACAAGGAATATTTTTTAAAGTACTTGATTTGGTTTGTTCTTGAAGAGCATGATTAAGCTTAATAGTCTTTTCTCAAAAATCGCTATTTGTTTTTTACTGAATACCACCATGTCCCTCAGCCTTTGTTCTCTTCTCTTTCAATCCCATTATTCTGAGCTCGGACAATCTATAGTGTACTGATAATGGGTGGGTCCCATCAACTACCAACTACAGAGTTCCTATAATCAAGAGAATGGCTTTTAATCTTGTGTTCCTTCAGTTTCATGAAGATGCGGACTAGCGGTGTCAAGTCCCTAGCTGGAGGCTCTCCATTTTTCAGCAAGCTCACTCTTCCTGGAGGCCTGCCTAAGGTGCTAGTGTCCTTAGTCACTGGATTGTGTATGTTTGAAAACAGCTACACTCAGTGGAAAGCAGGCCATCTGAACTGGAAGGAAAACCTGTATACATACTGAACCCAGGCAAGGAACTATGGGCCACGGGGATTGATGGAGAACCACTTCCAGGTGACTGATGTCAGGCAGTTCATAGACCAGAGAATGGCCTTTTATTACAGGAAGATGTGACTAAGTGTTCTTCAGAGAGGATTTGTGAAGTACTATCTGATGATAGCTCTGTTCTTCAGCAGGCAGTGGTTGGGGATCCGGGTAGAGCAACTGCCTGAAGGACTTCATTTTGACAGTTGGACATTGAAAATAATTATGATATGTTCTCTATTTTAAAAAGTGGATTTTCAAATCTAGAGTAGAGCTGTCTATTATGTATCTTTGCTTTTCTTTGAACCACTTAGGGAAGGGGTGTGTAGTGTTCTAGTCACTTTTCCAAGTTTCTTGTTGAAAGGCTAAGGCTGGGGCACAGTGATAGAATACTTGCCTAGCTGTGTAAGGCCCTGAATTTGATTACCAGCACTGAGAAGAGGAGGAGGAAGAGGGAGAGAGTAAGGGAATCCAGACACAGAGAATTCCAGAAAATGTACAAGGGTAACAGAATTGGGCACAGTATAGGAAGCTGGATGTACGATGTAAATCTCTCTTCCTCTGGGTTTCAAGGAATTGAATCTAGACCCAGCTACATGCTAGCAAGCATCTGCTACACCCTCAGTCTAATGCAGATCTCTTGTATTTTTGTAACTCATCTGAATGAGTGGGCCCCTATCCAAAAATTAGCACTTTATGAACAAATGACTGAGAATCACCCATCTGTAGGTCAGGATGTCACTGAGAATAGTCTCTTAAATAGTCTTGGAGAGTGCTGTCTTAGGTTTGGTGAGGTCTCAGGGCAGTTTTAATTTTGAAAAAAAAAAAAAAAAAGAATTTCCTGAAAGAGCTTTGATAGGAGTTCATATTTTGTGACTTCCAGACCAGTGATCTTTCTAATAGATTATCCCTTCCTCAGCAACATACTCTTCTCCAGAATGTCTACCTCAAAAGGAAAAAACAGTAGAAATGGAAGGTTTTCACTACTAGAAATAAAATGTTGATTAAAGATAGACATATTTCTTGATTTTAAGTCAAATGTAAAAATTATAATATTTTATATTTATTGCAATTCATGAGACTCTGTCAGCTAGATTATTGTATAAGTGCCATGTGACAGTTGTCCACCATCTTGTAAGTCCTTAGGTTCTTCTTTTTTTAAAAACATTTATTTTATTTATTATGTATACAGTGTTCTGCCTGCATATATGTCTGCATGCCAGAAGAGGACATCAGATCTCATTACAGATGGTTGTGAGCCACCATGTGGTTGCTGGGAATTGAACTCAGGACCTTTGGAAGAGCAGTCAATGCTCTTAACCTCTGAGACATCTCTTCAGGCTCCTTAGGTTATTCTTATACCTATTATCCTAACATCATTTTGAAAAGAAACTTGCTGAGCTCCATTGCAAACAGTATGGACTCATACTATTTAACATCAGTGTTGGGCAGTACTTCATTAACTTTGCATAAGACTTGATTTGTTTTCATCCATCCTGGGGGGGCGGATTCCATTGTCATTCTTGACTAGTTTCTTAGACATATATCTGATAAGTAAATGGCTCTTTTTGAATATTTAAAATGCCCTGTTAGAGAGCATCTGCTAAATACAACTTTTATTTGTGTACATTTGAAAACACATGGATACATGTCTTTAATGGGCTCAAAATAGCTAGCATTCCAGTAAAGAAGGAAGTGAAATATTCTGACATTTTAGACTTCCCAATGATATTCAGTTGTGAAACTGTAGAACATGGTCCTTCCTATAAGCTCTCTTAATTACTAAACAGAATTTAGTTAGAATGAATTAATTTTAATCTTTCTCTGTGGTGAGGAATTTAGATTATGAAGTACCCAAAGGAATTCATTATGAGGCAGTTTTGCTTGTAAGCAGGGCATCAATCTACCTATTTTGCTTTTGAGCAAGATTCAAACTTATGGGTAAAACATTCCCTTGGGTTAAGGCAGATGTCTTGAGAAGTTTCGTTAATAACTATTTAGAGTAACTGTTTATGATTCATGAGCTACAAATGCTTATTTTCCCGTGGTTCACTAGACCAGCTGTAAACTGGCCTGACACACGGCTTCAAAAGAATAAATGCATAGAAAAAAAATCCCAAGTTAGAATGTGGTTTTCTTAAGTTGAAATCTGTGCTGTTTTTAGAGTCAATCAAGTGTCTTTTATTTTAAGCTTCTGACCAACTATTTCTTTTCAATGGAGGTCTAAACTCTGATTGTACATTAATTTCAGCATATTAATTTGAACATATGGTAGACAAGTAAATATTTCTGTTATTTTGTATGTGTCTTGGAATATTTGCCTATATTATTTTAAGTAGATAGCATGCATCTCTGGGAAGCAGAGACAAAAATAGTAAAACAATGTTATGTAACCCAAAGTTTCTAACTTCTCCGTGATGGCCTCAATGACTTAAAATATGAACATTGTGTATCTTTAATCATGAGTATGGCATATAATCTTATAAAATTTAATTGATACAGAAGTGGATTTAAAAAGAGTGCACACTTCACCCTTTATGTCTCATCCATAATGTATTCCAGTACCTCTTTCACAAATCTACCTACTTATGTACATATATACACATACATGTACCTTTTGTTTTGGAACCATTGAGATCAAAGTATGTGTACTATACAGTAGCTACTTTTCTTAGTCTTGCCTGTGCATATACATATAGAAAGACTGAACAATATTTAGTAGTCATTAATTATTCCAAGTGTCACCTCAAGAATAATTTCTTTGTTGATTTATGTTGAAGCTGTCTACAACATTTTTTTTCATATGAAAATGTACTTCCTGACTCCTACAGCTAATAAACACCTTGAGCAATGTGTCAGGATACAAGATTAACTAAAAAAAAATCAGTAGCTCTCCTATATATAAATGATACACAGGTTGAAAAAAAAACAAGAGAAACAACACCCTTTACAATAGCTACAAATAATATAAAATATCTTGGGGTAACTCTAACCAAATAAGTGAAAGACTTGTATGACAAGAACTTTAAGTCTTTGAAGAAAGAAACTGAAGAAGATATCAGAAAATGGAAAGATCTCCCATGTTCATGGATAGGTAGGATTAACATAGTAAAAATGGCAATCTTACCAAAAGCAATCTACAGATTCAATGCAATCCCCATCAAAATCTCAACACAACTCTTCACAGACCTGGAAAGAACAATACTCAACTTCATATGGAAAAACAAAAAACCTAAGATAGCTAAAACAATTCTGTGCAAAAAAGGAACTTCCAGAAGCTCTACTGTAGAGCTACAGTAATAAAAACAGCTTGGTATTGGCATAAAACAGACATATGGATCAATGGAATCGAATTGAAGACCCTGATATAAATCCACACACCTATGAATACATGATTTTTGACAAAGAAGCCAAATTTATACAATGGAAAAAAAGAAAGCATCTTCAACAAATGGTGCTGGCATAACTGGAGGTGGGCATATAGAAAAATGCAAATAGATCCATATCTATCACCCTGCACAAAACTAAAACCCAAGTGGATCAAAGACCTCAACATAAATCCAGTTACACTGAACCTGATAGAAGAGAAAGTGGGAAGTAGCCTTGAATGTATTGGAGACTACTTCCTAAATATAACACCAGTAGCAGAGGCACTGAGATCAACAATTAATAAATGGCTCCTTCTGAAACTGAAAAGCTTCTGTAAGGCTAAGGACACTGTAAATAAGACAAAACAACAGCCTACAGAATGGGAAAAGATCTTCACAAACCCCACATCTGACAGAGGGCTGATCTCCAAAATACATAAAGAACTAAAAGAAAAAAAAAAAGACATCAAAATACCAAATAATCCAATTTTAAAATGGTGTATGAATCTAAACAGAAAATTCTCAATGGAAGAATCTCAAATGGCTGAAATATACTTAAAGAATTGTTCAACATCCTTAGTCATCAGGGAAATGCAAGTTAAAATGACTTTGAGATACCATCTTACACCTGTCAGAATGGCTAAGATCAAAAACACTGATGACAGCTTTTGTTGAAGAGGATATGGAGCAAGAGGAACACTCCTCCACTGTTGGTGGGAATGTAAACTTGTATATAGCCCCTTTGGAAATCAGTATAGCAGTTTCTCAGAAAAATGGGAATCAATTTACCTCAAGATCCAGCGATACCACTCTTGAGCATATACCCAAAGGATACTCAATCATACCATAAGGACACTTGCTTAACTATATTCATAGCAGCATTATTCATAATAGCAAGAACCTAGAAACAATCTAGATGCCCCTCAACTGAAGAATGGATAGAAAAATGTGGTACATTTACACAATAGAGTATTACTTAGCTGTAAAAAACAACAACCTCATGAAATTTGCAGCAAATGGATGGAACCAGAAAAAATCATCCTTAATGAGGTAACTCAGACCCAGAAAGACAAACAAGGTATGTACACACTCATAAGTGGATATCAGGAGTAAAGTACAGGATAACCAACCTACAATCCACAGCTCCATAGAGACTAGATAACAAAGATGTCCCAATGAGGGATGCATAGATTTCCTTGGGAAGGGGTAATAGAAGAGATCTCTTGGATAAACTGGGGGTGGGTTAGTGGGGGAATGGGGAGATGGGAACTTGAGGGAGCATGCTGTGGGATAATGGTGTTGTACACCAGTTTAATGAATCACTGATTGGCCAGTATCCAGGCAGACAGTATAGGCAGGGTGAACAGACTAAAGAAATGCTGGGAAGAGGAAGAGCAGAGTCAGGAGTCACCAGCCAGATACAGAGGAAGCAAGATATAAAAGCAGAAACTGAAAAAAGGTACCAAGCCACATGGCTAAACATAGATAAGAATTATGGGTTAATTTAAGTGTAAGAGCTAGTCAGTAATAAGCCTGAGCAAATGGCCAAGCAGTTATAAATACTATTAAGCCTCTGAATGATAATTTTATAAGTGACTGCAGGACCACGGGTGAGAGAGATTTGTCTGGACTGTGAGGGGCCAGGCGGGACACTTGAAAACTTCCAGCTGCAGGAGCAGGTGGGGCAGACTGGGTGCAGGAGGCAGTTTGGGAGTAGAACAGAGGGGTAGGGATAAACCTGGTGCCAGGGACACTCCCAGGAATCCACAATCATGACCCCAGCTAAGACCCCTAGTAATAGTGGAGGGGGTGCCTGAACCGACCCTCTACTGTAATCAGATTGGTGACTGCCCTAACTGTCATCACAGTAACTGATGGAAGCAGATGCAGAGATTCACAGCCAAGCACTGGACCGAGCTCTGGGAGTCCTGCTGAAGAGAGGGAGGAGGGATTGGATGAGCCCGGGAGGGTCAAGATCATGATGGAGGAACCCACTGAGACAGCTGACCTGAGCTCGTGAGAGCACATGAACTCTGGACCAACAGTTAGGGAGCCTGCATGGGGCCAATCTAGGCCCTGGGATTGTGTGTGACAGTTTTTCAGCTTGGTCTGTTTGTTAGGCTCCTAGCAGTTAGATCAGGACCTGTCCCTGGAGCTTAGCTGGCTTTTGGGAACCTGTTCCCCATGCTGGATTACCTTGTCCAGCCTTTATACAGGGGGAAGAGCTCAATTCTACCTCAACTTGATGTGCTATGCTATGCTCAAGCCCATGGGAGGCCTGCCCCTTTCTGAATGGAGATGGAGGAGGAGTGGATGGGGAAGCAGGTAGATGGGAGGCCGGTGGGAGGGGGGGAGAGGATAGCAGGAGAGGAGGGAAGGGAAACTGTGGTTGGTATGTAAAATAAAGGAAAAAAATGTTAATTAAAAAAAGAAAAAGAAAACGTGCTTCCTGGCTCAGCAGTTAATGGTATTTGCTGTGAGTTGAGTTCTCAGGACAGCCCCCAGGAACTCACGGTAACCTGTAACTACAGAGCCAAGGAACTTTCTATGAAAAAAGTTCAGAGATTTTCTATGTATAGTGTGTATTTTCTGTATATAAATATGCATATGGCTCTTTAGTATAACAATGTGTTAGTCCAATTAAGCCTTATATTTCTTTTTCTTGACTATGAGGTATTCTCTTACATGGGAATAGTTAAATTTTTCTGTGGGGTGTGTTTGGTGCGGGGAATCAAACCTAGGGCATGTTTGGATGAGTGCTCTACCACTGAGCTGTATTCTTTAGCCCACAGTGAAATTTACTTATTTTAAGTCTTACAAAGCTCTTGAGCATTTATTCATATATCATGAAATTTGAAAGTGATCCAGTATGTACAGGATCATCCTTTTTTATATTTTATTGATTCTTTGAATATTTTATACATATATACATTGGTCATATCTGCCTCTAACACTCCCCCTGGACAACCTCAACATGCTGCTCTTTCCCACCCTCATGCCTCTTTGTTTGTTCCAGTTAATGCTGACTGCTGAAATGCTTGGTCCTGTGTTGGGGCCCACAGAGGTTTCCTAGTGAGATCTGAGCTTGCTTTACCCAGCAGGGCTGCATTAGGGAATGGCTTGACCACATGTGTGTGGATACCTGGTGTTTGAAAGAGTGCATTTGACTGTTCTAGGGGGAGGTCTTTTGCACCACTCCTTGGCATCCTTTAAAAAGCCCTTTTGAAGAGACAGAAGGGGCCAGTGGATATTGATCCAGGTTCTCCCAAAGTTATCCTGTGTTTCTGTCTGTCTTCTCCACACTATCTTTCTATCTAAATATTTCTTATCCCTCTCTCCTAAGAGTACCCTGGGAGCCGGGCGGTGGTGGCGCATGCCTTTAATCCCAGCACTCAGGGAGGCAGAGGCAGGCGGATCTCTGTGAGTTCGAGGCCAGCCTGGACTACCAAGTGAGTCCCAGGAAAGCTACACAGAGAAACCCTGTCTCAAAAAACAAAACAAAACAAAACAAAACAAAACAAAACAAAACAAAAAAAAAGAGTACCCTGGGAAAAAGTGGTAGCCAGCCTCCCATAGTCCTGTGTGGCCACCGCAAAGCTGCTGTGAGATCAAAATGCAGGGGCCTTTAGATATTTAGAAGACAGCATTATGGCACTCCTCTCCATCCTCTAGAGCTTACATTCTTTCTGTCCCTATTTCTGCCACGCTCCTTGGGACTTGAGGTGGGGGTGCTATCGGAGTCACATTTAGGGCTAAGAACTCAACCATCTTTCAGCACTTTGACCAATTATGAGTCTCTGCATTAGCTGCTGACGATGGCAGAGAAAAGCTTCTCTGGTTAAGGTTGAGAATGGCACTAATGCATGGGCATAAATACAGTTTGACAACATACCCATTTAGTGGCACAGCTGTAGTGGGTTTCCCAGTAGGGCCTTTAACCTCTCAAGTGGTAGATTGCCTTTGGACTAGGTTATCATGTCAGACATGAATTCCCTCCCATGGAACCGGCCTCCGGTCCAACCAGAAAGTGGTTGATTACCCACATAACCTTTATACCACTATTGTATCAGGGTGCATGTCTTGCCTTGTTCACTGCTGGGTAACATCATTGATGCCTTTCCTCCCCTAGTGGCCTGGCACTTCTAGCACTATGAGAAGTAGGGAAGTTTTCAAGACAGCTCCAGCTTGACTTCTCTCACTCTTGCAAGTGACACTGAGACACGTTGAGTCTTTAGCGACAGGGTCTTCTCTACTAGTTATGATGGGCAACAGAGAGTAATGCCAATAACCTAGTTTGTCTGGGGGTGGGGCCCTGGAACCTCTGTGACCAATAAACTTGTAAGGAGGTATTCCATGCCTGATACTGAGATTTTCATTTAATTGCCATTGTCTTCTGAGGGGAAGCATTGCCTTCCATGCGAGATAGCTGTGTTCAAACTCTCTTTTTTAAAATTCTATTTTTTAGTAGTACTTGTGGCATATGCAAGAATTATATTGATAGGCAATCAAATAATATATTTTAAAAACATAAAAAATAAGTCAGTGTGTATTTTTGGCTGTTTTTTTGAGACAGGATCTTATGTGGTTGAGGTTGACATTGAAGCTGAGGCTGACTCTGAACTCCTGGTACACTTTCTCCCACACCCCTATTTTTTAAAATGCAGTAAAATTTTTATGTTTTTATTTTTCCCCTTCTATTGAAAATATATTATTTTTTCACTAAATAGATCCTGATTACAGTTTGCCCTCTCTCTACTCTTCTCCAGTTTTTCTATTCTTTAGATTATACTTTTTAATGAGCTTACAAAGTAGTGGGTTCCTATGGGGTCTTTTACACATCCTTAATTTTGGTTTAACTCCCTCCCACTCTCTCCTCTTTCTCATCCTCCTCTGTTCCCATATGCACTTAGACCTTTGAACCCCAATAGTCCCCCCTCTCACTTTCATATCCCATGTGTTCCACTCTCAATTCATTCCTTAAGGCCCTCCTCAGCCTCTCGTGTGTCCTTTGCCTTTTTTTTTTCTTTTGACCTCTACAGACAGTCCAAATTAAACACCCATATCTGAAAAAGCAAAGCAAGGCTCCACGTATGAGGAGGAACATGCTGTGTTTGTCTTTCTGAACCCGCGTTACCCTTACTTGATATGATACTTTGCAGTTCCATCTTCTTTCTTGCAATTTTTATTTTTGATTATAGAAGAATTGAATTCCATCATGGATATGCACCTCATTTTTGTTATCCATCCCCGAGTTGATAGAAAATTAGGCTGACTACATTTCTTAGCTATTGTGAAGCATCATTCTTACCTGTGGAATTTCTAGATAGAAAAAAAATGTGTGTGATTTTATTTTGTAAAATTTCAAATTTCAGAGCTTTTGTATACGGTGCTTGTGAAAACTATATTCTATTAGCAATTTGTGAAAGGGTACTCCCCTTCCATTTGTGTGGCAGACTCTCAGTGTCTCTCCCTCTTTCTTTCTCATTAGGGTTGAGCAGGTAGATGAATATAGCACTTCATTATGATTTTGTTTTCTGTATTTTAAGATTATCAGTGAGGCTGAACAATAATTCACGTGTTTAATAACTGTTTATATTATCTTTCCTATTATTAATGCATCTTCCACTTCTTCCCAATTTGATTCTTGGATTTTTTTCTTACTGAGTTGAGTGAACTCTTCACATTTAAAGCTATTGATTGTTCATTAGTAGTATCGATTACAAGTCTACTCCCTGACAACGTTTGTCATTTATCACTTGGATTTTGGGTCATTTTGCAGTGAGCTCAGTTTATCATGCAGTAGTAGAATTTATCATGAATTTTGGGTGATTGTTGTATGAAGTTCATTTTCTTCTCTAAGTTGTTTTAAAAAATCTTACTAGTAATTTCTGTACCTTATTTTTCACATTTGGATTTCATATATTTGAACTTTATTTCATTTTTCTGTATCAAGGTTCTAGTCTACTTACGTATTTTAGCACTTGAGATATTTGAAGATATTGACCATTGCATGAGTCCTCCTTTTGCATGTTTCCAGCATTTTTTCATGACCCATATGAGTGTGAGCTAAGTCGTTTCCTGATTATAATTGTTGCTTGTGGGGTCAGACAGACATGGTATTTAGGTCCTGACTCAGCTATTTACCAACTGCGACACTCTGAGAAAGTATTAGTGGGTCCTAATGGCCATAGCTATGGTAGTGCCTCTGTAGAGGCTGGATATAAGGTTCAATGAAAAAAACACACATGGGGGCCTAAAATGCTAAGTCCTGGGTCATGTTGGATATTGTCAGTATTGCCACTTAATCTGGTAGAGTTTTATTGAGATGGCTCCTTCTGCTGCTCTGGAGAGGGTCCCAGTGAAGTTTATGGAGTGTCAGCATCTCAGGAGCTGCCTTTAGGCAGGCTATGCTCCCAAAGCCAGGCATTTCAGTGTAGCTGAAAGTCTTCCTGTGTCCCGCCCTGCCAGTGGTCAGGACTCTCTTGCACTTTCGTTCCCCAAGTAAACACACATAGGCTTATATTAATTATAACTACTCGGCCATTAGCTCAGGCTTATTACTGAATAGCTCTTACACTTAAACTTAGCCCATTTCTATTAATTTATATGTTATTATGTGTTCTGTGGCTTTACCTGTGTGCCATTACATGCTGCTCCTGGGACAGTGGGACAGCATCTCCCTGCCTCTCCTTTCTCCTTTCACTGTCTCTCTTGGATTTTCTACCTGGCTCCATCCTGCCCTGCCATAGGCCAAATGGCTTTATTTATCAACCAATTAGAGCAACATATATTCACAGCATACAGAATGACATCCCACAGCACTTTAGTGCTGCATAAGATAAAATAGGGGTTGGGCTTATTCCCCCCAATGATGTCCCTTTACCCTGTTTATGCTACAATCATACAGCTTTTTGAGAAACATGAAAATACCCTTTCATCTAATTCTGGAGTTTAAACCTGGACCAGCAGCCCTGGTGGATGACTGGTATATGAAACAAAGAATAAGGAGGAAAACCTTTTGGTAATTCATAGCATTTAAAGGTTATAAAGGAAGACATCAAGAGATATTTCACAATTTAGAATTTCTGTACCACATGCATCACAAAGCAAAGTGAAAAAAAACCTACCAGTCACCTGCTCATATACAAAAATTTAATTTCATAACTGCACCAAAGAGTTTATAAAAATTAAGAAGAAAAAGATAATCCATAGGAAGCAAAAATATGAGAAATATTCAAATGCAAATTAAAACATTAAAAATATTTATAATAGCCAGGATCTGGGGAACTTGTTATTCACACTTTGTAGGTAGAATTCAGTGTGAGAGTATCTAAAAATTTAGACTCTACATACACTTTGGGTAAGGAAATGCCACAAGTAGATATTCCTGCTACATATCAATGTGTGTGCACTAAGCTATATGATAAGGAAATTAGCTATGACATTATAAAGAAGTGGAAACAATCTGAGTCTCCATAAGTACATGAATGCTTGATATGGAGTGGTATATAATGATTACTAATCACATGGCTAATTCTGACATGGAGATTTCCTAGGGACATTATTATATGAGGAAGCAGATTCCATAAGTGAAGAGAAAGCCTCCAGACAAAAACACGCACGCATATACAACCATGTAGAAAGAGGTCTAGGAAAATGCACACCTAAATGAGGTCTCAGTGTTTCTGATAGGGAGTGTGGGATCCACAGGGCAGGGGAATGGCAGCAGGTGGTAAAGAAACTATGGGGGTTTGCTTCCTTTTCGTTCCCTGTACCTCTTTGTTGTTCAAATGTTTATAACTAGAATGTATTCATGTGTACCTCTGTACCCAAAACTTAAAATCCCTCACAATGACATGGTTATTTGTAGTGGGTAGCCATTCCAGCTTGGATCTGGAAGTTCTAACCCCCATTGAGACTCTGGCAACTGTTACGCCTACGAGGCGGGGCCAGGGGAGGCGCCTGGAGACCTGAGAGCTGGATGGGCCAGCGCTCTCTCTGTGCCCGGACGCTGAACGGTGAAGGTGGACTGTGCAGAGCTCCGGAGAACACCGCTGGATTGCAATACACCTTCCCCAGACCCTGCGACCTACCCATTACTTAATTTGTGAGTTACGCCATTAAATAAATATCCTTTTAACTACGTGGAGTGACCAAAATAATTTCTCCAATAGTTATTATTACACAATCCTACTTGCTGCGAAGTGTAATGGAATGATCACTTCTAAAATCTTGCCCAGGATAATTTACTTTTACAGAATACAATTGGAGAGCCAATTATGAGATCACAGTTACTCAGAGTGTCGACTTCTTCACAACCACAACACGCAGGACCAGCCCTGCAGCAACACATGTTTTAAGATGCTGCCTAAATCCTCATTAGAGTGGGAGCTGGGGGATAATGAGGTGATTTTGCTGACAAACTGCACCTCGCTCCATCACACTCCATTCTGCACCGCAGCAAGTACTGTCACATTCTGGGGTAGACCGTCTTTCTCTGCTGCAACCCTCCTGAACCTTTGCTCTTTACCATATAAGAAAAACCGTGGCAGAACGAAGCCTCCTGCTACCATTAATTGTGAAAACGACTTGCAGTTGTTTGGCAAGGCTGTCGCACAAGGCCATCATTAATCTTCCCTCTTGAAATTTCATGAGAATTAGATTGATGCCCTAATATCATTGAATTTTCTGCCTCCAAGACTGGCCTTTTGGGTCTGCAATTCATTTTCTGCTTTTGACAGAGACCTGTATAAGCTTAGCAACACCGAGAATGGAATGCAAAGGTGGGTATCACTGAGCTGCCGCAGAGGCCGCTGGGAGCGAGGAAGCCTGGGGACACACGTTGGACTAACTACACACCACCCAACGGAAGCAGATACAGTTGGTTTTCTTCCACGTTGGAATGGAGGCCTTGAATTGTAAATTTTCTAATTTGCAAAGAGAAGCAAGAGGTTCTGGTTTTATTTGCTTTTACTGTTAGCTTCCAAATAGCTGGAAATACATATATAAAATAAAAGTAATACAAAGTCCTATCATCACTTAGTCAACCCTACAAAACTTACCACAACCAAGTTTGGCATTTGCATATGCACCACTTTGCAACATTACATTTGTGACTTTTTTGGGGGGGGGGCGCGAGTGTCAAACACTCCGGTGTCACAGATTCCCAAACCTAGCAGTGTGTAAGGACTCTCTGCAGAAGTTCTCAATAATAAGGCTATCAGGTCCTACTCACATGCATTGGAAGCTATATTTTTTACATGCTCCCCCATTGACTGCATATAGTTAGTTCAACAAGAGCTCCTGGCTAGCTGCCAATCAGCTATAATTGGAATGGCAGATGGGATCTATCTTAAATGCAAATTCTAATCCATTAATGGCGGTTGTCTGGAACACTGACTTGAGGAGAACTGACAGACTGTGACCAGGTCTGTGGGGAAAGACTGGTGATCTTTTAATGATGTATACCTTGGGCACAGGCCAGTGGAGAGAGATGGTACATGACCAGGACTCATAGTATAGGATTTTTGCTTTAAAAAATTTTTGCTTCATGATGTGGCCCTTTCTTCTTCCCTATGTTTGCGTGTTGGAAAAGAGGAGGAGAGATGGTGGGGGGTAGAGCATGAAGGGGGAGAGGAAATGAGGAGGGAAGGGAGTGGGAGAAAGAAAGGGAGAGGGAGAGGGAGAGAGAGAGGGAGAGGGAGAGAGAGAAACTACTGATTTTGAGTCAAGACTCACAGTTATTACTTCTAGGTTCCTGAACTTGGATTTCCAGAAAGAGTTTGGAGATGGATGAACTTCAACCTTCATTGACTGGACATTAGTCTAATTAAGTCTAATAAGCATAGCACAGTTCCCCTGGGTAGCAGGTTTATTCAGAAAATGTCCTGTTTCTTCTGACCTACCCACCAGTTATCTGAATACTGTCTTTTGGCTCTCTTGTTAGTCATAATTTTGAGAAGTGAGATATCTGTGTGTATACTTGAAAATAGCTTATTGTTACTTTAATCAGCTTAGATGGTTTAGGTTGAAAGCCAGCAATTAAAACTATATGACCATGTATTTCTAGTATCAGTAAACTTCAAGTGAGCAGTGAAGGGTTCACAACACGCCCCCACGGTCGCATATATCTGGCATTTCCCGGTCAAAGCGTCTCTTGTAACCAGGATACCCGACGGACCCGGACACCTCTGCCTAGCAAGTTCCGGGTCAAGGCGTCTCGTGTGACCAGGATCCGTGACGTTACATGGCCACTGTAAGCGCGCAACGTGACCATGTGATCTACGCACACGCATGGAGTAGTGACGCGACCTGGCCACGCCCCCAGCCAGTTTTAAAGTGGAGCGCCATGCTTCCCAGTCCTTCTTCTCCACGCACGTGTCTCTCCCACAGGCCTGAGCACTCCCTGTCCCTTTATCTCTAATAAACTCTATAAGCGGATTCTGTCGTGTTTCGTGACATTTCCTTGCAGTGTAAGAACACAACGCAGCTAAATAACTAACAAGCAGTCTCCAGGAATCAAGGTTTTTCCCTTTCTTTTGTTCCACTTATACACTGAATAAGCATTGTTTGTCTTTGTAGTGTGAGACTAGCTGCTGGTTTCACACATTCCTTCCACAAGAGGGCAAAGGGGACCTTTCTCCGTGAGCACTGCTCTCATGTTGGGAAGAAAAGACTCTTTCTGAAGACCCAGTTACCCTCTCTCTCCCTTTTATAGCACCAAACAAAATGGTATCTTAAATCCCTCACTAGACCCATCATTGGTAAAGGCAGAAGAGCCAAACTAACGGTGACTTATTCCATGGGCCTGCCACATTATAAGCAGGAGATCAGACAGAAGTGGGTAAGGAGTGGCAGCGAGTAAAGAACAGTGTCATGACTTTTATCTAGACAACAGTCCAGAGAGCTCATTCTAGTGCCAGGATAATGAGAATCATCTCCAAGCATGGAGAAGGATCCTGAGGATCTGTGATTCATGTTTCCTAGCTACTTGGAGGCTAGAAAGTGTGCCAAAATGATGCCTTTAATTGGGTTGTAAAGGTAAGATATATTTGCTACAAACACTAATATCTGTGCACAAATGAAACATATTTTGAAAAACTTTTATTATTTCAAACTAGTAGTGGGCAATTACTAATAAAGACATTTTAGTTAATAAAACAGGTTGAGCATTATGCCAGCATATCGAGTAAGTTCTGACTTTGCTCAAACTGGCTGTGAATCCGAATCACAGGGCTTTAGAAATTCTAAGAGGCTTTGGGATAGATGAATAGCATTAATGTGAAGAGTGGAATGACCCGTGGTGTTTGTAAAAAGCTCAGAGACATTTTACAACCTATAGAGCTTAGATTTGCAAAATCAACATGCCTGCTCGAAGCACAATGGTGCTCTTAAGTGATGAGTGAGATGTGGTCAAATGGAAGAAGAGATGTTGAGTTTTAAAAAAAATGGAGCTAACTAACTTTTGTTTGCTTCTATCCAGTGATTTTTAACCTTCTGGGTTTAAGGGCCTCATTGAGAATCTGAACCAAGTTGTGGAATGCTTCCCAGAGAAGCACATTTGCATAGCCACACAATGTTTTGAATATTAATAACCTCTACTCTAATGTTCTTGGCCCTATTAGAAGAACTAAAGTAGCATAACTAATAACTAACGATAGACATCATTAACTGAGTCCTTTCCAGTCTTCTAGGCGCCACAGAGATGTACTTGCTGTGAGCATCAGGGCCTCAAAAAACCACATAGTTTTATGAAGGCCCTTCATTGTTTCTGATAAAATTAATTAGATCCTTCCTGACTGGTGAGTGAAGCAAAAGGTTTAGAGAAAGATGAACTTGAGCTAAAAATCAAAATTGCATACTCATTGGGCATCATCAAACTGCTTCAACCTTCTGAGTCTTAGTTTATGTCACCAGTAACCTGAGGAGAGTAACTGTCCCCACAAGAGTGGAGTAAAAACAATGGAAATTGTACACAACTGCATGAGAACATGTCCCTGCATACAGCCTGCACTATAAATATTTGACTTCATTGTAGGCATGCACAAGAGGCTGATTTATTTGCAGTGAGAATCCTGTTCAAATAGGAAATGATTACTTGGACTAAGAAGTTCATGGCCATAATATTTACGTTGCTTGTTAAAAACAGAAATTCTGATGCAAAAACAAAGAGGAAACAGCAATGGCATGAGGTGCAGACACATTTGTTTGAGCCACACAGGATGCAAACACATTAGCAAAATGAAGCTCTTTAGGTCCCCTGTCTCATGCTCATCGTGGCCCTGAATTTTGGAAGGCTTTTGGAGGTTGCCAACTCCTAAAGCTTTAATATTTTCCTTCCAATACTGTAGGTTCCTGGTACTTTGGAAAAGGATTCTTTCAAGAGACCCAATTGTTCTGAAGAGGGAAAAGAATGGGAAATAACAGCAACAGCAACATGCTGTTTTTTCTACTGACATTAAAACAACAGCATCACCCCATCCTTTGAAGACAATGTAATAGACAATCTGGGGAAGAGTAAGAGTTTGAGGATTTACTCTGTTTGGGCCACAAAAAGATATCCTATCATATACTGGAGCTTTTAAGAAAATTTTCACTTTTAGTATTGGTGCCTGCTGTTTGCGTATACCCTCTCCTATACTGGATGCTTTTAGGACTTGTCCTTATTCACCTCTCCACAGCTCTATAAGGTGGGCTCTTCTTCCTACAGTCTAGCTTGAGGGCCCCCCAAACCTGTCACTAGCTCACCCTGTTATTGAGAGGTGAGATGAGGAAGTGAATTCAGATCTCTGCTGCTTCTCCAACTACAACCCAATGCTTGCTTCCAATTCCAGTGTTTGAAGGACAAATGTGGGATGTAGCAGTTACACAAAAGAAAGATAGCAAATGACTGGGTGAAACTACTCAGGAATTAGAGAAGAGATATGGATAGACCAGGAGAAGCAGCCCCTCGGTGAGATTTTCTGTCATTTCTAATGTTAACATGTTTCTGATTAAACCAATGACCCATTGACCCAATGACTTCTAGTATGAGTCAGGAGCATTAGTGTCTGGAATGCAGGTCCAGATAAAGCATCAGGTCAATGAAAGCTCAGTGACATTTAACCATCTCTGAGGCCACAGCTGTTTCTTACAGGAGCAACACTCAAAATAAACATTGAGTGCTGAGCCCAGGAAAGTTCTGTCAAAATCAAAGAATGGTGATCATTGCCTGTGAGTTAGTTAGTGCAGCTCTGACTCTCATCTGTCCCTGGCCAGTGATGCATACCTTTAAAAAGGATTGTGGAAATGATCATCATTTACATATAAGCACAGTGTTTTGTGGATTCACTTTTAAATGGCAGTATAGGGAAACTAACAGTATAGCATACATAATGAGAACAGGAGATTAAAAACTGCTCAGGCAATTGAGGACAGGGATCTTGAAAACAGCAATTCCATTTTTGTCCATGGCCAGTAGTCAGAAATGTCTTTAATACTATACTAGACAGGTCAGAAATATGAGAGGTGTTTGGGAACCCTAGTTTCTCGTATGGTTTCTCTGTTATCTTTCTTTCTTTTTTTCTTTTTTAAATACAGCCTGGAAACTATATTTGAAGGTGTAACCCAAACTCTAGACAAGATACCCATCCTCATTGGGAAAAAGCTTTGGATCATGAGCTCTAAGTTTTCATGGTGGAAATGTGTTATACTTAGCATAATCTTGGTAGTGATGCTAATCATTGGATCTTGTGTATTCACTTCTGTCTTAAACTATCTCCTTGTTTATAGTTGATCTATACCCAAAATGATTCTCCCATGATCTAACTTCATCTCTCTTAGTGCCCTTGATTGTTTTCCAAAGCCTGAGTATCAGTAAGAATAGAGACCCTAGACCATATTTTGCTCCAATTACAGCCCATCTCCTGTGGTGATATATTGTGTACCCTAATAAAATTTGTCTGAAGATCAGAAGACAGAACAAGCCACTAGATTAAACATACAAGCTAGGCAGTGGTGGCACACACCTTTAATCCTAGCACTCGAAAAGCAGAGATCCTTCTGGATCTCTGTGAGTTCAAAGCCACTCTGGACTACATGAGATTGACTCGTTCTAGGAGAGAAACAGAGCCAGGCAGTGGTGGCACACACCTTTAGTTCCAGTACTTGCGAGTTACACACCTTTAATCCCAGCACTTGATGTCTCACACCTTTAACCCCAGTATTTGGGAAACACACATGCCTTTAATCCCAGCACTTGGAAGGAAGTGATGGCTGGACGGAGAAGCTATATAAGGCATGAGGAGGAGACAGGAACTGAAGCTTTTTCAGGCTGAGGAGTCCTAGAGGTAATAAATACTGCCACAGTGGCTTGTCCTTTGTCTCTCTGATCTTTTAGCATTTACCCCCAAATCTGGCTCCAGTTTTTTTTTTATTAAAAGACTTATTAGATTTTGAGTTACATCTGGTGTTGATTTTGTGGGGCACAAATTCACACACATACAAAAGCTGCTCTCAGGCTGGAGCTACACATGGCCGGAGTCCCTACCCCATGCTGGCTAAGTTTTTGTTGCGGCCTCTCTGCAGCAAACTCCATAGGTCTTTGGGCTCCCAAAACTGCAGGAATTAGCCACTTTTGCACACTTCCCCTGTGCAGACAGCTGGATCTTTCACTTCTTTCCTCTCCTGGTGGGTTTTGGCTTTCTCTGGGCCCCCTACTTGGGCTGCTGCCACACCGCAATCTGAATCATCATTGTCAGCAGATTTGATGAGTCAATTGGGATTTCTTAAAGGGGGGAATTAGTTAAAAGAAAGCTTTCTCCCACATAAAAAAGTGAAACATCCCTACAATGGAGGGAATTTGGTCTCTGTTTGATAATACAATTGACAGTTTAAAGATGGAACAATTAAATGAGAGGAAAATAAATGCAGATGTAATGTCAATTATAAATATTATTTGTTAGATCATTTCTGTTTTATCATTAAAAAGTTGGCTAATATGAATGCCAAGATAAAAGTTTTAGAAAAACCTGTTAAAACAGATCACAGAGATATTCAGACCCAGACAGAAGAATTTAAAGGAGAACCAATCTCAACATTGTATTATAATGTTACAGAGAAATAACCTAAGGCTTTCAAACAGTCAACCTTAATTTATCCAGTAACCTTACAGGAATTGCCAAATGATAGATATCCCCAAGACTGTATACAAGCTGATTGGACTCCTATGCAAATGTTAGATTTGAGGAGATTCAAAAAAAGCTATAGTCTCATATGGCATACACTCACTGTTTGTGGAGCAGATGTTAAACTCATGGTCAATTTGTAGTAGAATTATTCCTCAAGACTGGAGAGGGTTGGTTACAACAGTCTTAGAGGCTGGTCCCCAATAACAATGGAGGATCTGGTAGAAGGATGAGGCTAAGACCATTGAACAATGATCTTGAAATTTGCCAAGATCAACTTCTTGGAGACAGAAATTATGCTGATATACAAAGACAATCTTTATATGATGAACACACCCTGGCTTTATGCTGCATAGCAATTTGAATACTTGGGACAGAACTGAAGAAGTAGCAAAGAAAAATTGAGTCATTTATAAAATTTATACAGGGCCCAAAAGAAACCTTCACTGATTGCTTGCAAAGACTGACTTCAGCAGTAAATAGAATGATACTACGTTCAGAAGCTAGACAATTAATATTGAATCTCTGGCTTTTGAAAATGCTAAAGCACAAAGCAAAAGAGTAATTAGGCCATTAAAGGAAAGATCAGCACCCTTAGAGGAATGGATCCAAGACATAATTAATATTGAATCTCATGAACATGATGATGTTCATGATAGGAGAGGTAATTTCCAGAAGTTTGAAGAAAAATTGTAATGTCAAATGTTTCAATTGCAGTACACAAGATCACATAAGAAGGAACGGTAAACAGGGCTCTCCTAGAAACAAAGTTTATTCAAGAAATAATCCAAACAGAATGCCCCTCCCTCCTGGATTATGCAGAAGGTATGCAGAAGGTATGATAAAGACAGACATTGGACTAACAAATGTAGATCAACAAGGGACAGATAAAGTAACCCCTTACCTTTGCTGTCAGGAGACTCCCTGAGGGGCTTCCCGCAGAACCCCATATCAAATTCTTTGTGTAATTGTGGAAGAAACTCCTCCTCAGAGCGATTAAAGAACCTAATGCCTATTGTAAAACAAAACAAAACAAAAACACACTGCTTTAGATGATAGAACAGCTTTAGAAAATAAAACAAAAAATTAAGGAGAAACCATAAATCAAAATTGATTCCTAAATTATCTTATGGTCTCAGTTCTTGAGGGAGGAGTGTGGCAGGGATTAGTGGTTTCTAATGCCACTGAAGATGGATCCCTCCCTCATGATTCACTTTGGATTCACCTTCTGTTTCCTGGCTATGCTAGAAGAGAAACATCACAATTGTCCTTATTTGGGATTTAAAATACATATGAAAAAGTAGATATATTTTTGTTTTGTTGAGGCTGGTTAAGGGAAAACTACTTTCTCCTGGTCAAAATAATAATCTCAGTCTACCTCTAGGACTGGGTAGAGGAATGATAACAGTACCTACTATTGGTGTCTCTTCCCTTAAGATTTAATCCAGCTGGGCCTGTCAACCATTTGTCAAGAAGACCACTCCATAGGAAAGCTGATTCACCTAGGTATATGCTAAGAAGATGGGAGGAATAATCATCCCCTCAATGAGGTAATGCACTGTATTCCTAGAAGTCTCTCTCCAAAGGTAGCTGCTTACAGATAGTCAGCTACCTGGGCTGCTGAGCTTGTCCATCCTTCTGAGTTCTAACACAAAAAGTATAACTTTTCCTTTCCTTTTTCTGTCTCTTTTTCAGAGACTGGCCAAAAGCCTAAACATGCTTTCCCTGATAACTCTGGACTCTCACTTTCCCCTTCTGCTTTGTAGCTATTTGCCAACTTCCACTAATGAGCATGCCAGCTTTCTTGGACCCTGACTAAAGAAGGCATGCCTTTCTCTCTTCCTCTTTCCATCAACCTCCTTCTTGGAGCTGCCAACATTTACAGCTTGCCCGTCCTGTTGTTTTTTCTCTTAAACTCTAATTAAATTGTCTTTGAGCTTTTTTCTGAGTCTGTTTTCAAATTCTTTTGTTAGCAAGATTGAGAATCCAAAAGGGAATCCCAATTTTCCTGGTAACAGGAGTACTTTCAATTAATTACGAATTAATTAAGCTAATAACTATTGGCTACTACTACTGATTAAGTCCTTACTAGGTTACAGACATGCCCTTCATTCGAATTATTATATTGTTATCATTTCTACCCTATGAGGTAAACAATGTAACTGTTCTCATTTTTATAGATGTGAAGATTGGGGTTTAGTGAAGCTAAGTAGGTTATTCACAGTTCTGTAGTTAGCAAATGAGAAGAAATCAAACTGAGGTCTCTTTGCTGATGGAGCATATACTCTGAGGCACCCTATTACATCATCTTTAATTCTTTGTAGACATTCAGGTCTTCTATTCCAACCTGGGCTAAAAAGGATTTGTGAACCATCAGCATTTATTTTTTTGCAGTGTGTGTGTGTGTGTGTGTGTGTGTGTGTGTGTGTGTGTGTGTAATTTTTTGTGTGTGTGTGTGTCTGGCCTTTTCCGTTTCCCATCTGAGCCAGGCTGACACTAATCAGTCATCTATCTATTTCATGTCTTAGCTCCGGATTAAGGTCTGCTGTCACAGAGCCACATCCTGGGTCACACTGACCATTTCCTTCTACTGCTCCTATATCAGAGACTTGCTGTTATTATGTTGTTTTCAGAATTAAGTTTAAATCTTGAGTTAAGGAACAGTACTAGAAATACAACAAAATCTATGATAGTATTTACTTTAGGGATAGTTTTAGTATATTTTCAATGTCTTCTAAACAAGATTTCAAGTAACTAATTGCTTTTAGACAAAAGAGAACATTTTTTCTAGTATTTAGAAAAAATCTAGTGATGTTTCCTTTTACTTGAAAGTCAGAATTTCAGCTGGGCAGTGGTGGTGCACACCTTTAATCCCAGCACTTGGGAGGCAAAGGCAGGTGGATCTCTGTGAGTTAGGGGCCAGCCTGGTCTACATAGTAAGTTCCAGGACAACCAAGGCTATGCAGAGAAATCCTGTCTTGAAAAAAACCAAGAAAAATAAACAAACAAACAAACAAACAAACAAACAAACAAACAAAACCCCAAAAGTCAGAATTTCAGACTCCAACCTGGAACCCAACTTTAGTCCCTATGGAGGAATCTTGACCTTCATACTTACATTTGCACCTCCCCCTCAGTTAGAGATATCTGTTACAATTGGCATTTTTTCTTTGGTCTGAATATGTAGCCACATATTGCACCAAATGGATTCTTGTAAAATATTTCAAATTCTTTGTGAAACAAAAAGAAATATAAATTAAAATTTAACTTGTTCTCTCTTTTTGTTTTCTCAACTCATGCTACCAAAAAACATAGCTTTGAAAACTGGCAGAAATCAGTTCTTCAGAATCTTAACCTTCAGGATACAATGAAATGAACACCAGTTAGGTGGAAATAATAAACAACCATCAATGGCCAACACTTCTTTTTTCCTAATTATTTAACTTAGTAGGGATCTTACCATGATCTTTCCAACCCCCATAAAGACATATCTCAGGCAGAGTGAATTTCTTTCATTCCCATTGGATTCTCTATGAAGCAGCTGTGTTGCAATGGTTTTGAATAGAATGAGACTCATATTTAAACTCCAGGTTTTTGTTTAGTTGTTGTTTTGTTTTTGTTGGTGTTTTGCATTTTTTTTTTTGAAAAAAGAACTCCAGCCTTGGCTGGCCTGGAACTTGCTATGTAGACCAGGCTAGCTTCAAACTCAGAGATCCACCTGCCTCTTCCTCCACCAATGTTTAAATCACAATTTTAATGAACAAAGTTCTTTTTAAGCTATGTACAGTTAAATATGTGAATTTGAAATCTACCCTAGTCAAAAAATCAGTAGAGCAGCTCAGCCTCAGAGTACTGTCTACACAGTCACCATTGTTTCCTGGGAAGAGTCTTGGCTTTTCTTTTTTCTTTTATTTTGTTTTTGTTTTTGAATTAAGAAATTTTTTATTCATTTTACATACCAACCCCAGATCCCCCTCTCTTTCCTACTCCCACTCTTTAGCTTTCCCCCCAACCCACCCCATTCCCTCCTCCCACAAGGTAGGTAAAGCTTCCCATGGGGAGTCAGCAGAGCCTGGTACATTCAGGTGAGGCAGGTACAAGCCCCTCCCCCTGCACCACAGCTGTGTAAGGTGTTCCACCATATGTAGTGGGCTGAGTCTTGGCTTTTCTTAAGCAATTACACTATTGAGTTGGGAGTCTAGATCTTGGTGCTATATAGTATGAACCTTGAAAATATGATCAAACCAATCAAGAACATGCTGAGAGATTATTAAAAAAAAAAATCAAGAGGCTCCCCAAAGCTGCTTAACTGAATGCCTCATTTGAACATATATCAGAAATCTGTTCAGGCAAAAACACAGCTCTTACCTCAAAGGCCATAAAAGATAATTTATGCTGGGAGCTAGATTTGACTGCATATGGCCTAGGTTACCCCAAATTGCATGATCCAATGTGGAAGAAGTTTCACAAAGTTTTTACAGTAACAGAACAAAGAAACACCATAAATCAAGGCACTTTTCAAATACAGTAAGCAGGAGATACAGCACAATGGGGAAATCTCATTCATCTGATGGTATTCTCAGCCTTTTGAGTGGTAGAGAATAGTCAGTACTTTCCAAAGTATTTATCAGGATGTTCAGTTCAGCTTCGCCTGCTGATTCCAGGATGTTAGGTCCAACACAAAGGTGGACAAGGAATGGGACTAGAAATAGCCCTAAAAAAACTAGGCTCTGGACTTGCAACATTCAAATGCTCCCTATCATTGGAATTCTAATAAATCAGTCATGGCAGACACAGCTTCTTTCCAGGAACTGCCCTTGGTTTTAGCTTCATTTTGCTCCTCCAGCCCTGCTTGAGACTTTCAAGTATCTATCATAAACCAATACTAACCATGGAAGCCTAGGCTTCCACCTGACTGTACTGGCTTCTCACCATCTCAAAGTCAAGGGCTGAAGTGGGACTCAAACACACCTAACCTGCCCCTTTTCAGCACTGCCCTGTGTGAACTGCGTCTTTGTTCACCCAGTGCAGATATCAGAAACTGGGGAATTCCTTGAACTTGTCCATTCCTTGCCTTTCTTCACCTCTATAAACACAACCAACCTCTCCTCAACTACTTCCAGCCCATATCCCTCACCCAAATTGGTGTCTGCTAACATCCTTTTACCCCTATAGCTGCAGACGTCTCCCAGCTACCAGCCCAGTGTTCACTCCTGCCTAGACATTCTCCGTTCTTCAAGCTAGAGAGTCATTTTAACATTTCTATACAATTCTATCATCTTCTTGCTTGGAATTCAATGGAGTTTCATTACATTAACAAGTAGAACCCATCAAACCCAAATCCTTGACTAATGTGGTCAATATATATATATATATATATATATATATATATATATATATATATATACATACATATATATATGTATATATATATACATGAGTGTGCAGAATGTGTGAGCACAGTGTGTGGAGGCCAGGCAACCATTGTGTTGTGTTCCCCTGCAGCAGTCTACCTTCTCTTCCTTTCTATCTTCCTTCCTTCCCTTCTTTCTCTCTCTCTCTCTCCTTTCCTTCCTTCCTTCCTTCCTTCCTTCTTTCCTTCCTTCCTTCCTTCCTCCCTCCCTCCCTTCCTTCCTTCCTTTCTTCCACAGGGTCTCTCACTGGCCTAGAACTTGCCAAGTAGGCTAGAATAGCTGGCCAACAGCTTTGGGAATTCACCCATCTCTACCTCCTCAGCGATGGGATTAGAAGCATGCACTACCTCACCTGGGTCCTTTTTGTTTTTAAGCCAGTTTTGAATTTGAACTCGGGTCCTTGTGTTTGCAACAAAGTACCTTATTGACTGAGCTATCTCTCCATTTATTTATTTATATTTATTTATTTATTGCTGTGCTAGAGATTAGATTCACGGCTTCCTACTTTTAAGGCAGTGGTCTATCCTTGAACTATATCCCCAACCTAGCCTGCCTGACTGAATATTTCTTTGGATTCATCTCTAGTGTTTTCCATATCCTGCCACACGAAAGTCATTCTGGTTCTTCTACACTCAAGTGTCTCTGTCACTGAGTCAATCACACACATAAGACAATTAATTTCAGTTTGGAGCTCTCTTCAACACTGAGTGTGCTAAAAATAATAATAAAAAAACCCCCAAACTTCCTTGTCAAGGCTGAAACATTAACTCCAGTATGGTTTATGTATATTTTGTGTGGATCCTTTCTAGCATTTATTATGATTTAATTAAATAAAATAATTAAATTAAATTAAAATTATTGTGTAACCACTTGAGTAAGAATTTTTTCTCTGACATAAAGTTCATAAACAATGAATGACTTTCTTTCTTTCTTTCTTTCTTTCTTTCTTCCTTTCTTTCTCCTTTCTTTCTTTCTTTCTTTCTTTCTTTCTTTCTTTCTTTCTTTCTTTCTTTCTTTCTTTCTTTCTTTTTCTTTTTGAGACAGGATTTCTCTGTATAGCCCTGGCTGTCCTGGATCTTACTCTGTTGACCAGGCTGGCCCCAAACTCACAGAGATCCGCCCACCCAAGTGCTGGGATTAAAGGCGTGCACCATCACTGTCCCATGGCATCTTTTGTTTTTTTTTTTCATACTATATAATCAGTGTCTGCCACAAGTGCTTTGCACATATTACATATTGAATTAATAATTATAAATAGTAATTAATTAGAAACAATTCATAAATAATAGGTGTGGTTAAACCATCTGAATTGGTTAGAAAGTCCTACCCTAAGTAGCTACTGAATTTTACCTGGGAAAATTATTAAAAAATTTTTCACTAACAACTCCTATTTAATGTTGAGAAAATTAATTCTAGGTACAACTATTAGTACAAAGTAGGAAAGAAGACAACGGATAAGTGCAAGGTCCTTAAATCCTCCATTTAAAACTAAAACTAATTATAATGCACTCACCACAATTACCCCGTGAGAATTAACGGGCAGGGAAGAGGCTCGAGGAGCAACTTGACCACGGTGAACAGTTGTCACGTGGTGAGGTGGGTGGCGGCGATGTGACAGTTTAGCCAAACAACTGCTCTCTCTTGCATGAGAGAACGAGGGGCCATGAAGAGCAAGGGGGTATGTCGCTGTGGGAGGGATTCATCGTTCTTAAAGTTTTGTTGACTAAGGAGACCTTGTATTGGGATAGCTCAGTGAAACAACGTATACCAGCTCAGTGCAAGGCCCTAGGGACAGTGTCAAATATAAAATAAAAGTGACTTAGACTTACATGGAAGCCTTTGGGGATTTTTGGACCAGCCTTAATCAAACTGAGGTAGCAAATAGTGATAAGTTTCCTGTCTACTTCTATGCCACGGGGGTCTGAGGGGTTTGAGAGCTTTTGAAGAACTCTCCCTAACCTCATTATCTTTTTTTAAGGGTTATAGGATCTGGCCAGAAATTTCTGGCTAGGTTACATTCTAAGACCTTGGAGAAGCAGATGACAACTGATTGTACATTTCCACGGCCTTGACTTTATTTTCTGGGCTTCAGAGACAGCTGCAGCACGATAATGGTAGAACTATCCCCATCGGGAGAAACTCATTTTTGGTGGTTTTCACTGCAGACTTGACTGTCATCCCCCATGAGATCAATGTCATGTATGGGATTGGAGATGGCTGTGTATACAGTGGGAGTCCATTCTTCTTTGGTGCTATTTTCTCCTTGCTGCATGATGACAGGGCTCTTTGGAGAAATGTTAGAGCCATACTCGTGTGGCTGGTCTCAGAGTGAGGGGTCTCCCCAGAGAGTTAGCTGTTCCCAGAGTCAGTCACTAGTATAAGAGGATGATTAGTGGAAACCAGTGACTAGTTAGAAGGTGGATTTTGGGAAGACAAGAGGGAGGGCCTGCTGCTCTTGGGAATCAGCTTGTCCCTCTGGCTAAAGTGGTCTCTGCCACAAGGTTCATAGAAAAATGGGCTTGGAACATGTAAGTGCTTCTAGAAGAACACAAGATAAAGTACCAGTAAATTACATTTTATGAACTGGATTGCCTGGATGTATGCTCCCATTTTGTTGAGTCGCTTTTTATTATCTCCGAGCTTTAACGGATGGCAGTTTAAATGCCCAACCACTGCGTGTGTGCAAGTACCGGGAATTTTAGAACAGTTGTGTTCTGTGCTTGCTCTCTGGAATTGGAGGTAAACACCCCGTTCCACCCGTGTTCCCTTGTGTCCCTACTCTCTGGGCCTATGTGAAGACAGGAGATTTGATTCCTAAGGGTGCTGTCCTCAACTTCTACCCTGTTGGAAAATAGTCTGTCCACTACTCTTCAGATGATATTTGACTTGATTAAAGCAGATTTTCATCTTCTTACAGGTAGCTTTTAGATATTTTTGACAGGGATTTTTTTTCCCCACAGTCTTCAAATTCTCCCTAATGAGATGGCTGTTTTCTGAAATTCTGAGTGTAAGAACAAATTAGTTTTCTTGGAGAGGCCAGAAAGTAATAGTTGTTGAGAATTCTTTTAAAATACATGTATTTTCTGTGGGAGGATGTTAAAATATTGAAAGCACTAAAGCTCTGTAAGACTCCCGTGCAAAAAGGTGTCAGTAATACAGAAGAGAATAAACACAATTATGTGATTTAAGAATAGGCCACTCATGGCGATATGTATTTGCACATAAAGTTACTAACAGTTGTGGTTGAAATGTGTCCCAGAAACTTTATGTGTAGTAAATTTACCTCCCCAATCAAACTTAATAGCATGTAAAAAATATTTATTAATTTATTTAAAATTTATGTGCATATGTGTGTGCTCAAATGTTAATGGCCTGGGAAAGTATTTACTTGTTTGTGACTTGAGCTAGGAAGACTTGCCCACTTTGGATGATACCATTCCTTAGTCAGGGGATTCTGGAAAGTGCAGAGAAAATGAATGGGGCAATAGCATGTTGCATGAATTATGGCTTTCTGTCCCTGACTGAGGTTGTATGGTGACTAGCTGCTTCAAGTTCCTAGTGACTCTACTCCCCCACCCCCATCACCCCATTATGAACTATAACCTGGACTAGTGAGCCAAATCCATCTTTCTTCCACTGGGTTGCTTGTTTCATGGCATTTTATCACAGTAGCAGGAAGCAGGACTCAGCTTCTAACTGTGTTATGAAGTCATAGTCCTAGAAAATGGGCCAAGATGTCACCCTAACAGAAAAGGAAAGCTCCAGTTATAACAGCATATCCAAATATTTGTCAAGTTTAATTATGCTTAGTAGTCTGCTCTTCGCTCATATTAATTATCAAGAATCTGTTCCGTGTATTTGTTCAATGTCTTTTTTTTTCAGTTTAAAAAGACTTCTCTATGAGAGAGTGAATAGGAGCTAAGTAAGCGTGACACATGTGTAAAAAATGTCATAATGAAAACCATTACTTTGTATGCTACCAGAAAAAAATTAATAAACTAAGACTTCCATAATCTTACCTAATTA
Organism: Peromyscus leucopus; assembly: GCF_004664715.2. Lineage (NCBI taxonomy): Eukaryota > Metazoa > Chordata > Mammalia > Rodentia > Cricetidae > Peromyscus > Peromyscus leucopus. The sequence continues at coordinate 35,403,567 of NC_051066.1, read as the reverse complement.
TCAAAGTTTTTGTGTATGGGAAAATATTATTATCCCCATTTGTGATAATTTTAATAGTAACTAATTATAATTGCTTAATAGTCTGAAAGCATTCCATTAAAAAACAAGGTACATTTTCTCATTGAATACAAAATGTGGCAAAATTATTATGGTTAAGTAACAGTTATAAGAGCTCTGAACCCTCAGGTTCTGGCTGTGACTCGGAAGGATTCAATAACTAATTTCAGTTCTAGAGATTTGAGACTAGACTCCTGGGATTATGAATTCCACCTGATCTTTTGTATTAACCCCTTCAAATATTCATTCTAAGAGAATTCCCTGCCTACTCCCTTCTGAATATCTCTGTAAAAGACAGACACTTCAATCTCTCAGCTTCCCTTAAATTGTAGTGAGGATGAACAAAGCCATATGCAGTCATTGGAAAGGTCCTAGCATGAACATTCATCCAGGCTCATGTCCTTGATAGGATAAGGTGTGTTATTTGCACCAGTAAAGGACCAGGGCAATAGCCCTCCCAAGGACATTACATTTTTCTAATGATACATTTACTTCTATTTCATGGGTATGGTCGTTCATCTGTGTGTATGTATGTGTACCATGTATGCACTTGGTGCTCCCAGAGACCAGAAAAGCATATCGGAATCCTTGGAACTGGAGTTACAGGATGTGAACTGCCATTTGGGTGCTGGCTACTGAACCTGTGCACTCTGCAAGAGCAGTAAGTGCTCTTAACCACTGAGCCATGTCTCCAGCCCCTGCAGGGACAATTATATGGAAGAATGTCACATTGTTTTTGCTCATGTATCTTACTCTTGGTCATTTTGGAGATGTGACAGAATCAGATTGTTTAATAAATTGAATTTCAGCTTTTACTTATAAAACTCTGTTTCATCTGTACACAACTACAAGCCTTGACTGATGTGAGCTACAGTTTATTTTACTAGGATACCTTAGGTGCGAGCCAGAGGATGCTTTGATGTTGTTCCCATGAGTTTACGCCTTCTCAACTTTACCATTCCCTCACACTCTCTGTACTTTTTTAGGTTTGTCATGAGTGCAGTATCACTCATGTATGAGGAGCAGAAGGAAAGGCAGACAGACATACATTAGGAAAAGTCGGCATGGGGTAATATGGATGACAAACCTAAATGTCATGTACTCATTCACTCAGTACATACTTTTTAAGTGACTACTAGGTGCTGTTAATTAGATATGAAGGACGAGGCTGAGGGAAGAGATCAAAGGCAAATTCAGAGTATCTGCCTTGTGTGGTAACAGCGACTGAGGTCAAAGATCAAGGAGAATGATCTAACTGTGGAAGGGGACAGCAGTCTGCTTATACCTCATGGTTTGGGTTGCATTTGGCCTCTTTAGGTAGAGGTCTTAGTAAGACACGTAGATTTGGAGCTTACATGCAGGATAGGCTTGGAGGCTGATTTGGAGGCTGGGACACACAATGTCTACCAGTGACGGGGGTGGATGAGCTTACTCAGGGATTGCTGGAGTAGCAGTCCCCAAGGAATGGCCAAAGAACCCTTGAGGGGGGGCTCTAGAACTTCCCAGTGTCCCCAGGTGGGAAGGACTTCTGCAAGTAACACAAACAAGACCCTTGCCTTTCTCACTTTTAGTTACCCACAAGTGCATGCTGGGTGTTACCAGAGGCTTCGAGATGTACAATGATGTTTTTGATCTGAAGGCTAGTAGGATGGTTTCTCCCGTACGGTTGTGTTTGAGGAATTTTTCTATTTTAATTTTCAGTATAGGAAATGCTAAGGGACAGCTCAGTTAAACACAGGCGCTTTAGGGCCCTTATGGAGATCATATAGGGATCATGATATCAGAAAGCTGAGAGCTGGTGTGCTAGAGCAGTTAGCCTTGAGTCTGTAGACAGTGATGGTGATGGAAGAGACCAGGGCCATGGGGACATAATCCTACCATACTGTTTTGGTTGTAGTCCTGAGGATGCATTAAGATGGGGATAATACGAAGTGACAGACATGATTTAATAGCTAATTACGACAACTCAGGTATGAAATTACTCGAGATCAGGATGTGGAAACAACAGCAGGAATGTCAGTGAGAACACAAAAGGAATGTAACCACGACTGGATTGTTGACTGCATGTGTGTCAGCATGGAGGAGGCAGAGGAGTCGAAGACAGCCGAAGCTGGAGCAGTGTGCCCAGAGGAAACCGTCTGGCTGGTCGCATGTATCAGCTGTAGGAAAAGCGATCCTTGGTATCCAATAGAGATTTATTAGACTTACATTTTTCCATGGAAATAAAATGAGACTCAATAAATGTAATCTGAATTTCTAGTTAACTGCATTAAAATAGATGAAATTAATTTTAATATTTAATTTAACCCAGTATATAAAATATCCTCTGTCCAACATGCAATTAATGTAAAAATTATTAATAAATTCCTAAAAGTTTCTTCTGTGTTAGGTCTTTGAAGTCTGGTATGTATTTAACCTGTACGGTGCATATCAATCAGACATCACAGGTCAAGTTCTCAATAGACACGAGTGACTGGTGGCTGCCACTTTTCCAGCAAGGCCTTTAACCACTTCTTGACTTGAATCAAGATAATCAGAATCCTAATGTTGTTTTTGCCTGGGATTTTAATAACTTTGTTCTTTTTGAGCTCATTTCCCAGAAAGTGGTAGGTTTACACTGAGTCATCAACTTCTCTTACCTCTCGGTGACCTGGCTTGTGTAGGGTGTCATTACAGATTCACTCTAGGGAAATGATCTAAGTGCTGGGGGCTTGCTTCCGAGAACTGAGTCTCCAGCCTGCTGCTCACAGGGCTCGTGCTAGGTGGACCTAGTCAGCACAGTACACAGATTTGGTCCGTGGAAGTTCAAGGCTGATCGGAAAAGAGCACAGCTGATGGAATAGGAGGGATGGAAATCCCTGTAGACGGCAGGACAAACAGAATAGGGAAGCATTGAGCACAGACTTAAAGCTCTGAGCAGCAGTTGAGCTAAGAGATTGTCTGGTATCTCTTCATCACCTGTGTCCACAGAAGGTTTTGACAAAATCCAAGCCGTCTTGTGTGGTTCACTCTTTGAAGGTGGATGTTGGGAATTTTTATAGACGGTAAATGAATAATTTAAAAAACTATAGGTGGAAATCCAAGTTTTCTCAGGTCAGAGCTTTCTGCGATTAAAATATGAGATAAATGGAGATGACCATGCCATACATTTCTGTCAGGGTCATAGGGCTTTTGTGAAGGAGAATTGTAGTGAAACAAAAGATTAGGACTTGACAGTGCCTAGCAGGTTACAGCAGAGTGTTCACTCCTCATCTCCTCTCTTCCCGTGAAGATAATGACACAAGAAGAGATGAAAAATAAAGACACAGCGTCGGAGTTCCTGGAGTAGAGAATAATAAGTGTGTAGGATAAAAGCCCCGAAACAACACCCAAGTAAACAGTCTTCACATTCAGGCATTACACCAGTTTGCCTGCCTCACTCATGCGGAATAATACGTGTTGTATTTCTGTGTTTTAACATCCTGATGCTTGCTTCTTTCGCTTACATAAGATTTACTCAAAGTCTGTTGAATGAGGGGTTATGAACCCCTTAATTATTTGTTTTCTTTTGGTTATGAGAATTTGGGAGTTATAGTAGCGAGTTGCTATGGCAATGGATATGGACAACGAGATGATTAAAGGAGGGGAGGTGTTAAATTCTCGAGAAACATATTTGCATGTAAATTTCTCTCTAGTGGAATTTAAAAGTGTCACATGTGTAATATTTTCTGTTATGTACAAAAATATGAAAGACATGTTTATCACATGAATTATGGATTTCCATTGCTTATATTAAATTACAGGAGCAGCTCATATGCTATGAAGATGATTTGATTTTATTACTAATATCATCTAAGCTGGGTGCAGTGGCATATGCCTATGATTCCAGTACCTAGGAAATGGAGGTAGGGGAATCAACTCAAGGCTAGCCTTAGCCAAACAGTGAGTCCCTATCTCAAAAAAAACAAAACAAAACAAAACAAAACCCTCAAAACAAAGTTAATTTTAAAAGATTAAGACTGATATTTTTCATAAAGACATGTGTGTGTGTGTGTGTGTGTGTGTGTGTGTGCAGACCACATATATGTTGGGAAATGTCACAAGATCTTCTCTGGGTTTCTATGAAGATATATTAAGGGCTCTAACATACTAAGAACATTTGTTATTGTCAAATTTATAATTTGTCAGCTTCAGGGATACAATCCATTTACAGTGGTTAATTCTTCACTTCAGAGTTTTTATGGTATTAACATTGGATACTCATAAAAGATAGGAAATACCATCTTTGAAAACCCAGTTTAGAATATGTCTAAAAATTAAGCCTTAATTTTTTTAAAGATTAATTTAAAAAAAATTATGTGGATATGTATGTGTACGTGTGTGGGCATGCCCATGTGAGTACAGATGCCTACGGAGTCCAAAAAAGAGTGTCAGATCCCTTGGGGCTTGGAATTACAGGTGGTTGTGAGCTGTCCAATGTAGGTGCTGGGAACCAAACCTAGGCCCTCTGAAAGATCACTATGTGTTCTCGACTGCTAAGCTATGCCTCCAGCTCAAGAACTTAAATTCTTGACACATTAATTATAGATTTTGTCATGAAACTTTGCACACAAAATTCTAAAGTTCATGATTCTTCATTGGCTGACCATAATATGTTGACTGGAAAGATATTTCCTATTCTTTTAGCTTAAGCCAAAGTAAGCAGCTCCACCATGTCATGAGAATTCTTTAAGTCAATACTGTCCAAAATAGAGAGCGTGTGAGCCTCATATGTAAGGTGAGACATCTGATCAGCACACTCTATCAAGTCACTTTAAGGGCTGAGGAGTTGGCTCAGTGGGTAGCAATGCTTAGTTTTACTGCCATGAGGGCTTGAACTCATGTCTCCAGCACCTAGTTAAAAAATCAGGTTATGGCTACATATGACTGTAACTCCATCACTGAGTATAGGAAGAGTGTAACTAGTTTTCTTTTGGGCCACCAACCAGCTGCCAAATAAAGACAGGGAGACTTACTATTAGTTAGGAATGATTGGTCTTAGCTTATGCTTGTCCCACTAGCTCTTATAACTTAATTTAACCTGTTTCTCTTCATTTATGTTTTGACTTAGGGCTTTTTGCCTTTCTTTCATTCTGTATGTTCTACTCCGTGTCTGTCTGGCTGGTGGCTGCCTAGCTGGCTGGCCCTGGGCATCTCTCTCTCTTTTCTCCCTCGTTCTCTCTTCTTTCTTTCTTGAGCCTAGATTTCCCCTCCTTCTTATTCTCTCTTTTTGCCAATTCTGCCTACTCCTCTACTGCCTACCTATTGGCCATTCAACTTTTTATTAGACCAATCAGGGGCCTTAGGCAGGCAAAGCAATAGAACTGTACATCATTAAACAAATGAAGCATAAAAAAGTAACACACATTTACATAGTTAAAGTAATATTCTGCAACATAAACAAATGTAACACATCTTTGCCTAGTTAAAGTAATATTCCACAGCAGAAGAGACAGGAAAATTTCTGAATTTGCTGGATAGCCAGTCTAATGGGGGTGAGGAAGTGGTGGGTGGTGGGAAGGCAAACTATTTTATCAAGAGAATACTGTGTAAAGTGATAGGGAATGACATCCAGTGCCTTCTCCTGGCCTCTGCAAAATCACACATAAAATATAGGCACATGCATACACACACACACACACACACACACACACACACACACACAAATGCTTGCATGCACACATGTAATGAGTCACTTTTCTATCAAATACAGCAAAACTTGAGATAATCAAATTCTAAAGAGAAGCCTCGTGTGTGTGTGTGTGTGTGTGTGGTGTGGTGTGTGTGTGTGTGTTGTGTGCACATGTTCTTGTGTGCAGGCATGGAAGTCAGAGGTCAACACTGAGTGTCTTTGCTTATTGCTTGTCACCTTATTTTTTTTAAAGACACAGTCACAGTCTCTCATTGAACCCAGAGCTCAACAATTCATATTTGCTGGCCAGTGAGGGTCTGTGATCTACCCATGTCTACTTTCAAAGTGCTGGGGTTATAGACGTGTGCTTTATGTAGGTGCTTGGGATCTGAAACAGGTCCCCGTTATTACATGACAAACAATGTAAGGCTGGAGCTATCCCCTCTGGTGACCCTGTAACTTTGGACCTGGGGCAGCACACTAAGATGGGAAGAAGTAGCAGCGGGAAACTACTTACCTCATGAATGGGAGGTGAAAGAGAGGAAGAGGAAGGTCATGGCTCTCACTTTATTCTCGGGGATATGTCCCCATGGCCTAAAGACCTTTATGTTCCTTTAAAAGCTCCACCTTTTAGAGTCACTCCCACATGCCAATTGGAGCACAGATAAGAGAGTTTTACCCTATCAACCTGTAGGGAACACTTATGTAAAACATAGCACAGATTAAAAAGTAGAAAGATTTCTGTGACAACAATCTTTATAATATATAGTAATAGATCGCCATGTGAAGGAATATGTTCTGAGAAATGAGTCACTGGGCAATTTCTTTGTTGTGGAACCATCATAGAGTGTATTTACCTGAACTGAGATAGTGTGGCCTCTTACACACCTATATTATATGGTATAACCTTTGCTCCCAAGCTACAAATTGCACAGCATGTTTCTGAACTGAATCTCTAGACAACTATGTCAGAATGCTAAATGCTTTTGAGTCTAACTATATCCAAATACAGGAAAGCCACTGTGAAATACAGTGTGATAAAGTGCATGGGGAGCCACCCAGAAGAAAACTTGCTCCAGGCAAAGGACTAGGGGTTGCTCCAAGCTACTTGCAAGTGAGCAGCGAGTGAACTAGAAGACATCAAATCTCACTGTGTACTATCTTACTTGTAAAAATTTAAAAATATTGTTCTTCCTTCAATAATAATTTTAGCTCTGTTTAGAATATCCTTAATTTTTTTTGGGAAACTTCTTGACTTTTTTGTAATGTCAGCTTAAAACACAAATGTTACAGTCTTTCTTTATATCTCTATTATGTAAGCTTTAATCTATTTAAAATTTTATTTTTCTTAAAATATTTTATTACCTCTGTCTGTCTGTCTGTCTATCCATCCGTCGATCCATGGAGGACAAGGGAGTGTATGTGGAGGTCACAGGACAAATGTTGTAGTTGGTTATCTACTTTCACCATGCGGGTTTTGGGGATCAAATTCAGATCATTAGGTTTAGCAGCAAGCACCTTTACCTGCAGAAACACCACACTGGCCCACTTCCACTTTTAATTGTTGTTGTTAAAACTAAGATACAGAGCCTATATCTTATTATCACTGTTAATTACTATCTTTAGTATATATAGTCAGTCCCTGGGGATGGTCTTCACTGTCAACACATTCATAACGCTGCAATCTTCTGTTTTAATAAAGCCTTCTTCTGGATCCTTCTTGAAGAGCCTGTCAGAGGCAGCCAACTTACATATGGCTATAAATATATTTAAGTGGAAGGGATGCACTTTGAAAATAAAAGTATAATATAGTAAATATGTAAACCAGGCACAATCATTTATTGTTATCAAGTATTATGTATGTGCTGTGCACAACTGTGTGTGACTCTCAGCACAGTAGGTTTCATATTTCACACTACTATCCCATCAAAAGTAAGTCTTGGGGCTGGGGAGACAGCTCAGCATTTACCCTGCTAAGCCTGATAGAAGGCCTGTGTTAAATTCTTGGGACCCACTTGGTGGGGGGAGAAAATTGGAACCTTCAAGTTGTCTTCTGACCTCCACAGGCATGCTCTGGATTACACACACACACACACACACACACACACACACACACACACACACACACACACAACACTACCCCCAGTAAATGTAAATAAAAGGATATAACAAAACATTCTTTAAAGTATGTTCCGTGCTATGCTACAATTTTCTGATGGATTAATGTCACTTGGAAACAGGATTTTTTTTAAAAAAATTTCTCTTGTAATCTTATGAGACTGTTGCCACATAAATTCTGATGTATTTATTCCAATTGCCCAAAATATTATAGTTTTGACTTGTAAAACAAGGTAAATTTATTTGTTTATAATGTATCTTACATTGTCACTTTTGCACTATATCTTCCCAACATGGCATGGATTTTATACTTATGGCACATGTCGATTTTCTCTGGACACTTTGCAAGCACTCAATGCCCACCCGCTGTTTGTAGAGACCGTATTGACAGTGCACCATCAGACTGAGAGAAAACCTTTGGAATGTTAACGTTATTCAACATCAGACTTCTTGGCATGAAAACCTTGCATTCTTAGAAAACAAGAGCATTCCAACTTGCAGAGAGGTTTTCTGTATTAAAGGCAAATATTTGGGAATAAACACCTGGCTTCTGTTCCATGTCTGGGCTTCGGCAACACCCTCACACTGTCTTTTTTGATCTGGTCTGTTCTAAAGCAGACCCGGAGAGTGCTCAGTTCTGCTCAAGTGCCAACTGAGAATCCAGCTGTGGGACAAGACAAAACCAAAATATATCGTGCCCTGGCATTTTCTTGCCTACTTTAAAAAGTGTCTTCTGTGGGTGTCTGGAAGGGCTCAGATGTGAACCACATCTCCATCTTTTTTGTTTTGTTTTTTGTTTGTTTGGATCCAGGATGAAATGAGGACGAAGTCTTTTTTTATACTTAGTGATGTTTTGATTCATCCTCCGTGGTGGTACAAAAGTCCCCCAGCACTGCCACTCTCGTGCTTCCAAGTCCATCACGCATCCCGCCTCCAACAGTGCCATCATCCTTTAACAGGGAAGCCATCTTATGCCAGGGTTTCCCTAGGCTTCCGAAAGAACACTGGTTATTTAGTGCTAAGATAGGTGAAGAAGGATCTCTTACTCTAAAGCAATTAATTTATATGACTCAATCACTCAAGGAGCCTTCTAACATCAGTGATAGCACCTGACTTGTAGTCTTGGTTCTGTGTGTTATTCAGATGAAAAAAAAATTCACGTTTATGTTCAGGCTGCATGGGTAAACTGAGTTTAGCTTTGTTTCTACTTAATTGGTAATGGTTACCCTTGTATTTTGGATCCTGATCTAGATGGGAAATGCAGCCATTTGACAGTAAGCCCTCTCAGGAGGGTGCCTTTGCGGGGTTGGGGTGGGGGTGTTAAGAAATGCTCCACCAACTTTCTACCATTTGAGCAATTCTTTTCTTCCTCCTGTGTGTTTAACCACCTCCCCCCCCCCCCCCCCCCCCCCCGTTGCTAAAGCTTTACCAGCAGAGATAACCTTCTACAAAGGCTGGTCCTTCACTTCCATTACTCATTATAGATGGCCATATCCACTTGGCATAGTCGACTCAGCTTTGTGCCGTCACTTTTAGGGCACAGGAAGTCTTCAGATGAACACATGAAATAGAGTTTGTTTGGTAAAGCAGAGCTGCAGGTCCGAAGGCAAGGGTGCAGGAGGTCATTTCCAGGGATCCACAGAGAGGGTGCGCTCTCACAGATTAGGATGCATTGGTGGGACAAGCCGGTAGGAATAGCTAAGGGTATTCCCAGGGCTCAGTCTAGTTACATTTAGGGACACCGGACGAATAAACGAATGTGGAGAGATCTGGAAAGGTGGATCTTCTGTAGGAGAATGTAGAGAAAGCAGCTGCTGCCGTCCTACGTGTCTCTAAAGTCTCAGTCGGGCTTTGCTCTCCTATCCCCCCACTCCCACCCCCACAAGGAGAAAGCTAATCTCGGGGACCTGGTGCGGCCCGCTCCTCTTCGCCCACGAGAGGTGTCACCTCCCCGCCACCCCTCCGCCCTCGGTCTCCTGCCCCGCCCTCAGGCGGGTGGCTGGCAGCGGTGCCCGCGGAGGCGCGGCAGGGGCGGGCCCTGTCCCTCGAGGCAGCCCGCGGGGCCAGTGGCAGGAGCGGCGCGCCGCCAGCCGCGGGGGGCGTGGGATGGGGGAGGCGGCGGAGGGGAGCGCCCGCTGCCACTAGAGCCAACCGCGCACTTCCGAAGGGTGTCGCGGCTGCGCTCCCCTCCCGCACCCCGGGAACTTCAAAGCGGCCCGCGCCGCCCCGGTCGGTCGCCCCGCTGCGCTCTGGGGCCCCCCGCAGCCCCGTACGGCCGCCTGGTGGCCATGACCCCAGCGCGCGGCTCCGCACTGAGCCTGGCCCTCCTGCTGGTAGCCCTGGCCGCCGAGCTCGCCGCAGGTACGGTGGGTGTCTCTTCTTGGTGCTGGTGGGGGTGGGAGTGGGGGCCGTCTGCGGGTGAGCACGGGTGACAGAAGCTACTCTGAGCCAGGTGGCCGTCCTGTAAGCCAAGGGGGAAACGGCAGTCGAGCTGAGAGGGGGCGCAGGGCAAGGAGCAGCGTGGGCACCTGATGTCTGGCAGTTGAAGGGGTGGGTGTACAGGTGTTTGGGGGGACGGAATCATCAGGGGAGGAAAAAAAAGACAAGGACGTGGGGTTTGGAGAGAGGGGCTGAGGTGGATGATTAATTTGAGGGCAGTTTGCAGCAGAGGGAGTAGGGAAGCATTTGTAGGTGCGTGCTTGGCTGGGAGCTGGGCGGCACTACTTCACGCTGCAGGGACTTGGAGGAGTGCAGGTGCGCTCTGGGGGTGGCTCCGAGTGGAGCCCCAGAGAGACGCACAAGGATGGGCACATGGTGGGGGAGGAGGTGGCAACTTACTTGAGTTTTAGGTGAAATACCTGCCCAAGGCCGTTGGTGCCCAATCTTGGGAGGCAGGAAAGGGGGCTTAAGTCTGCGTGGCTTGCAATGCACGTTGCTTTCGAGGTATGGTTTTTACTCAGTTTCCGGAAGGGGGAGGGGGTTATGGCAAGCGTCCCAGCGTTTATGACAGGTCTGTGCTGCGATAGGCTAAATAGAGCCCTCGACCCGAGCTAGAATCCTAACGTTTCTTTTACAGTGCTTACTAGAAACTGGGGCAAATGCATCTTTGGTTAAAAAAAAAAACAAAAAAAAAAACCACCAACAACAATCATAGTCTGCTCTGACTAGAAATGTTTAGCTCTGAAACTATCTGTACATTGCCCTGAATTACAGAGAACAGGGACAGATTCTTCCCCAACTCAGTCTTTAAAAATTTCAATCAGGAATTGAAGACATTTGCACATAAAAAACTGGTGTTTTTCCATAGAGCGGTACTTTGTCCGAAGCTGATTTTGATGCTTTTTTTTTTTCTCAGACGACAATCTGTTTGACATTAATAGCTATATTCAGGGCGGGTAGTTTTCCTCGTAGTGACATGTGCAAGAGACTGTTTTGAACAGTATGATTGCTGTCATGTACAGATTTCAGACGGCCTGAGAGAACTACCAAGTACAACATTCAAGTTAAAAAGCGATAATTGGAAAGAATTAAGCGATAAAATTGGAGGATGAAAACATTCTACCCATCTTTGGGAAAGCAGTTACTCTAATGCAGCCAGGAAGACAATTCGGGAAAGTTAGAGTTCAGAAAATTCATCGATGGGGACAGAGCTGACTGCAGCAAAGTCTTCCTAGAAAATAAGTGAGCACTCCATTAACTCAGGACATTCTTGACAATTGAATAGAATTTGCCACCCCAAAATACAAAACAAACCCAAAAGGCTGCCTTCAAAGCATCACGGTTTTGATTGGCTACCTGTGAACCTATCTCTCTAGGCTAACCAAGTTATTCTTTTTATTTGGGAGAATATTTTTTTTAGGACACAGAGCCAATTATACTTTTTTATGTATACTTGGAAGATATGTTTTGCTCTATAACACAATTTTTAGAAAGTTTGAAAAAACCAAGGCACACCAACATAATAATATATGTTCTATTATGTTCTTGACAAGGCATGGGAACTTTTGACACTATATATATAATATATATGTGTGTGCACGCGTGTATAAAATTATATATGTATATATATGTTCCACTTAAACTTGATTGTTTCCTTAAAAGCTGAGATACCAGAGAAATGCATAATATGGAACTAATGTGTCAAAATAGTGGTGAACTTGTTAAAGTTGAACTTTTCTAAGCAACTTTTCTATCCAATGCAATCATTTTCAGATTTTTTTTTTAAAGGAAACTTGAAGCCTTTTTGTGCCCCACATAAGCAGTACAAATTGTTTTCTATTAATAATGGAACAAAACATTATTTGTTCCAGGTCTTATACAATTCTTTGATGACTTTTAGACTTACTTATTTTTATTTTATGTGTATGAACATATGTCTACATGTGTGTATTTTCACATGCATGTGTGTGTATACCATATGGTTGCCTGGTGCCTGAGGAAGCCAGAAGAGGGTGTTGGATCCTCTGGAACTGGAGTAATAGATTGTTGCAATCCACCATATGGGTGCTGGGAATGAACCTGGGTCCTTTGCGAGAGCAGCCTGTGCTTTTAACCACTGAACCATGGCTCTAGGGCCCTCTTTGGTGTTTTGATAACAGAATTACAGGTAGGTTTCTCCCCAAATTAAATTGTGTTTCTCAAATGGTTTCTAGTCTCTTTTTGTAAGTTAGGTTGTGAATCCTACTGACCACTTACAAACGTGTACTTGACATTCTTGGCACGTTATATGGGAAGTTGTTCTTGGCATGATGGCATAGTGAAACTGTGTGACAGAAAGCACCAGCTTCCAAGCTGGTTGTGCTGTATGCCAAGTGTAGGACCCTGAGTATCTGAAAGCGTGCTAAAGCAGTTGACCCTTTCTGCTTAAGCTGATCTTCTCCAGCATCTCTGTCACCTTTGAGGTGGCCTGGAGTCACAGAAGAAATGATCATTTCTTTTTTGAGCATTCCAGAATCACAACAGCTGGTGGAATCTTAGAAAAAACTACTCACTGGTCTGTACACGATTGCTTAAAAGGGCGTCTCTGGTTATGTGACTCTTAGATAGCCTATTGTTGATAAGATGAGGCCTCTGAGCATTTACAACATGCCTTGTTCATACCAAACAAAGAACGGGCAGAAAATGTCCTAGGATACATGCAGGACATACACCTTGTACATTCTCTTCTGATGTCATGCCACTTCTTTGTTCGTCGGTCAGTAAAGATTTACTGAGAGCCCAGAAAGTTCCATGGCCTCACTTTATAAGTACAGAGCTAAATGTTTCCTTTAATAACAGTTATGGGGCTGAGGGTATCAGGTAGTGAGATGTGCTTCCCCAAGCAGCAGTTAGCAGTTTAAAAAACTCAGAGGCACGTCTGGAAGAGAAAGTGAAAACCTGGAGGTGAGCGTAAAAAGGCAAAGGCTGGTGCCACCTTTGCCCTCTTTAGGCCCAGTCATTTATTGGTTGATGGGCACAAATGGAGCAAGAGCCTTTCTGGTTCCAAGGAAGAGATATCCCTGGCCTAGAAGAAACTGTGTGGGCACCCTTGGGGGTTATTTCACCATCCTCTGAACTATTCAAGGCTTTTATCTAGCCTCACACTTACAGGGAAGCAAGATCATGAGCTCGCCCGATTCATTTGAGAATTACAAAAATACAAAGACTTTGAAGTGGCAGAGCACAGGAAGCTGAGGTGGACATTATTTAACTCAAGTAATGGACGTTTCAGGGGCGAGACAGAATGCAGGGGAAACCAGTCCAGGGGAAGGAGCAGACTGTTGGCAGAGAGCAGCAGTTGATTAATTCAGTTGAGCTTTAAATGCCCCTTAGACACTAAAGTGAAGATCTTAAGTTAGAAATTTATTTTAGGGGTCTGGAGTTCAGAGGATATGTCTGGGCTGATGGTAAAACAAACAAACAAACAAACAAACAAACAAAAAACAAACCAAGGCCATTTGAAGATAATTTTGAAAGATATGTCAGACTCTCAATTTTAGTAAACAAAACACAGACCCAGTTAGATTGAGTTTCAGGTAATAATGAATACAGTTTTAGTCTTCATGTGTCACTGATACAACACTGGACATACATATATTAAAAACTAGCTGGGTGGCAGTGGCATATGCCTTCAATCCCAGCACTCCCAGGCAGATCTCTGTGTGTTTGAGGCCAGCCTAGTCTACAGAGTGAGTTCCAGAACAAAGGGGACTATTATACAAAGAAACCATATCTCAAAAAACAAACAAACAAAAAACTAAAACCAAACCAAAGCCAAAACAAAAATAAAAGCCATACACACACACACACACACACACACACACACACACACACACACACACACACACACACACCAGTTAGTTTCTGTGTAAATCTAAGTTCATTGGGAACTCTCTGACTACAGCTGGAAGCCCAATGTGAAGGAAATACTGTGATAATATGTATCCTTGCTGCACATATCCATGGCTTTTTATTGAAAGAACAGTGTGGGCCTCTTTTTCATGTCAGGTCTCTTAAAACTTATGTTCTGGCCCTGCCTCTGTCCCAGGTTGATTCTCAGGACAGGTCACTGTGAGCTCTTTGAACAGGGAGTCCCCCTACTTTTGTATGGCCTAGAGGCAATTCTAGCCTTTTCCTATGTGATTTTGAATATCTCAACATAAAAACCCATGCAAAAGAGACAAACATAATTCTCGGGGGTCCTCAGAAGTGACTGTTATATCAAGACAGTTGGTTTCACCCCAGTTTGCAGCCTTTTAAAAATGACTGTTATTTATAAATGCCATTATTTTCCTTTTGAATAATCTTTGTTTGTTTGTTTGTTTGTTTTCTCTTTTCCGGGAAATTCTTTCAGGCAGTAAAGACTGACCTGAGTCGCTTTTCTCAGTGGTACCTGTACCACTTACTGCAAATCAGCTGTTGCAAGTCAGAGACCGGACAAGGTCATGATTATGGAGGCTGTTGAGCCCTGTAGGACCTGCTCTGTCTAATACAATTTGTGGTTTGGGGGCGTGATTTAAGAGCATGATTGCAAGTCTTTTGGGAAAAGAGCCAGAATATGAAAACAGAAGCCAGAGGCTATTTAGCTTCTGCACTGGCTTAGGTCCCACCTGCCATTGCTGTCTCCAGCTGATTGGCATTGTCTTTCTGAGTGGATACTTGAACTCATGGACTCTTAAGTTCTAGATATTCTCCCACATATAGAAATAGTTTATTGTAATATGTAACAAAGTGAATTTTCAAATATCAATGATAAGCTCAAAGGACAAAGCAAAATTTCTAAGAACAAAGTGCAAGGCATGCCACATCTTATGGCTTCATCTTTGAGGTATCTTCTGGATCTCTCTGCTGATATGGCTTGCTACATATTAATATATTTCTCAGCCAGTTGCCAACACTTCAGAGTTTAACTTTATTTTAAAATAGTGTGATATGTTCACAAGCAATGTACAAGGGATGCTTAGATATCATCTTGGCTCACACACCTTCCCTTGGTAAAATGTGGAGACCTAGAAAGAGGCTGCGTTTGGCAGAGCAAAAGAAAATAAGTTTTTGTTACTTGGTACCTTGACCCCCAACTTCATGGCAAACGTCCAATATACTCTACCTTAGTAACTCAATAGTCAAGGAATCAATGAAGGAGACCTGTGGGAGCACCGATAAGTCAGAATCCTAGATCCAGACACTATATCTTTGAAAGGCCATCAAATAAGAGGCGGATCATGGGCTCCCCAACACCCTACACACTAGTGTAGCTCTCACAGCGACCTGTGAGGGATCCAGGCAATGATGTGATGTGAGGAATAGATATGGTAGAGTATCTTCTACACTGAAGCTGAGCTTACTTTTTCTGTGCTCCTTTGGAAAAAGAGATAGAAGATAAAGCCATGATTCTGAATTCTATATATTTCTTGTTTTTGAGAGTTGAGTCACAAACTCTGAGGGCTACCTGGTTCCTAGAATGTGAACAATACAAGTGTCTACTTTCCCTTAAGGATCCAGTAAGAAGGAAATGGAAGAGGGAGATGGTTGGGAATGTGAAACAGGCAGGAAGATGATTTCCCCTCAAGCCCAACGGTTACTTCCCATCTTGCACCTCACTTCCCTGCTCTGATTGGCTAGAGAGGTTCTACTTATTCTCATTCGTCACTTTTTCCCCACTAAAATCACTCACCTTTTCTGTTATTCTCTTCTGTCTTCCGGGGAGTAGGCATGCCAAGATATTGTCTCTTTGGAGCTGTTTTAAATTAATCCTCTCAAGAATTCATGGGTGAATCATTCTGTATGACTCAAGGGCTTGCTTATTATTTTTTAAAACAATTTAAATTTGCAATGACTTATATATCCCAAATTAGAGCAATCTACTTTTTCATTAAACTTTTCACATAGAAAATACCACTAGGATGCTCAAATTTTGAAAGTGAAACAGACATTTCTCACCTCCACTCCAGTCTGCTTTGTCATCTTAATCCCATGGTAAGGCACAGGGACAGTGACAGGGGCCACGTATCTTTGTGACGATTAAAAGTTTTGAACAACTTCATGATTGATTTAAATAGATTTTTTTTTGGTGGTCAAAAATAGGACAAGACAAAATCTAGTCCATCAGGACCTGGAAAATGGTAATTCCACTGCAAAATGTTTCATACATGCATGCTTATCCAAGAGATGGTAATTGAGAGAGTGCTAATCCAGATTAGAATGGTTTTTAAGAAACAGGCTGTTTTAAAACAGAGCCAGAATATATTAAAAAGTATTAACTCATCACAGCTCACAGTTCTATCTGATGACACTTTCCTGGCCTGCTCTGCTAGATGTGTATTTTTTTTCTTCTTTTCTACCACCCCCATTATCACTCTTCAAGAGTAAAAATTCGACTCTGAACATTTGCCTGCTCTCGGAGTTATAGTAAGACACTGTTTTCACTTAAACTCCACTTACAGTCTGCAGTCTGTATTTCCAGGAAATAGACAATGTACTCACCCCGGAAGACTGAAAGGATAGTTGTAGAATTAGAAGATTCCTTATAGGATAATAAATGTGTACTTGAATGAAATTATTGAAAAAAAACCTCTTTGCTAGGACCGGTCTCTCGCTATATTTGACTATAAAGCACTGCTTTTTTTCATTTGAAGAAAGTTGACTTCAGTAAAACAATTGGAACCCTTTAAAAGAGCTGAGAGCTGTGAATCAGTTCACGATGTTTGGGGTTTTGTCACTGGTGTAGAGTTTTTTTTGTAATAACTCATCATCTGTCACACATTGTCAGGGTGCTCCCATTCGTATTTCTGACATGTGGAACTTGAACTCCGTTCCTTCTTACCTTGGCAAATCTGACTAGAAGTTTATCGATTTTATTGATTTGTTTCAAAATATATAGCTATTGGTTTTATTGATTTGTTTGGCACTTTCTCCCAGGTTTATCTTCATGATTTCCTCCTGCTACTTACTTTGGGTTTGATGTATTTATTTTGATCTTAGCTTCTTGAAATGGTACCTTAGATCAAGAGTTGACCGCTTTTCCTTAAGGGATCTAGTAGTACATATTTCTGTCTTTGAGATGGGGGTCATAAAGTTTCTGTTGCAACTCTCTAATTCACACTTTGCAGTAATAAAAGCACCCACAGACAATATATGTGAACAGGTGATGCTGCAGTTCAATAAAACTTTATTTATAAATTGCCTAGACTATAGGCTTGTAGTTTGCTGATGCTTTCTTCAATTATTCAGCTATGACCTTTGATCTTTTCTAATACAAGTATTTAAAGTTCTAAGTTTTCAGTTCCACAACTACTTCAGCTCAGCCATGCAGTGTGATCTGTTGTGCTTCCATTTTGATTGAATTCAAAATATTTTCTTGGTAGTTTTGTGGGGCCAATATGGAATATAGATGTCTGTTGTTTAATTTACAAATGTTTTAAGAATTTTTTAAATTAAACTCTAGTTTAACTCCAATGTTGGTTAAAAAAAATCTATAACTTGTATGATTTCAATTATTTTGAATTCATATTTGTTTTATAGCTCAGCACGCATCTGATCTAGTGAATATGCAGGTGAGGATTCATGGGTTTAACTTCCTCTGAATATCTGCTTGACAGTGCTATTGAAATCTTGTGCATCTTACTGAATTTCTGTCTCATACTCTCTCAGCTACAGAAGGAGTGTTGATTGAAATTTCTAATTTACCTGTGGATCTGTCTATTTATATTTCTGTCTTTCCCAGACTTTGTTTTCTGGATTTCAAATTTTGTTATTGGATCCATGCACATATAGGATTATTATGTCTTCTTTCCAAACAGTTTTTAAAAATAGTGGAGCATGCCTTTAATCCCAGCACTTGGGAGGCAGAGGCAGGTGGATCTCTGTGAGTTCGAGGCCAGCCTGGGCTACCAAGTGAGTTCCAGGAAAGGCGCAAAGCTACACAGAGAAACCCTGTCTCGAAAAACCAAAAAAAAAAAAAATAGTTTTATGCATATGAGTGTTTTGCCTGCATTTGTGTCCCTGTAACATGTGTGTGCCTGGTGCCCATGGAAGCCAGAAGAGGGCATCAGATCATTTGGCACTGGAGTTATGGATGGTTGTGATCCACAGTGTGGGTGCTGGCAATTGAACTCAGGTTATCTGGAAGAACAGCCAGTGTTCTTAACCTCTGAGCCATCTCTCTAGCCCATATTATGTCTTTCTGACACACATTGGGAAATCTGCTTTATTTCTGGCATTTTTTTTAAAGGACACATTGATCTTCATCATTGGTAATAATATTATTGGCTTTGAAATCTCCTGTCAAAGTAGTCCTTCTATGATTCTCATGATCAAGAATTTTTGATCTATTTTTTTAAAAACTATTAAGGTAGCAACTATAGCTTTCTAGGGCCAAGGGAAGGGTCTATATTTTACAGATTCTTCCATTTTCTTATGAATTTACATATGGCTTTGTATTTAAGTTGACTTTCTTGTAGCAAGCAAATAGGTGAGTCTTCCTCATCAACTCTTGCATACTTGCCTTTTAACCAGGATGTGTAGAACATATACATCAAATGTATTTATTAGTATGGTTGGGTTTAAAACTGTGCCTTTTTTTTTAACTGTTAATCTCCTTTCCCCCTTGCCTTCAACTGGTATATTGGACCAAGTACAGGTATTATATATCATTTCCACTATAGTTTATAAACCACATCTCTTTGTTTTGGTTGTTGTCTCAAAATTCTTACATCCATCTTTAAATGATCATAGTTTAAGAACTCCATCATGTACTTCATCTCTCTTTGTTTTTGTGCCATTAATGCCATCCATTTTCCTTTGAAATATCATATAAATCATCAAATACATTTGATTATTGTAGCTTTAAGAATTTGATTGTGTTTAAAAAATTAACAAGTGAGCAGTACTTTTCCATTTACCTGTCTATTTATTATTTTTTATCAATCAATTGGATCATTTTGCTTTAATCTGAACAATTTCCTATCCCATTGTTTGGTAATGCACTCTGATAGAAATTAATCATAGTTTGCTTTTATTTTTTTTAAATAACATTTTTAATTTACTTTCCCATCATCCTGTCACTTATTACCTAACTTTTCAATCTTAAAATATCAAAATTAAATAGCTTTGTGGGGACTGGTCACCCACTTTCTACCTCCATTTTTATTACTGATTGTTTTATTGTTCTTGCCGAATGCTGACCCACTTGGTCTTTCCTCTTTCTGTTAATACTCATAGATTTGATGTGTTTCTAAGTAACTTATAGACAGCAGCATGCTTCCTTCTAAATACTTCAGCATGCATATTGTACAGAGTTCAATATTTGTTCAAATTTTTCTTCTTTGACCAAATATTTATGTATGATATTCTTGTGTATTCATTTTGAGAACAGCAGCCACCTAGTCTTTAAGAGATATTAATGATTAACTTCACTATGGTGAAGGACACTGACTGCCTCGTGTCCTTCTCCAAGCATTCCTCAATGCCCCACTCCCAAAGACATCTGCTATTTTATTTTTTTTTTTTTGTAGATAAGTTTTGGTTATTTGAATGCTGCTTTGTAACTTTCAGGTTAGTTTGTTGGTAGTTTTGTTCAAATTGTGGAGATATATATATATATATATATATATATATATATATATATTTTTTTTTTTTTTTTTTTTTTTTTTTTTTCTCGAGACAGGGTTTCTCTGTGTAGCTTTGCGCCTTTCCTGGAACTCACTTGGTAGCCCAGGCTGGCCTCGAACTCACAGAGATCCACCTGCCTCTGCCTCCCGAGTGCTGGGATTAAAGGCGTGCACCACTACCGCCTGGCCTCAAAT
This sequence comes from Peromyscus leucopus, assembly GCF_004664715.2. NCBI lineage: Eukaryota > Metazoa > Chordata > Mammalia > Rodentia > Cricetidae > Peromyscus > Peromyscus leucopus. The sequence continues at coordinate 35,383,461 of NC_051066.1, read as the reverse complement.
TGTGGATATTTTAACTGAGAGAATTGTGTTGAAATTTTTCCGTTATATTCAGTAATTGTCTAATTTTTCCTTTAGTTCTTTCTTGAACATTACTATTATTATTTTTCATTTACTTATTTATTATTTAGTTTTGCTGTTGTTGCTTTGATTTTTTTTAAAATGTTCTCTTATACATTACATCTTGACCAAGGCCTCCCCTTCGTCCTCTCCTCCTCCTCCTCCCTACCTCACTTTTCCCTTAGATCCACTTCTCCTCCATTTTGCTGAGAAAAAAAAGCAGGCCTCCCATGAATATCCACTGAACACAACATAACAAATTAAAGTAAGACTAGACACAAATCCTCCTATCAAGGTGGCACGGATGAGACAACCCAGTGGGAGAAAAAGGGTCCCGGGCTCAGGCAAAGAGTCAGAGATACCCCCCACTCCCACTGTCAGGAGTCCCATAAGAACACCAAGCTACACAACCATAACATATGCAGAGGACCTAGGTCAGACTCATGCAGCCTCCCTGATTGTCTGTTTAGTCTCTGTGAGCCCCTGTAAGCCCTGCTTAATTGATTCTGGAGGCTGTGTTCTCCTAGTGTCCCGATCCTTCTGGCTCCTACAATCCTTCCTCCCTCTCTTCTGCAGGGTTCCCCTGGCTCTGTCTAGAGTTTGGCCGTGGGTCTCTGTATCTGCTCCCATCAGTTGCTGGATGATGCCTCTCTGATGATAGTTGGGTTAGGCACTGATCTATGTCTATCATTAGAAATCATCTTATTGTTTATTTTTGCCAGTCTTGTTAGGTTCTACCCTGGGTCTCTGGGCTGTGCAGCTTCTGGTTATCTGGTTACTAGCCATGCGAGTAGTGTCAGGTGTGGGCTCTCTCTCATGGCATGGGCTTCAAGTTGGACCAGTCAATAGTTGACCACTCCTACAAGTTCTGCATCATCATTTCCCCAGCTTATTTTGCAGGAAAATAAATTGTATGTCGAAAGTTTGTGACTGGGTTGGTGTCCCAGTGCCACCACTGGAAGACTTCCCTGGTTGCAGAAGATGGCTGATTCAGACTCTGTATCCCCCATTACCAAGAGTCTCTGTTATAGTCACTCTCACAGATTCCAGGGAGTTTCTACAGCAGTAGGTTTCCACATCGCCTCCTAAATCCCCCCAGTTCCATTAGTCTCTCCAAACACATCCCCTTACCAATGTGTTTTTTCCTTTCAGTTTATTTATATGGTGGATTACATTGCCTAATTTTCATATGTTGAAACCATCCCTGCATCTCTGGGACGATGCCTACTTCATTATGGTGGATGATCTTTTTGAAGTGTTTTTGGATTTTGTTTGCAAGTATTTTATTGACCACTTTTGCATCTATGTTCATGAGGAAAATTGGTCTGTAATTCTCTTTCTTTGTTGAGTCTTTGTGTGAGTGGGGTATCAGGGTGACTGCGGCCTCATGAAATAAATTTGGCAATATTTCTTCTGCTTCTACTTTTGTGGACTAATTTGAGGAGTATTGGCATTAGCTCTTTGAACATCTGGTAGAATTATATGGTAAAACCATCTGGCCCTGGACCTTTTTTAGTTGGGAGACTTTTTGGGCCTTTGAGCTAGATTTCTTCTCCTTCTTCTATTCCTATTATTCTTAAGTTTTCTCTTTTTTAATGTCCTCAGTTTCCTGGATGTTTTGTGTCGGAAATTTTTGGACTTAACATTTCTTTGACCTATGTACCTATTCTTCTATAGTATCTTCAATACCCGAGATTCTCTCTTCCATCTCTTGTATTCTGTTGCTGATGCTACCGTCTGTAGTTACTGTTTGCTTACTAGTTTTTCCATTTTCAGAATTCCCTAAGTTTGTGTTTTCTTTATTGTTTCTATTTCCATTTTCAGGTCTTGAATAGTTTTATTCATTTCCTTCAACTGTTTTTTTTCTTGGCTTTCTTGAGGGGATTTATTAATTTCTTCCAATTCTTATCTTTTCTTGATTTCTTTAAGGGATTTATCCATTTCCTGCTATCATCTTCATAAAGTTGGTTTTACTGTCATGTCCTTCTGCTCCAGCTGCACTGGAATATTCAGGACTTGTAGTAGGATAGGTGGGCTCTGGTGTGACATACCACCTTGCCCATTGTTGACTGTGTTCTATTGGCATCTAGACATCTGGGTTTGAGGTGATTGTAGGTCTAGGTGCCAGTTTCTAAGTTTGTCTTTGTTGTATGTTTTACTCCTTGATTTCTGTCCTTTCTCTGGTCTTCTGGCTAGAGGGGCTTGTGATTGAGCAGCAGGTTTCAACCTAGTTGGGAACTGGACTTCGCATGGCTGGGTTGTCCTCTGGTTTAGCTAAGGCATAGCAGGTTTTCTGCTTGAGTTGGGGGCTGAAGTTCTGGCAGCCAGTGTGGCCTGTGGTCTATCCAGGGTCCTCAGCAGCAATTGGGGCCAAAATATGCTGATGGGGAGGGTGAGGCAATTGGGGCTAGGCTGGGGAGGGCACTGAGTGGCAACAGGCAGACTACTTGCAGTTCTGGTGATCAGCATGGCCTCTGGCCAAGCAGGAGGTCTTCTCCAGAGTTGGAGGACAGGATACTGTGACAAGGATAGGGGAGGGACTGGGGATAAGGTGGGTGGGAACTGAGAAAATATGGGCGGTCCATTGGTGAGCAGCCTACCTGGGGTTCTGGCCTCTGGTGGGGCAGAGGGCTTCAACTGGAGTTGTGGTCCAGGATATGGTGACAAGGAGAGAAGGAGTGAGTGGGGGTAGGCTGGGTGGGCACTGAGGGAGTGTTGATGGTCCATGGGCAGGGGGCTTACCTGGTGTTCTGGCTGTAGGCATGACCTCTGGTAGAGCAGGGGGCTTCCTCAGGGGAGTTGGGATTATTATTATTATTAATTATATTATTATGGTGTGTATGTGTGTGAGTGTGCATGTGTGTGTGTGTGTGTGTGTGTGTGTGTTTGTATATGTGTATGTGCATGTGCTTGCACACCTTGGATTGTGTGTGACAGTCAGAGGGCAACTTGCGAGAGCTGATTCTCTCCTCCTACTGTATAGTTCCTGATAGAACTCAGGTTGTCAGGCTTGACAGTCAACACCTTTACTCATTCAGCCATCTTGCCTGCCTGTCTTTAGTTTTCTCAAATTTTACTTCATGTATTTTGAAATTCTTTTAATTGGACATACATGCATCCATAACAGATGTCTTACTGATGAATTGACTATTTTATTTTTGTAAGATAACTCCCTTTGATGTAGCTCAGTGAAAGAGTCTCTCAATAATATTATCTTGGTGTCTATATACATATGTCTATATACATATTGTATGTCTATATAACATACAATAATGTCATGATGTATAATGCTTGTGCATATTATTTTACCACCTTTTTACTCACAACTTATCTATGTTTTTATCATAGCTGTGAAATCTGTGAGATAGGACTGTAGTGTCCTTCAGCATATGTACTTGGTTCTTGATATTTAATCCTTTGGCAAATGACATTATCTGACTTTAATTAGAGTGGTTAGCCCATACTAATTGATATAGGTATTAACATTCTATCTTTCTATTTGTCTTTCTTTGTTGTTCTTTTTTTCTTTTTTATAGAGGTGGTGCTATTTTTAGTGTTTCATTTTTATTTACTTTACTGATTTCTTTTTTCTTTTTCTTTTTCTTTTTTTTTTTTTTTTTTTTTTTTTTTTTTTTTTTTTTTGGTTTTTCGAGACAGGGTTTCTCTGTGTAGCTTTGCGCCTTTCCTGGAACTCGCTTTGGAGACCAGGCTGGCCTCAAACTCACAGAGATCCGCCTGCCTCCCGAGTGCTGGGATTAAAGGTGTGCCCCACCACCGCCCGGCCTCTGATTTCTTAATTCTACCTTTTAGTTATTTTTAAATGATTGCTTTGAATTTATTATTTCTTAACTTAATGTTCATTTTCAGTCAATATGATGATTCTACTTACTTTTCATGCTCACACTCCCATCTTCTCACATCACACGTCCCTCTTTACCCTAACATACTCCATTTTAAATGCAAATACCTTATGATAGCATGGGTAAATTTATAAACAGTCTATATACATCAACTACAATATGTTTATGAAAGAGGTTTAGATATGATGCTGATGTTGGAAATAGCATATAGATATGTGTTGATATATGAAGATAACTGTGATGAGAGTCTATGATGGAAAATTGAATGAACTGATGTGATAATTCAGCAGAAGCAAATATTAGATATGAAGAACAGGAGATAAAGAGTATCTTTGATGTGCTCATCAGCAGATTTAACACAGCTAAAGAAAGTATCATAAATTTGAAGACAGAAATTACCCTAAATGAATACAATTATATTATTTTAAAGTTATTATGCTAAAACAAAAAGTATCAGAGGATAGAGAAGAAAAGGTACCAAGAAGCAAAACAGGACACTCAGTGTGCCAGGCAGTACTGTCATACATGTGTAAGTAGGATAGAAGGAATATCAGCTAATGATTTTTCAGATGTAATGAAAAACTTCAAATTACAATCACAGAAACTCAGAAAACCAAACAGAATGACAACTATCTCTCCTCCTTTAATGTACATTAGTAGATACCTCATATTTTAAATGGTGAGATTCAGAAAAATCTGAAAAAATAGATGCATTACATGTAACTAGAATTTTCCTGCCTTGCCCACAGTCAGGACAAATTTTTGTCACCCACCAGTCCCACAGCCGCTCAGACCCAACCAAGTAAACACAGAGACTTATATTGCTTACAAACTGTATGGCCATGGCAGGCTTCTTGCTAACTGTTCTTATAGCTTAAATTAATCCATTTCCATAAATCTATACCTTGCTACGTGGCTTGTGGCTTACTGGCACCTTCAATTACATGTGTAGAAAACTTACAAAAAACAGAAAACAAGTCACATATAATTATAGCAAGCAAAAATCTTTCAACCTCTGGTGGCTTACATCTGAAGTGTACCCTCCAAACTTTGTTCACAGGTGGTGGTGCTACTGGAAGGTGATTGGATGATGAAGATACTGACCTAGTGAATGCATTAGAGCCTTGATGGGTTCACAATTGAATGGGTTGTCAGGATCTGTTGAAACTGAAGGGAGATTATGAGTGGATGAAATGGATCACTGGGAGTGTGTCGTTGAAAGGCTTATGTTTCTTCTGGTTTTGTTCATTCTCTCCTCCTGGATGCCAGGAAGGGCCCTGCCTGCCCTCTTGCCATGTTTTTACCTTGCAACAGACCTAAACAATGAATCCAGATGACCATGAACAAAAACCTCTGAAATAATGAGACAAAGTAAATTGTTCCTCACTTAAGTGGGTTATATTATTAGTAATCAATGTACATGTCAGAAATTGGGATGTTGCAAAGGCAAATTCCACAATAACAAAAGCTGACACTCACCAGGAAGATATGATAATCTCAAATGCATATACACCCAACGGTGGAGCTTCAAATGCATGAAGCAAGAGCAATGGAATTGAAAGGGAGAAACACAAAGACCAAGGATGCTCCAAATGTCAGCATGACTAAAACACTCAACTAAGCAAAGCTCAACATTATATAACACACAATTTTATCTTCTAAAACAGAGAAGAAATTAAAAACCTTAAACAAATAAAACTAGATTTGTTGTCCACAGACCTGCTCTTTAAGACATTTTTGTAAGTATTTTAAAGACAGCATAAATATTACATCAGACAGAATATTGGTTATGTACCAACAAGTAAAGATCTATAAGGATGGTAAAAATGAAGAATAATATAAATACATTTTTCCTTGTGTATAAACATTCCAAAGGGTCATTGAGTCTTTAATGCAAAAACAGCAACAACTTTCTGTGACTTTATAGCATGTAAATAGGAAAATGTATGAGAGCCTTAGAACAGAGAGGAAGGGGAACTTGGAGTTTACAAATGTAAATTCCCTAGACCACATGTGAAATGTTGTAATATTATTTGAAGATATGCTAAGTATAGAATACTATGATTTAAAAGGTGTATTGTTTACTCAGAGCAACTTAAAACATTTTAAAGGAAATATAAATAAAAAACCAGTAATGAAAATAAATAAAAAACCAAAAATGCAGAAGTAATTAAATGCTTGAGATCAAATGAAGCAACTAAAGGTATTTTGACAAACTATTAATTAAGAATATATTATGACTCATAAATCCCTGATATAATCATTACACTTAATTCTGACTTTAGAATTTTTTTAATGTCAAGTAGCCAATGTACAACAATCAGACTAATAGATTTTAAACACCAGTAAACTTTTCTTACTTTTTGAATTAATTATTAGCTGATAATAAAGTTATATAATCATAAATAAACAAAAAAGACATCAAACCAGATATAAACACAGAAAGCAATTAGCAAGATATTTAGCTCTTAATTCAGTCATATCAACAATCACTAAGTGTAAACGGTTTAAATAAAACAATTTAAAAACTGAGAGCATCAGAGTATGTAAAATGCAATACTCAGTTTATTTTCTATAAAAATTCACTTTGAATATAAGAAATACACTTTAAATATAAAGAACAAATAGGTTAAAGTAGAAAAAACTCATTTCACTTAAACATTAATCATAAGAAAGTTGAAGTAGTTATATTAGTAACAAATACTGACTGTACAGTTCATTAATTGGGATGTTACAGGGGCTAATTCCATAATAATAAAGGGATATCTTTGCCAAGAATATGTAATAATCTTGAATGTGTGTGCACCCAGCTAAGGAGATTCAATAGCAGGATAAAGGATTGATAGAATTAAAAGGGGATGCAAGCAAACCCAAGATGCTCAAAACCTTCTGCCAAAGGAGATTCCAACTCCCCAAATTTTAGGAAGACATTTGTTCTCTATAAATCCTTCCAGTATAGAACTGGTGAGAGCCCTTTCTATTCATGGAACCAAAATCACTTGTGTTTTAGTCAGGGTTTCTATTGTTATGAGGAAACACTACTTCCAAAAAGCAAGTTGGGGAGGAAAGGGTTAATTTGGCTTACACTTCCAGATCATAGCCCATCATTGGAGGAAGTCAGAACATTGGAGGAAGTAATTCAAGCAGAGGCAGAAGCTGATGTAGAGGCCATGAAAGGGGAACTGCTTATTGGCTTGCTCCCCATGGCTTGCTCAGCCTCCTTTCTTATAGAACCTAGGACCACCAGCCCAGGGATAGCACCACCTACAATGGGCTGGGCCCTCCTCCATTGATCACTACTTGAAAATGTCTTACAGTTGAATCTCATGGAGGCATTTCCTCAACTGAGGCTTCTTCCTCTCTGATGACTCTAGCTTGTGTCAAGTTGACACACGAAACCAGCCAGTAAGACTCAGAAGCCAAAACAAAAGAAAATGTCAGACAAATATTTCTCATAAAAATGCAGGATGTTAAAAAAGATGCTATCAAGGCTAAGTTAATGACAATATAATAATAGGGTAATAAGTTATAATCAAGTGAGGTTTACCCTGGGAATGACATGTCTGATGCTACATTTAAAAACATAATAATTGTAAATCACATTTCAGCAGTCTATAGAAGAAAACTATGTGAGATCAATAAATATTTAAAACCCAGATGATAATGTCAGCTACTAAACACTATTGAGGGAATTTAAAGAGCTAAATAAATGAGGTTATATGTTGTATTCACATAATGGGAGGTTGGTTTAAGAAAATGTTTGGATTTGTTTTTGCTTTGTTGAGAGAGGTTCTCTGTATGTAGCCAAACTAGTCACTGTCTGTTTCAGCTTTCCAGGTGTCGGGATTTTAGATGTGAACCATGGTGCCTGGCTGTAAACATTGCTAATATGTTAGTTAACCCTAGACTGTCATATCCTAAACAAAATCCTAGCAGAAATTTTTACAGAATTTGCCAGATTTACTTTAAATTTGTATAGAAAAGTAAAGGAGCCTAATCTTAGTGACTTTTCTATTGCGTTGGTAAGACACCATGACCAAAGCAACTTATAGAAGAAAGAGGATGAGTGTATGTCCATCATCAGTGAGCATGGCATCAGGCAGGAATGACTCTAGAGTAGTGTTGTCATCTTCTGGGGTGTCCCCTAACAGACAAGCCTGTGGGTCGGTCAGTAAAATGTGCAGAGATGAACCACTCAGGAGCCAGTTTCAGGGAACAGCATCTGCTTTCTTGCAAGTGAGCAACCACTTACACAGTGGAAGCCATTGTCTATGACTGGTTAGCACACTACCTTGGATTGGATAGTCAGTGCTCATACCACCAGGGGCTGTATGCGGAAGAAGCACAGAAGGAACCGTAGAGAGTGCAGTCTCGTCTACAGGCCAGCTACTGGCTGCTCACACTACTTCAGAATTCAGTGTTCTGATTTCAGGAGCATGGTATGCCATGCTTCTTATTTAGAAGTGCAGCGTGCCAGGTAGGCTGGCTGCCAGGTCATGCCTGCATTTTCTCCTATAGAGCAGTAGATGAGAGCTTACATCTGATCTACACGCATGGGACACAGAGAACTAACAAAATTACATTTTTGAAATCTCAAAGCGGCCAGCTCCCCACTCCCCTCCTCTAACAAGGCCATACATCCTAATCCTTCCCAAACAATTCCACCAAATGGGAACTAAGCTTTCAAATACATGAGCCTATGGGAGCCGTTCTCATTCAAACCACCACAGGCATGGATATCTAAATTTTAAGGAAAGAACTAAATTGCAACATTTATGATACCCAATTTCAAGGCTTCAAAATCTACAACAATGACTGAAGTTACTGCTCAGTAGTGGGCCACCTGCCTATATGTGACCCTGGGTATGACCCCAGCATTGTAACAACAAACAACAGCAAAGTCCAGTATTTACGAATGTGTGATTGACTAGAGAAGGGGTAGGTCCTCACATATATGTCAACTGCTCTATGATAAAAGTAGACAGATAATTTAATGGAGGACCAGCTTGGATGCCTCAATAGATAGAAGCACCTATGTTAAGCTTATAATACCTGATTTGATTCTTGGCACCCACATGGTCAAAGGGAAGAGCAGACTCTGGCAAATTGTCCTCTGATTTCATACACCATGGTGTGCATATTCATACATAACACACACACACACACACACACACACACACACACACACACACACACTGGATATGTGAATGTAATAAAATGTTTCTAAGGAAGATAATTTAATGAAAAAATGATTTTTTAAAAAAACCAAATGATTCTGGACTACCTGGTCATCAGTAAACCAAACCAAACTGAATCCTCAAAGCATAACTTCATGTCTGAAGTGTCACAAAGCACCATGGACCTAACAATCAAATCTACACTACAACCAGACTCTAAAAGAAAACATTGAAGTCTTCTGTTCTTGGCATAGGCAATATTTCTTAGTAAGAGTTCTAAAAGTGCCATCCATTAAAAAATCATAACTTAGATGTCATCCAAACTAAAAGTGTAGTTACTTGGTAAAGCACTTGTACTTAGTATATATATATATATATATAATGTTCACAATTCAATAGTTTATAGTCCAATAAACTATTCAAAAGATATAAACAGCTTGAATTTCCATATATTTCTGATTAGAATGTAAAGTGTTGCAACTATTTTGAGAAACACTTTGGAAATTTATATAAACACTCACTTTCTTCACAACATACTAATTCCACTCTTATATTTTACAGAGAGAAATAAAACTTGTTTCACATGAAGATCTTTATGTTTATGTTCGTAATTTTTTTCTTAATCCATAAAAACCAGGAGAAAAACCAGATAGCCAGTAACGATTGAGTGGATAAACAGACTTGTACATCCTTTTACAAAGCAAGCAAGGCCTTCAGTGATGGAGAACACTTGAGGCAAAGTGAAACAGTCTTAGAAGGTTGCATTTACTTGGCATTGTGGAGAAGGCAGACACACTGGACCGGAACACATCCCTGCTTGCCAGAAGCCGGGTGGGAAGAGCCATTATAGTAAAAAACTGAGGAGCTCTGGGTTGGTGGGGGTGGAGGGGGGCAAGATGACCAAAGTGTTTCTGTCAAACCATGTAAACTGGAAGGGACAAGTGTTCCAAATGTGAGTTCCATCTCATTATACCCGACTTTCCTTCCCAAATGAGGGGTGCATATAAACTTAGAATATATACAAATCAGGAGCTGGTGGAGGATATTTCAAATTGTTTAAGCAGAAACAGCAGTGTGTTCTTAATGTTAAGGTCCTGAGCTAATATCAGAAAGAACAACAGCCCATTGGTCCAAATGATGCCTCTGGGAAAGATGTAATTTTCATTTTAATTCTTTCTATATTATTGTTGCCATATGCATTTATGACATTAAACAAGTAAAATATTTTTAAAAAATCGTAAATAATTGATATAATTTTGCCATATAAGTTCCCTTGTAGGTAAATAATTTCTGTATATATTAATTTTTGCATGTACCATCTTCACTCTGTAAAATGACATAAAGTAGGAAAAAACTAAATCCAATTTAGATATATTACATTACATTTAATTTGTTGGTGTAGAATAGCGTGTTCCCTTAGGAGAGGGTATTGCAATACAGGGACCTTTTGCTGCACAGGCAAAGCTCCTCGTGACTGTATTGTTGCTCATGTGTTCCTTTAAAAATGAAAGTATTTGTTTTAACAGGAGAGGTCATTTGTCACTTACCAGGGGGCACTTATGAGCTCGTGGGTTCCCTTGCTCAGTTAACTATACCATTAGACTTACTTACAGAGAATTTTGCTTGCATTTGCAGTCTCATGAACGCATTTAACAGACTCCATTTTGCTGAGTCAGGTTACTGGGCCTCTTGTTTAGTACATTACCATGCATACAGTAGGCAGTCAGCATTTTCTTGATTATCCTCTGTAGTCAGGAAAGTGACCAGGTCTGTCCTAACCCTCCGCAAGACAACTAAATGACAAGAGGATGACCTTTCAGGTTACCTTGGCTGTTGATTCGCGCCTGCATTATTAGAGATGTTTCCATAGAGAAAGGGAGTAGTTGGCAATGATCATCTATGTGGGTATTTCATGGACAGCCCTGAATTCAATATGCTAGTCTAATTTTGGAGTACAATTCCTGTTTTTGGACTTGAAAACAGAGTTGCAATCATTGTAGGGTGGTGCACCATGGCAGCAGGGCCTGTGGGTGTTCACCCAGACTGCCACCAGTGCTATTTTAAAGGACATTCAAAACAGCTGAGTGAAGACATCCCCATGACATCTTTAGCTACTCCATGTGAACTAAACGCTTTGGCAGATCATGGGTTGACTTTAACAAAATAATATTCATTTCTGATTATAGTATTGATATGAGTCCAATGAGGAAAATTAGAAGAATGTGTTGAAAGATGTAAAAGTCACCTTCAGCTTTCCATCTCAGCCAGCATCACTGTTTTGGTGTATTTTCTCAGTCTCTGTTTCAGTGTTTCATATATTTTATGATTCTACTCTTAAAAGATTTATAGTCAGCAAGTTCCATGATAATAAAGTACTACTAAGAAGCAAGATATATAGCAATATTTACACTTCAAAATCTTTTCAAATATTGTGACTTGGGAATATTTCACCTATTTCCATGTTTTAGTCTCATAAATAACAATAAATTTTGAATAAACTTTGTGATTATTTCATCTAAAAGAGAAGATCTACAGACAATGTCAAAATTAGCAAATGTTTTAGGGCTCTGCAGTTTCCTGATCTGGATATGAGGATTAAATTTTATTCATCACCCTGTTCACATTAAAAAATTATATATGTGTATTTATTTTTTAAGGTTATAATTATATCAACTCCCCTTCTCTTTCCTCTTTCCAGTCTCTCCCATGTATCCTCCACCTTGGACTCTTTCAAATTCATGGCCTCTTTTATTTAGTTGTTGTTACACACCACACACACACACACACACACACACACACACACACACACACACCTCCAAATATGTAAATACAGCTCTCTTAGTCTGCAAAATGTTACTTGCTGGCATGTTTTCAGGGATGATCATTTGGTACTGCATAACCAGTTGGTGTGCTCTTGCCTGGGGAAGACTGTTTCTTCTGTTCTCAGCATTTCTTGTTTCCTGCAGTTCTTTGTCTGGGGTGTGGTCCTCTTGAGCCTTCCCTGTCCCACGTCAGCTTGTCTGTCGGTGTTGTCGCTGCTCAGGTCTGGTTTTGGCAGCCATGTCGGTGGGACTTCATGGGTCCAGCTACTCTGACATGTCCAGGAACCACAGTTTCACAGAAAACCCCCTGTAATTTGTCTTCTGCAGGCTTTCTGCCTCCGTTTTTGCAAAGATCCCTGAGTCTTAAGTTCCCACCTATTTATTGTTACTATAATTTATAAAATCATTTTCAATTTGACATTAGGCACATCTTTGTATTTATTTTCTTTGTTGAATATTAATGGGATGAATCCTTTCCATATTATTGACAGTTTCTTTTTGTTCATATACTTTGTTTATTATTCTGTGTAAATCTTTGTAAAATCTAAAAAAAAAAAAAACCAAAAAACCACTAATTAATTGAAAAGGAAGATTTTTAGTATAGTAGTGAGTAAGACGGTTAGTGTTCCAGATATTTCTACTCTACGATTGCACTCAGGTGTTACTGTTTTGCAGTGTGGATGTGGTTTTATTGTATTTATGGTTGTGTAGTACTGAAAGCCAGAGTTAGTCAAAATGAGAAAGATCTGCCAGAATTCTGTCAGTTATATTTCAAGGCATGAGGCTAAGGCGTTGAGTGCAGAGCTGGAAATCCATAATCCATAGTCCATAATCTGTAATTGCTGGAGCTAGAGTTATACTTTTAATTATCTCAGACACATTAAATGTGTTGCCTGCATCTTTTAATCTTTCGAACAACACTATGAGATAAATGACCCCTTTATCAGCTGTGTGAAGACCTGTTTAGAGAGGAACAGTAGCCTCTCAAGTCACAGGACTGGTCTAAGGATTTCAGTTATAGGCGGAGAGTTTTTCAAAGCACATGGTCTTTTTCATCATAAACCTGGTGAAATTCTGACTAAACTGAACTCAGCACAGCAGGGAGAGGGGTGTTGTTGTTCGTTTCTTTGTTACAGCTTTTTCCTTTCTGATCACTTTTGTTTTACATAGATTTATACCAAAGGAGTTGTACAATGCAGGACCAGTCGCCTTAGTCTTTCCATTTTCTCTGGCTAAGACAAAGTTTGAGGATTCACAGAGTTCCATTTTCTCTCTGTTCTCACTTATTTGTGCATCTCTAGGCGAGGACAATTATGTTGAATGTTACTTTGGTAGACAGAGGAACCAGGAGAAGCCATGTAACCTCATCTCCTAAAGTGACTGTGATCATCCCTAGAAGTCTGAGAATTACATTTTTAGAAATATTTTTTAAATTATGGATTTAAGAAGTTCACCTCCTACTCATCAGCTCCCGCTCCTACCCATCTTCCTTGGAGATAGGGCCAGGTGCTACTCCCCTTTTGTCTTCAACAGTGCGAATTCTTGTGAGTATCCAGGCTAGGTCTTTGAATGTTGGGGTTAACATTGGAAAGAGAGACAGGATCAGCGCACCACACACACACACACACACACACACACACACCACACACACACACACACTTTTCCTCCCTAATCACTTGCCCTCCTCTTCCCCTTTCAACTCCTCCCTTGTCACTATTTTTAGCTAGATCAACTTCTTACTTGAGATAGCTCCCTTTTATTTCTAGAATCATCTATTCTTCACCATATCTGATCATTATAGAGGTGTACATGTGGATTGTGATGGAAAATTTTTTTGATAAGTGAGCCCCTGAGAACTTTTGAGGACTTTGCTTCCCCCAGCCCTGGAGTTTAACTGTTAATTACCAGCTGATCACTTGCCTCTTCTTTACAATTTTAATTGCTTCTTTGGAGCGAGGCAGAGATTCCTTAGTTTCTCACTGTCTTGATCATTGACGGTGTTTGACGTCCGCTTCCCCAAACCCACTGCATATGTGCCTCATGCTCCAGTTCCCATTTCAGTACCACACCCTTTTGATCCTCTCCCATTTGGGTCTCAGGTTCTCTAGTTCAGTGGAGAGGGAGAAAGCATCAGGCCGAGACCTCCACAACTTTAGAGACCTCAGAATGATGAATTCTGATGATTGGCTTCAGCCTTATTAGGATAAACTCTCGGGCACTCTTTTCTTCCTACCCCATGATTCCGAGGTAGAAAGTCCTTGATTCTCTGCTTATACCCTCCCTCACACATGCAGCTCTAGTTATACAGTAGCCTCTGAGGCAGCCATCTCTTAGAGTCACAGAATCTTAAATCTGAAGGGTACACTAATGATTATCTAGCAGAATACTTTCTCAGAGTGATTGGTTGAAATATAATCCTCAAAGACCACGTGACTAAACCAGGGTTAGAACCTTAGATTTCCTAACTTGACTTTTAACTGCCTTGACTAGCTCAGGACTCCTGAAATGCTATTGTCTTTACACTTTGCCATGTAATATCACTTGGTGTTGCTCAAAATTGCAATCTGCTGGAGTTGACTTATTGATGATTATTTTCCACTGAGGCAATACTAAAATTGTATATTGGTATATTCCTAATCAGCAATTTACCATCAATTAAAACAGATGTGATTAAATTATTACTAGTCTGCAATCATTTTTAAAAATGTATGCCATCCTCCAAATCCTGGTAAAGTGACCTATATGTGTAGGCTGATCAAAAACAAGATTCTGATAGAAGTGTCTAACAACAACTTGTATAAGAAAAAGACAATTGAAATGAATCTAATATTCTAAAATGTAATTTTTGGCATTTGGAAAAATCTTCAGATAGTCCTTGGTCTTGGAAGAGACCATCCTTAGTCCTGAGATGCATGTCTAGCCTTTCTGGTAGGGACATAAGAGAGGAGGGAGGCTATCACGCCTTTAATTCCTGCACTCGGGAGGCAGAGCCAGGCGGATCTCTGTGAGTTGGAGGCCAGCCTGGGCTACCAAGTGAGTTCCAGGAAAGGCGTAAAGCTACATAGGGAAACCCTGTCTCAATAATAAATAAATAAATAAATAAATAAATAAATAAAATAAATCACATGGGGCTCATTCTGCAGTGGTAGAATTCTAGAGTTTCAATCAAGAGAAGGCTAGGGGTGGGTGTCAGATTTTATTTTAAGTTCCTATTAAGGAAACATGGCTTTTAAAGACCTATGTTAAAAGACCCAGGGACTAGGGTCGTCTCAGTGACAGCACACTTCCCTAGGGTTCGTGTTTCAGTAACGCAGGGCAAACTTAAAGCAAACTTAAAGGAAATCAAGCTTGATCAAGACTGATCTGAGTAGAGGTCACTGTAAAAAGTGGCCCAGTGGCCTGCGTACTGTCTCTGCAGCCACTAGGTGGTATCCGGATGCCCCCAAACCATCCTATCCCAGGAGTTCGTCCCTTTGGGCTGGTTTCTACAGTAGGTGACAAAGCACTGGCTGCAGGATTTGGCGAGGTAGGGCTAAGAAGCTTTCTCCAACGCCCTGCAGGGCCGGTGACCTTAGAGGAGGTGGAGGCGGCCTGGGTGCAGGAGGTTCAGAAACCCTCTTGCGGGCCAGGGGAAAGGACTGAACATTCCCGGTGGCACACGCCTGGGGCCCCCGCGGGGGCTGGGACACCGGAGGTGGCGATAGGGTGGGCGGCAGGCTGGGAGTCTCTTCCAGCTGGAGAGTGGGAGTGACAGAAGCCGCTGACAGGGAGGGGGCAGGCGAGACACTCCATGCCCGTCTGGTGGGCGAGGGCTGCCGCGGTTTCCCCGGCTGCTGTGGTTTGCCTGTCTGACAGCGGCAGGGCTGGAGTCTCTATCCCCAGCCCTAGTTGGTGAAGCAATGCCCCACCTCAGTGTCCCAACATCCTGTATTCAAGTATGCTTGGTGTAACAAGCCGACCCTTATACCTACTGGGCAAAAGTCCTTTAGGACAAGCCATTAACCTCCTACCTCCCCCACGCTCTTCCTTAACCCAGGGCTTGGCCTATGACGAACAATAATTTTAGAAACAGTTTAACACTTAAACATTTAAAGCAGTTCACTCAGAATCTGCTAAGGAGAAATGTATATCAGCAATACATTCAATACACATGCAAATTCCATATGTATGTAAAATTTAACTGTCCCTGACTATTAGTAAATTGGGAAGAAAATACTGAATATTTAGAGCGTATCTATCTGGACGATTTGCCAAGGTTTAATTTCAAGGAAGAAATTTCAAAGAAAACATGAGTTTATATTTATAATACTAAAATTTTAAAGAGACCACTACACATATTCAGATATGAACTCTATATAGATTTGGGGAAGCCAATAACAGTAGTCATTTTGGAAATGTATGGGCTATGGATAATTTACTTTCATTTCAATAGTGTCTATATTACTTGACTTCTTTTTGACAAGGAGAAGATATCACTAAAAACACCCAAAACTCATGCATTTGCCTGGAATTCATGATGATGTGGCTTTTCCACCCTCAGCACAGCAAGAGGCAGCCAAACAAACAGCACAAGGCAGACAACGGCTGAGAGAAAGCAATAAGTATGTAAGTGGGGTGCGATAAAGGGCTTCCATCTTTACAAAAAGCTCTTGCAAGTTAGAAAAGAAATTGAGATTCACACAGGAGATGAACACAGTAGACCAGAATCTCACCCAACAGGAAAACCAAAGGAAATATTTTAAAAGAGCAAAAAGTTCTTTTTTTTAAAAAGCTTTTAGCTAGGAAATGAAAATTAATATAAGCTACAACTTTCAAGTGTCATCTTATTTAGATTGCAGAGACAGAGTGACATGTGTCCTGTGGTGCTTTTGTACACCACCAGTGGAAATCTTAACTGCAATAGCTCTGGAAAGTTCTTTCACAATAGCTATTAAGAATGTCTGATGTTGTAATTCCAGTCTGGGACTCTTGCCTAGGAAAGGCTTGGTGCAATGTTATTTATTTGCAAAAAAAAAAAAAAAAAACAAACAAACAAAAAAAAAAAACAAAAAAAAAACAAAAAAAAAAAAACAATCAAAATGCCTAAAAATAAGAAAATGCTGTCTACTGTCCATTTTCACCGAGGAAAGCCCTGTGCGTTCCATTAAACAGTGATAACAAAGGCAATATGGTGCTCATGATATTCTCCTGAAGGAATCAATGTGAAAGCAGCACCTGCGTTGTGTTTATGGACTCACGTATGAACAACTCATAGGTAAGATGGGAAGAAAACACACCACATAGATTGTACATCTTTTAGCTTTGAATTCTTCGGTAGTTAGCAGTTCTCCTGTCATCCCAGGGCCAGCTCTGTCACCTGCTGCAGATGGGAATGGGTGAGGAGGGAAGGGCATCTTTCCCTCACACATGCCACTACATGGCAGATGAGGGGTCAGCTCTTCTGCTCTCATGCCTTCAAAGTTGGCTCAACTGTGTCCCTGAGCACAAGGTCAGCTCAAGTGTGTTTCCTAGGTGAGGTACACGCCTATGATGAGGGGTGTGGCCATCTTTCCCAAGTGCAAGGATGAGCTCTCCCTTGAAGGGTAGGGCCAGGTTTGCCTGCTCTATTATCCAGTGAGGTACAGGACCAGCTATCCCAGGGCTAGTGAAAGGTGGGACTAACTTAGCACAGCATGGTTCCAATGACCTTCGTGTTAACATGGGCCATAGACATCACCACAGACCCTGGGCATCTGAAAAGACCTCAATGGCAACCTGAGTCACAGACACCACCCAGACCCTGGCCTCCATAGGACTGTGGACCCAGCCATGGCCCTAGGCAGCATCCTGTGCCCGGATGTCACCATGGCTCCAGGTGACAGCACTGGCTACCCAGATCAGCAAGGTCCTGGATGGACCACAGTCCTTGGAAACCTACATGATCCAAGGAGGCTGACCAGGTGCTGGTCATCTACATGACCCTTGGTGACAACAGGAGCCATGGACATTAACTCAGATCCTGGCTGCTGTAGGCCCACAGACCCAGACATGGACCTTTGCAGCAGCTCTGGCCTGGGTGATACCATGGCCCTGGGTGACACCATAGGCCACTCATGTCAGGGTGTCTCTGGTGGCAGCATGGCCCTCAAATACCATCATGGCCACAGGTTGAGGCCCAGGCCCTAGGTATCTATGTGGCTGTTGGTGGAAGTTTCTGTCCTACCTGTGTTTCCTAAATAACCCCTAAGAGGCTTAATATTAATTATAAATGTTCAGTCCATAGCCCTGGCTTGTTACTAGCTAACTCTTTCATTTTCATTAACTTGCATTTCTTATCTATGCTTTGCCACATGGCTTGGTACCTTTTCTCAGTATGGCATGCCCATCTTGCCTCTCTCTGTGTCTGCCCTTCTTTCCTCCGGCATTCTCAGTTTGGCTCTCTTGCTTAACCTTATTCTGTTCAGCTATTGGCCAATCAGCTTCTTTATCAAACCAATCACAGTGACATATATTCAGACAGTATAAAGGGATATTCCACATTTCCCTCTTTTTGGCTAATTAAAAAGGAAGGCTTTAAATTTAACATAGTAAAATTATATACAACAAAAACAGTTATCAAGTAAGAATTACAGTTACAATATCTAGTCCACTTGTATTTGGCAAAATTAGAGAAGATATTCTATTATCTATTTTATCTTTGTGATTCTAAAGTTTTATACTTAATTTACTTTTTATCATAACTAAGGAAAACTTTAACTTCATCCAAGACCTCAGAAAGGTGAAATGTTACCTAACCGCAAGGATATTTGGCTGCCTGGACAGTCACCCAAAACTCTTCTGTAACATTGGGGCATCCAACTTTGGCCTATAGGCCTAGAATATCTGACAGACTTTTCTGGAAGCAGGGGATTTTGAAGGACTGTCTTACCTTGTCTTGGCAAAGTTACTTTTTTTTTTTTTTTTTATCCTGCTGGTCCAGTTTGGACAGTATACTGTCAGTAATTGAGACAAGGGCAGTTTCTTTGCTCAAATGGCTGGCTTCTGCCTTAAAGAAGGCAAACTCTATATGAAAGTTCTTTGATGCCCATCATCTTCTTTTGAAGTAAATTGGTACTGCCAGGAGCAGATGTGTCTCATTGTCAAGAAAAGTCTTATGTTATTAAAACATTTTAAATGCCATATTTTGTACATCTCTTAAGTCTTTGAAGACTACCCATCTATCTAAACTATGTCTGTTTGACCTTGAAAACATACCTAACATGGCTACAAGTTTGATTGTTATCGGAGACTAAATATTATCCTCATTTCTTTACTATCCTAAATAGTTTGTAATAATAACTTTCAAGGATTAGAAATTTATATTACTTTGTTAAATGAGCTATATAGGTATAATACCTTAAACAAAAGTAGAAACACATATACAGCATAACAAAAATAACCCCAAATTTGTATCAATATTTAAAAATACCTTAAGAGTAAAAACCTATATACAGTATAACAAAATAACCTTAAATTTGTATCAATATACAAAAATCCATACCAATGTAAAATTAAGACTAGTAGCTACTTTTTTAGTTTAAAAGTAAATTCAATAATCTATCTTTTTATACTATCATTCCTATATTCCCCCTTTTTCTTTTCAGAATGAGATCCCTGAATCTAATCTCCTTTGCTTCGTTTCCTCCCTGACTATGACCAATCACAACTTGCAACTAACACCCCTAGAAGATGATAAACATCTGTAATCCACAAAACAACCAAAACCTACCCACCCTACCTCTTAGGAATGTGGATGTTGTGTTCTTAAAGTTACTTCCTCTTGTCTGGGGATGGTGGCATCATTAAGGAACCTAAAAAGAATAAGATAATGATCAAGTCCTGAGAGAGTTAGCTGTTGTCCAGTCTTGGTGCTCAGATTGGAGGGGTTGCCCAGGCAGCCAGGCTAGCCAGGCAGCAGAGTCACATGGGCTGCTACTGTGCAGGCTGAGGGCATCTGCAAGTGACTAGTATGTAGCTGGGGGTATAGGGAGTGCAGTGGTGGCAGCAGCAGTAGAAGCCAAAGTGGGTGTGAGAGGGTGTCATTGGTAGTGGGTAGTTGTGACTGTGGCATTTGGGGCTTGGGTCACAAAACCTGCAACTCACAGGGTTTTGGTGGAGGGTGGGAAAAGCTTCCTGAGCAATGTCTGTGGCAGTGGATGAGAGCTGGCAGCTTTGCCACCACGTGATCTAATGCCACACATTGGATGCCAGATGAAGTGTTTATCTAATTATTCTTTTATTAATAGAAATTTGGGAGTCTATCAGGGTAAAAGCCTTATTGATCAGAGAAGCTGCAGAGAAGCAACCAGTGACCTTCTCTATTTTTCCTTCCTCCATCTTAGACAAAAGGAAGGACATGTTATAAAATAATCTTTTTGTACACTATGAAGATGTGTCTTTGCCAAGGTGCATTTGATTGGTTTAATAAAAGAACTAACTGGCCAGTAGCTAAGCAGGAGGTACAGGCAGGATAGCAAGACACAGAGGACACTGGGAAGAAGGGCAGAGTTTTGGGAGTCTTCAGAGATGCAGAAAGAAGCAAGATGAATGTGCTGTGTTGAAAGAAAGTACCACCATGTGGCAGAGGGTAGGTAAGAAATATGGGTTATTTTGAAATGTAAGAGTTAGCTGGTAACAAGCCTGAGCTATCAGTCCAGCATTTATAATTTATATTAAGTTTCCATGTCAATTGTTTGGGAACTAGCAGGTAGGAAAAAAAAACTCCACCTGCATGTGACCACAGACATTCATACAGACCCTGGCTGTGGTAGGACCATGGACCCAGACATGGTCCAAGGCAGCAGGCCAGCCCAGATGTCACCATGGTCCTAGGTGGCATGGCCCCCCATAGTAGTGTGGCACTCAGACACCAACATGGCCCCAGATGGTGGCCCATACCACAAAAACCAGTAGTGACTGGTGCCACAGACATCAACACAGGCCCTCTCAACTGCTCCAGTGTTCCAGATTAAGATCCGGCCCCTGGTCATAGCCCACACCTAGACATCTCTCTGGACTTAGTTGGCCAGCTGTCCATTTACTTCAGCCAATTCCTCACCACCCTCACCTCTCCAGGTCCTCCTCTCTCCAGCCCATGACCCATTCCACCTCTCCCTCTTTTCCATTTCCCCACTCTGTACTCTCTCACCAGAACGGTGCCCAACTGCCCAGTGCCCTTGGTTTACCATTGCCTGGCCCAGCCATAAGGCATGCTACAGAACTGTTGCCTTTCCTCTGTTCTGTGCCTGTGCCCAGAGACCTCAGGTAGTACTTGATATGATGGTACCTGATCACGCGGCAACTAGGCTCCTGGTTGATTGTGACCCCTACAGACCAAAAAGTCTGGGGCCTTAAACATATTATTTGGAAATATTTTTATTTCTGCAGGAAAGATTGTGGGGTCTTCAGATTGCTGAGCATGGAACTCTAGAGTTGCCTTTGGTCCTGTGTACTTATTTTATCATAGTGGGTATACATACTATGATTAGAGAATTAATCAACTGTCATTGAACATCTAATATCTTTCACAGAGCCTGTGATACCTTCAGGTTTCCATAACCCCTCTTCATTTCCTTAAAATTTCCCAGTATTGGAAAGAACAGTATCTTCTCATATCATGTTACTATTTTACTGTATGTATGTATGGTCTTTAACGTTCACTAGAAGTTTTGGTGGATGGTGAAGCAGTAGGATTCTCCCACTACTTGAAATATTAGTGTGTGATTTGATAGTATCAACCTGTAGCCCAAGCACTTGGGAGGATGAGGCAGGAGGATTCCCTAAGTCTAGGACCAGCCTGGGCAGCATAGTAACATGGGAATAAGACCAGTCTGAAAGTGAGGCAGGAAGGGCAGCAGGGCAGTGCTTTGAGGCTCTGGAATCCCTTCAGATTCTCTGGCGCCATTTGTCATTGTGTCTTTCCGGTTCACTTTCAGCTCTTTGATGAGCTTGGATTGTTCTCTTTGTTAATTCAGAAGCCTACAGATGATAAAAAGATCACACATTAGGCAGGTCACACCTAAAACACTTTCCAAATTAAAAAAAAAAATTGGACCTGATAGTCTAGTCTAAAAGTAGAGCTAATGGACAAAACAAACTCATACTTGGGAAGAGGACTGAGTGTGGAGTCAGATGTTTGATTTGGCCACTAAATAGTTAAGCACATGGCCTCAAGATGTCAGTAACAGGTAAGATAAAGCCAATATATTGAAAGTACTATCCCAAATTATTTGCCAAAAATATTTATCTTTTTAATGACATAGGACCTAAACACACACACACACACACACACACACACACACACACACACACACACACACACTTTGTAGCCTGATAGTTTTTATACTTCTGTCAATAGGGTGTGCTAGTCATCATGTGTAAATATGGATAAAAATGTACTATCTGATTAGGAATGTGCACATCCTTTGGTAGATGTGGGTAACAGATGTCTTTTGGGTAACAGATGTCTTGGCTTTTACAGACTAATTGGCAAAGAGGGAGAAAAAGGGAGATAATTAAAGGGGTGGGAAGAGACAGGAGAAAAGTGCAGTCTTCGTGTTGGGGAAAGATCTAATAGACCTCCTTAGTATGGGTAATTGCCTCTCTCTTCAACCTCATTTACTGTCTTATACCATATGACTTAAGGGGAAGTATAAGATAAAGAACCACAAGGAAGGACTGCTATCTGCTAACAACCAGCTTTATCTTGCCATGGAGTATTCTGAAACAACTGACTCATTTAACATCAGGTTTTAAAAAACAAAGTAGGAAAGCATAAATCAAATCAATAGTGGCAACTTCCATTTTAATTGGCAGTTTATGAATCTGTGCTGAGGATGGTTGGTGTAAATATTCTCTAATTATACAAATGCAACCACTGAGTGGACGGGTGAGAAGCAAAAGATGAGAGATAGAATATGGCATGTGCTACTTTTACTTTTTAGGTCTCGTTTAGTTTGCTGGATGCTCCTTGTCCGTTCAGTAGTCCGCCCATTGACCCGGAGTAAGTGGAGTCATTGAACAGATGTTTGAGCCCATCACCATTAACAAATCCTCAATTTTGTCTGTGTTTTCTATCCTGCAAGGTTTAAGGTGAAGTGGTGTTTCCTATGTCTTACTAAAGTCTAGCTTATCCTGGTTTGTGCCTTTTACTTTTAAACTGAAGGAAATTCTATAGTTTGTTAAGAAATCAGTGGAAATGGCAAATTACTCTGTGATAAATACTATCTAACCGTTTTGTTTTTTTTTTTATGAAGATCCAGTCAGTGCTTTGAAGAGAAATATAGGGGGATGTGAGTGGGAGGTCCTCAGAGGGTTACTTACTATAGAATTTAGATACGCTGCAAAGGCAGATTATTTGTTCTAGCTGCAAGGCACATGGTACTGTGTTTTGTTTGACCACCTGTCCTGTCAGTAAGCTGGTAGATAGAATTTGCCTAAAAATATCCACCCTGCCTTAAATTTCATTGAAATAATACAGATCAAAATTTCAGATATCAGTAATAATGACTAACTTATTTCTGTTATATTAACATTGTATTTTATTTAGCCTCTAGAAACTAGTGGGGTGACCAGAATAGTTCTTAACACCATGGCAGTTTCGGTGGGATAAAAATAAAATCACTTGTGTAGTCTAGAGACTGGTACATTCAGTCAATTACTTGATTTTTTGTGCCTCATTTCATATCTGTAAAATGCAGGTAACTGACAATCAAGTTCTCCTGGGAATTGGACACCATGATAAATGCTTGTGAGATCAGCATGTGCTTAAATGTTGAGTGGTTGACTGCTGTTTTCATTCAGTGGGTCTATACATACCTTAGTTCATTTCCTTGACTTCCTGGCTTAGCTCCTTCTGGAAACAAAAAATTAAGATAAAAAATCTATTTATTTTTATTTTATATGTATGGTTCTTTTTTTTGCATATATGTCTGGGCACCATGTGCATGCAGTGCCTGGGGAGGCCAGAAAAGAGTGATGGATACATTGGAACTGGAGCTACACATAATCATTTGGGTGGTGGGAAGCAAATCCAGGTCCTGTGCAAGAGAGTCAAGTGTTCTTAGCTGCTGAGACAGCTCTCCAGCCTAGAGCATTAAGATTCTGATGACCTTAGTGACAAAGGGTTTGAGATAGTATGTCAAAGAGCTAGTCTACCCACTTTCAGCCCCATGCATATAAGCGTATGGGCCAGTCATAGAGTGGCAAGTGTTTTTCATGCTTTATAATATTAGCTTTCCATGATCTGTTAATTTAGAGTCATCATATCTGTAAAATGCAGATAGTGTTCTACAGGGATGTCAAGATTTCTGGGCTTAGCGCCCTTACTTTGGTTCATTTATAGAGGACACTGTGCCTCCCCAATGTCAGCCAGAAAGTGAGGGACAAAGCCAAGCCAGAGGTCCTCCTTTCCTGTGTCTACTGGCTGTGGTAAAAATTAAGAAATGCATCAACACTTATCAAACTGTACAGATCAACCTGAGTTGTTATTCCTTCACTACAAACTTTTTCCTGTTTTGTTAGATTTATAGTCTATTCACAGTTGCTTAAAAACTAGTGGGATGAGAGAAAAGCCTAGCCTGGACCTTGAAAAGCATGAGGATACCCAGTCCCACTGGCAGAGCAGAGAGACACACTTGTCAGGCCCTTGAAATGGCTGTTGCCTCCTTCCTGCAGCTAATTCTTGCAGGGCTTATGGAGTACTGTTGATGGTTTCTGAAAGAAAACTAGTTTTACTCTCTTGAATGTTAGGAGCGGTGGTTACTAACACTTGTGTCATACTTCCTATGTGTCAGAAAGAAGCACAAAAGATTGATATGATTAATTTACCCTCCACAGCAACACGATGAGGCAGTATGTTGTCATTGTAGTTATCACCTTCCAGATGAGGCCCAGAGGGACTAAGTAATGTCCAAGATGACAAAGCTTGTGCAATCAGGTGTTGAAGACACTTGACAGGTTGGGAAATGCTATGATTCCACAGTCAGAGACACCGGGGTTAGTGACTGCTCTTTGTAGGATCTCTCTTTTATGTAAGGAAACTGACTTAATATGCTTTTGTGGGTGTTGAAGTTTTTGACAGGGTCTCACTAGGTAGCCCTGGCTGGCCTGGAACTTGAAGAGGTCCATCTGCCTCAGCCTCCTGAATGCTGGGATTAAAGGTGTGCTCCACCTTAACACGTGTTTTAGTCTCTTTGGTTGTGAGCCTTAGCCTTTCATGGCTGCGCCGTCTCTCCAGCCTCCTTAACACATTTCTTAATCACTAGGTTTTGTACACCTGGCTGTCTGGAATCTCAGCCAACTTAGAATATGTGATTTTCCTACAGCTCATTACTATTGATAAAAAGAGTATTTATCCATGATTACTCATTTATAAATTGAATATTTTGTTAGTATAAAATTAGGTCTAGTTTTAGCAATTAGAAATTTAAAGACTAATTTTATTAACTGATAATATAGCAAAGTTTTGGATATTAAGATAATTGGGGGTAGCTATCATTTAACAAATATTCATTTTTTGAAACGTTTAAAGTCACAATAGAAATATTTAGAATTGCAATATTTAGAAATGATATGTTGAAATATAAGTATGAATAAATTACAACTTCTGGACTCTATACTTTTGGACACATTTGTGAGGGTGTGAGTGTGAGTGGTAATGGGAATGTTTAAGATGATATATTAAACATTAATTTATCAACATCAAAGTTTTAAAAGTTTTATTGTCATCATTATGATAAACTCTATTATCAATCTGCTTTATGTTGTGGAATAGGGGTGCCCATTAAAAATCTACATCTGAAGGTTAAAATCTACATTCAAATGGCTGTCATTCTAAGATATATTCCTTAGTGGAAGGGGAATAGAATGTTTTATCAGTGCCTTCAATGTGCCTACAACAATAGCAACCTTTAGGTGTAAAGAATATAAACATCACTAGTTTTAGACCTATGTGTTTCTATAATTCATTTTGTGTTCCGCACATGCATTTAAAGGGTTGGAGAAATGTAAATGAATATAGCGTGCTGGCTTGTTGGGTTGCAGTTGCCCCTGCCTCGAATCATTGTTCTGGAAGCTGTGCCAGCCAGCTTCTTGTTGCTGAGCTACTGTTTCCTAGCATTTCATAGGCACTATCGATTTGGGAGTAAACCGATGGAGCTTGAGAAGGATTTAGAGTGGGGACTAGGAAAACATAGTAACTATAGGAACCACTGTATAAATTATAATAACCATACAGAGGATAACTGATTGAGTAGCCTGTTTAATGAAGCACAGGATGGAGAGGGCGTCTTCTTCACATTTTAAAACCTGTCTTCGAGTTATGTTAAGATTGAATTTCTGTTCTCAAGTACCACAAAGTAACTGCATGACATCTTCTACATTTTAAAGCTTCTTGCCTTACTTTTTCCAGGACTGAAGTGTGTGTGTCTTTTGTGTGACTCTTCCAACTTTACCTGCCAAACTGAAGGAGCATGTTGGGCCTCTGTCATGTTGACCAATGGGAAAGAGCAGGTGATCAAATCTTGTGTGTCCCTCCCGGAATTAAATGCTCAAGTCTTCTGCCACAGTTCCAACAACGTGACCAAAACCGAATGTTGTTTCACAGACTTTTGCAACAACATCACACTGCACCTTCCAACAGGTAAGGGGCTGCATAGCCACACTCACTCCTAATTATGTTTTACTCTTGGAAGACGATAAGCATGGCAGAAACCAAACCATCTAATGTTTCTTGAGATGAAAATGTGTGTTTTATGGTTCTTCTTATTTTTGGTGGGCGGAATTCTCTAGAGTCTAGCTGAGGTTGATGTTTTAATTTTTGAATTGCACATCACTGTCAGAACATTGACAATAGTGCCATAATCTTGAGGAAATTTGGCCACATGAATCACAATTTTTTGACATTAATTAATGGACCTCAAGTAAAATGTCAATTTTTGTGAATTCTTTTAATAAAAGAAAAGAAAGGAGAAGGATATTTAATCTTTGGTGATAGAAATAGATCATCAACCTACCCTAGGAGATGGGAAGGGACAAGAGAAAGTTCTGGAATGATGGAAATGGTCATATGTGCATCAAACGTCATCAAACTGAAGGGTGTATTCTTTATCATGTTAAAATCATGCCTCCTCCCTAATACTGATTTTTAAAAAATGAAATCTGGTTCCTGGCTGAGTTTGAGGGTACCACAGAATACATAATTGATCTGAGTGGAATCTGCATTCTATCAACCAAGATCCTTTGATTGCTCAGCTGCATAAGTAGCATCTTGTCCTGAAGAGAGGTTGTTGTTCAAGCCCTGTCCTGTACTCACGCTCACTGGCAGAGCATGGCTTTCAAAAAAGCCACTGTCGCAGCCAATGGGACTCCCCCTTCATTCTCATGCACCTTTTGTATCTTGTCACTGATGGAACCAACAATCAATGGAAAGCCTTGCTTTAGCATGCCTCTGGTTCTCACGTAAACTAGGGAAGGAAACTCCCACAGCGTTTCACATCATTACCAAGTCCAGGAGAGCTGTGTAGAAGACAGAGGGAGGAAGTATGATCTAAACTAACATTGTAGTTGGCTTTAGGACATGGAATGGGCCGACCATAACTTGTCAGGTTGAACCATGGGAAGTAATACTTAGAACAGCACTCCCTAAAGGATGGAATGGGTACCACAGTGGTACTTGAAAGAATTTTGAGAATTTTTAGGTGACTATTGAAGTGGTAAACACAATATTGGACTTCAAAAGAGCAGTTGTAGGTCTGTACTGAAAAATCACAATGAACTTCGTTAGTGTGTGTAACTCACTTACTTGATCAAAAATTCTAAATACTTCTAAAACAAGTGTTATTAAATAATATGAATTATGTAATTAGATTTCCTAATTCTCTTGCTTTTTTTCAAGATGTCTTATTTCATGTTACTATATCTTTAACATTTAGGGTTTTGTTTTGTTTTGTTTTTCTAGACAGGGCTTCTCTGTGTAACCCTGTCTGGCTGTTCTGAAACTTGATCTGTAGACAAGGCTGGCCTCGAACTCACAGAGATCTTCCTGCCTCTGTCTCTCCAGTGCTGGGATTAAAGGTGTGCACCACCACTGTCCTTATAGTTTTTATATTTAGGGAATGTTCAGTTTCAATTTGTGTAAAATGACACAGCCCATAACGACAAGGCACGGGTATAATTTTAATTTATTTTTTTCCCTTGTGGGTAGAAAGTTGTTTTAACATTCCACATCAGTTGTTGAAAGCTCTGACCTTGGGGCTGGAGAGATGGCTCTCTGGTTAAGAGCATTGGCTGCTCTTCCCAAAGACGCACATTTGATTCCCAGCATCCACACAGCAGCCTACAGCCCTCTGTAACTCCAGTTCGAAGGGATCTTCTGGCTTCTGTGGGTACTGCACATACTTGGTGCACAGATATACACAAAGGCAAAACATCTCTATGCATAAAATAAATATAAATAAATCTTTAAAAGGTAAAAGCCCTGGCATTTCCATGTACAGTTATTTTGTTACTTTAGTTGAAAATAAGGTAGATATATGTGTGTATGTGTATATATGTTTAAATGGGTACATTTATGGATGCTTTGTGCTATATAGTTTTTCTGTGCCTTAAGCTACTACTGAACTGTGTTGATTAAACAACAGGTGTTTAATAAATATTGAATTAGGATGTGTGACTCTTCTAGCTTGTTTTAAAAAGAGCTTATTTGAATATGATAAGTAATTTTCATTTTCATTTAAATTTAGCTAGTTTGATTATTTTTGCAAAACACACTCAGAGATTTTGATGAACTGAGCTGGATGTATAAAATAATCTGGAGAGAACTGTCATGTTAACATTATTGATCCATGAACATAGTATGTTTCCCTACTTATTTCATTCTGTAATTACTCTTAGTCATGTTTGTAGTTGTCAGGGAACACATCTTAGGCATAGTTCATTGAGTTTACTAAACTACTCAATGTGATTGCGAATGACATTTTTAGTATCTCAGTTTGGAAATGTTAATTTCTCCTATGTTGAAAAGCTCACTTATTAATTGATCTCACATCAAGATAGTGAAGATAATATATTGGTTCTAGTGTTCTTTTTGTTTTGCTTTGCTTTTTTTTTCTGAAAGATTCTTTGGACTTTTCCATTATTTGTGAATATAGTCATTGTAAAAGTCTCTGTTCTGATGTGTGTTCATTTCGTTTCTCTTTCTTGTGTTTTTGCACAACTGGGGATGTCTGAGCTGCTGGTTATTGGAGGCCATGGAAGCAAAGGCTCTTGCTGTCCCAGGGAAAGTGCTTGGTCCCTTATTGCCTTTTATTTCTTTGTTTCTGTTTCTGTTTTGAGACAGAGCTTGCTTGGCATTCACTATGTAGCTCAGGCTGCTCTCAAATTCATGGCTGTCTTCTTGTCTCCAGTAAGTACTAGGATTTATAGAACTGTGTCTACCATCCCTGACCATCAGTCTTTTTACCATTAATTATTTCGTTAGCTGTAGGTTCTGGGTGCCCCGTATTAATTGGAAGAAATGTCTTTTATTTTTAATTGTTGAAATTTGTTCTTAGTCCTAAGTGGATATTCATTTTTCAAACATTTTATGACTTTTATTAAAATTATCCTATGACAGTGGTTGTATTAATTAGATGCTAAACATTATCCATAGAAGAGGAAATATGTCTTTTGTAGCCAATAACTAATATGTTTATAAGAAATGCTATGTATGTCATTGAATTCAAACATACTTATTTAAACTAAGAATTTGTATCATTTAGTGACATTGTATGTAAATGGGCACTCAATTGAATAGGGCTACATATAGGACATGTGGTCTCTTTGTGTAGAGTTGTTCTTCAGGGGGGCTAGGAATAGCTCTTAGCTTTGCATGGAACAGTAGCTACATGGATGAAGATTTGAAACTTCTTAGCTAAGCACAGATCATGACAACAATGACAGAATTTTCATGTCATCAGAGAGTGTGGTTGGTGACCTTGCTCTGCATGGTATGGATCTATCAGTTACAAATGTGATCATGCATATATTGGAATATAGAATAGTGCTCTAAAGAGTGGGGAGATATTTCTACAGTACTTGACAGTGAGCTTCATGTTCATGACCCAAACCATAGAAAGAAAGCCAAGAGTTAACCAGGAGCAGTTATGTAGATGGGGAACTTCATTTCAGGATTCTAAGAGGATCCTTGTCCCTCCCATGCTCCCTGCCTTTCTCTTCCTTCCTTCCTTCCTTCCTTCCTTCCTTCCTTCCTTCCTTCCTTCCTTCCTTCCTTCCTTCCTTCCTTCCTCCCTCCCTCCCTCCCTCCCTCCCTCCCTCCCTCCCTCCCTCCCTTCTTTTCTTTTCTTTAAAAAAAAAAAAGACTTATTTAATATGTATACAGTGTTCTGCTTGCATGTATACCTGCAGGCCAGAAGAGGGCACTAGATCTTGTTACAGGTGATTGTGAGTCACCATGTGGTTGCTGGGAATTGAACTCAGGATTTCTGAAAGAGCAGCCAGTGCTTTTAACTGCTGAGTCATCTCTACAGTCCCTCTCTCACCCCTCTCCCTGCCTTGCATCCATCATCCCCCAGGCCATTTGTAGATAGCTGATTTGATGAAGGACCAAGTCTCTACCTGCTTCAGGTGGCCCTCTTCTGTTCTTAGATCTTGTAGTTATGTCCTCTTGGTTTGCTTTTTTGGGAAAAAATTTCTACCTTGAATAAAGCCTGTGCCTCCTCCACCCAATCTGGTCACAGCTGTGGCCCTAGTAAGACACAACTGGACAGCTGCTGGCCCTTACTCCTTCTTCCCTCCTCTAAGTGCTTTGAAATGTTTGACGCCAATTTCCAACAGCTTTTCTATAGGGTCCTACTGTGACACACAGAGAGAGACTCATTTCGTCTAATTTCTTTTTTCACCTCACGTGGACAGAGAACAAGAATTTTACAAAACATATCTTTAAAATGTGTAAGGTGCTTCAATCGTTGCTATTTTCTGAAAAAAATAAAAAAGTGCTGGTTGGATCCCACTGATAGGCTTAGTCACAGTTTAAGAAACACTATTTTAACTGATATTTAAAGGGTAGAATTTGTAAATGGATCAAGGGCATTTATTATTTCAATTCACTAGTATAAAAACTATTCAAAATGTTAGTTACTATTTTAATTTCACACATTTTCCTTTTAAATGGCCTAAAATTGATTAGATTTAAGACAAATTAATTCACATCACTAAGACTGAAATTTAATTTAGATCATATTTAAATTGAATCATTTTCCCTTAAAACATACCTTCTAGTTTAATTTTACACATGAGTATACTTTTCAGGAGTTGGAAGTTTTATTTGATAGAAGTAAGCTTATGTTTTGGTAGAAACATAATACTAGAAAATTTTCTCTCTTCCCTGAAGATTATCAAAAATGATATTGCTGAGAAATCACTGAAGACATAAATAATTTTCCAAGCTCAATGTGAGCACACATACAGGCTTTTTCCTTCAAAATTTGGAAAGCAAACTTTTCCAAACAGCAAACATGCTAGTCCCACAAAACAAATGTGGTCTCGTGTCTGAAATTTAATATAGAGTATACAGGTGAATTAAACAAGAGAATTAGGCATGTTTTACATCTCTTCTTCCTACTTATCCTTAGAGCAGAGAGAGAAAGCCTTTTTAGCAGCTGCCTTTTTGGGGAGGTCTCTTTCTCATTTTGGTCCAGTGCCCTTTGACCCCGTCCTCCCTACAGTTGTGACATCTGCCTGATGTCTATTCTCTGCTTCTTCTGAGATAAGGAGAGAAGATAGTTTGGTTGGAATATTTCATTTTCAGAAGTCAATCAAATATTCCTAGCCCTTCAAGGATATTTCTGTTTCAAAGGGAATATACTGATTTGCGTGTGTTAGGATGCACTGGGGGGGGTGGGCTGTGTATGTATATGGAGCAAACAAATAATAAGTACAAATTTTTTTATACTCTAGAGTATATTTGTCCCAACAGTGGATCTGTGAGTCCCATAGTCCATTCCCCTCAGTTTTTCTCACATTTTTTTTATAAATGTTACTGCGATAACACAGCTCTCACCTCAAAGGGAGTAAGAGAAAGTTTACTCTGAAGTCAAAGTTGAGTGGCCGCGGCCCAGGAACACGGCTTTAAGTTATTCCACATTTCCACTTTCCAACATGGAACAAGTTTCAGGAAGGTTTTTTTGGTAATTGAACAAAGAAAATTCATAAATCAAGGAACTTTTCAAATACAGTGGAGGAAACATGTAGTAGGGGTTACCGCACAGTGGAGGAATGGGCGTAGGCCTCAGACGCAGCGTGGTGGCAGAACTGACCCTTTGCTTGGTGGGGAATACTTTCCAAATATATATTTAATCTCTTTATCAGGATGTTCAGTGTTCAGTTCAGCTTTATCTGCTATTTACAGGATGCTAATTAGGTCCAACACAGAGGTGAGCAAAGATTGGCTCTGAAGATTGTCCAAGACAAACTGGTTTTAGATTCTAGAGCTGCAACATTCCAAACTTCCCTATGTCATCGATTTTCCAGGAATTCTCCCTCACTCTTGGTATGAATTGTATTTTGTAAACTCCTCCCCCCCTCCTTTTTTTCCCTCCTAATTTTGGACCTTTAACCATTTCAATGTCTACAGCTTCTTTGGGTTGATTTCTGCTATTTTCGGTTCTGCTGACTCATCCTTCCTGGCTTAATGCCTTGTTTGTGATTTTTGAATGTGAGTTTGTTTTGGGGGATCCTTATCTGGAGAAACAGTGGAAACGTAGCTCAATTTGATTCCCCAGAGAATACTGACATTAATTTTTGCCAAATGTCGGGGAGTGCAGTCCACCCAAATCCATTCCATATTTTAGGTAAACATAGAGAATGAGTTCTAAGCCTGATTTTCCTTTCTTCCCTCCCTCCTTTCCCTCCCCCTTCCTCTTCCACTTTTCTTTTCCCTTCCACTTTTCCTTCTCTTCCCACTCTGTCCCTTCCTTTTCTTTCTGCCCTAATGAAAACCGTGGTTGAGATAGAGGTCTGCACACCTGTCTTCCTCTGTTGAAGATTTTCGTTTGTTTCGTTTTCAAGGCAGTGGTATACACAGTTGCCTGCTTTACACGGGCATCTCTGAGCTGACTTCTCATTGTTTCTCAACCATGTTTTGCGTGGTCTGGATTGCCACCGTCATTTTGGCTGCTGAGTAATTCATTTATTTTTTTTCCCCGACCTTAATCATAAAACAGAAGAAAATCATTTCTATTTTATTTAGCATTTCCATGTGTACTGTACCAGGAAGGGTGCCTGTGGCCATCTAAAGTGGAACTTGGCAAAAATGGCAACTCTAGGATGTCTTATTTTTGAAATGATACTGGCATAAATATCTATCCATCTGGAAGAAAACAGGGTTGTATCACAGTGTCACAACATATACAAAAATAAATTACAGCTTGATTAAATATCTAATTGTGACATATAGAACAATTTAAATGTCAGAGGCAAATTTAGAAAAAAAAAGATTGTATGACTTTATAGTATGGAAACTGTTCCTAAATAAGACAGGAAACTCAGATCTATAAAAGGAAAAGACAAATATAATTGAGTACATGAAAACTAAAATAAAAATGAATGAGAAAAGAACATAAATAAAACTAAAATATAAATTAAATATTGGGTAGAACTATTTGTAGCTTATATGACTGAGACAAAGTGACATATTTAGAAGATACTGTGTGTGTGTGTGTGTGTGTGTGTGTGTGTGTGTGTGTGTGTGTGTCTGACTGACTGACTGACTAGGGGAAAGGAGAAAGAGAGAACAGTTTTAAATGAAAAACCGAGGCAGGAGCAAGCAACCAAACTAGTATTTTCACAGCAGAGCGGCAGGGAAATTCCAAAGTGATCGAGTATCAAAATTGTGTTCAACCTTACGAATAGCTGAAGAGATAGATATTAATGTGGCCATATACAATTTTCCACCCATTAGACTACTCAGGATGTTTTCAACTAAGAGTCATCAGGAAATTAGATAATAGTGTCTTAAGTGGCGAACGAGCACATTGATAAAGATGTCAAGAAATTGGGATATAATGTGGGTGCATGGTTTCTTAGTAAAGGAACTGAATGACATCACTGTCCTGTGAGCACCTTTGCGAGTGAGGACGTTCTCACTAACCATTCTGATCTTTGTAGCTGTACCTCTCTGACTCATGTGGATCTGCCCTCATTAATGAAGCAAATGCTGTGTTTTATTATGAGCGTGTTCAAGTTTCAAGAACATAATGTCAAGAAGCTTAGTTCGCCAAGTTAGGCAATCCAATTGAAGTGAGTATGTTCAAATGTTTATCAAGTCTCTTTCTTTATTGTAAGTCTAAACCAACCATGTAATCTCATCTCCTTCTCACCCCAGGCAAGACTTTTAGCTTAGTCCTACACAGAGCAGAAAACAGAAATTCTAACATTCCTGACACCCCATGATCAGGAGCTGGCTTCTGGCAGACTTCAGGATCTGCTTACTATGGTGGGATGACATAGGACTCTCCAGATAAAAACTTTCTTATATTTCAGAAAATGTCAGTCAGGCCAACTGACCCTGGAAGGGAGTATACATGTGCTCAGGATGAAGATGCTTTCATGTCAGACCTGGAGGAGACAGAGAAGCACACGATCAGTATGTAGTGCAGAATAACCAACACAAGGGCACATAAGAGAGCAAGAGGAGGAACCACGGGCTGTGAATAGCAGTTAAGAGACCTTCTGCTCTTGCAGAGAACTGGGGTTCAGTTCTCAGCATCCATATAGTGGCTCAAAACTGTCTATACTCCAGTTCCAGATGTTCTTATGCCCTCTTCTGGTCTTCATGAGCACCAGGAATGCAGGCACCACAATACATGCTTGCAGGAAAATACTCATATGCATTAAAAATTAAATAAATCTTACAAGTATAGAAACGTGTTTAAAGGAACACGTATGTAGGGAATTACTAGGAAGAAATGATAGACTCTGTGCTCTCCTTGGATTAAGGAAATAAAGATAAATTTGAAAAAATTCATAGAGAATAAGGAACCATAAAAGAGTGACTTAGTAGATGTGAGCAGTAGCAGAAGAAATAAAAAACTGAAGGAATAGCTTCAACGACTCAAGATAAATTATAAATCTGAAGTCTGGGCCAAAAGCAGTTGTTTCCTGTGTGTTGTGCAGAGAATAAAAGATGGAAAATGTGAAGAGAGGTAACAAAAGGATTAGCATGAGGTCTTACATGATGGTACCAAGGAGCAGAGAGAACAAAACAAAAACCTCGGGATAAAATACTGTCTACATAGTTAGTTGCTCAGAACCTATGAAGGACATGAGCCCACACATCTCAGAAACTCAATAAGTATCACCAGGACAAGAGGGAAGAAAGCCCTGACATGGTGTATAACTGCTGGACACCAAACTCAAAGGGAAAGCCTTAAATTTGGCAAAGAAAAAAAATAAACTAAACTCAGAGGA
This sequence comes from Peromyscus leucopus, assembly GCF_004664715.2. Taxonomy (NCBI): domain Eukaryota; kingdom Metazoa; phylum Chordata; class Mammalia; order Rodentia; family Cricetidae; genus Peromyscus; species Peromyscus leucopus. The sequence goes on along the minus strand of NC_051066.1, from coordinate 35,348,061 downwards.
GACACAGTAAAGATGGCCGTTGACCTCTCAATAGTGAAGAGTAAAGAGACAGGGACTTGAATTAGGTCACCAATATTCTGAGAAAATGGCCAGCCACACAGACTCTGTCTTCAGAAAAGTGACCGTTGAAGCACAGGGGGCAAGGGCAGGAAAGATTGGCAGCAGTGGACATAGAATGAGTTGGGCCTTAAGAGAACTCTGACCCAGGACATTCTAGGGGACCCACTCCAGTCTAGAAAGAGCCCAGCTCTGACACACATGTAGGAAAGACAGGCGAGGGCTAGGTAACTGACTAGACATGATGTTGAGCATCAGAAGAAATAATGCCCATGGATCCTTAAGAATAATATAAACCCCTCATTATACCTAACGGTAGCATGCTATGAATGTCAGGAGAAGCACGCACAGAGTTAGTGTTCTGAAGAACTGGTTAGACCTAGACCGAGCATAAAGCTACTAGTAAGCATTGCTCAAATATATTTTCCTATGACTGTTGTCTCCTCCCCACACATATAAAAGAATAGAAGGAGAATATTCTTTGTAGTTTGTGAAAATGAAAGATGGAATGTGGAAAACAACATGGCAGATGTCAAGGCAAGAAAGACTATAACAGGTAGACAAATGAAAGCGAAAGGGTAGGTCAGTATTTTGAAAGCAAGTAATTAAAGGTAACTAAGTTAAGCATGCTAGTTAGAATAAAAGATTCCCAAATCAGAGAAAAAGTAGTTCAATTAAATCTTTAAAAATATGTATCCGTGGGGCTGGTGAGATGGCCCCGTATGAAAGGGCACTTGCCACCTAAGTCTACTGACATGAGTTTGTATTTCTGGAAGCCACATAAAGGCAGAAGGAGAGCTGACTCCAGGAAAACTGCCTCTGACACAGGGGCATGTGCACGCTTCAGCCCCACCATCAAACATACAAACAATAATAAAAAAAAATAAAAATACAAACAATAGTAAACAAGTAAAAATTTCAATCAGAGCTTATTTGTGTATGTGGTGTGTGTGTGTGTGTGTGTGTGTGTGTGTGTGTGTGTGTGTGTGTGCCCGTTCTTGTACCATAACTTTCTGGAGGCCAGAGGACAGCTTGTGGGAGTCAGTTCTCTCCTTCCACCATGTGGGTTGTACTAAGGTCATCAGACTTGGCAATAGATTCCTTTATCCTGTAAGCCATTTTATCTGGCCCAACTTAGTCATAAAAATTGACATTTATTTATTTATTTATTTGTTTGTTTGTTTGTTTATATGTATGCACATACTCATGTGAGTTGTTGGCCATGTATTATAGTGTGTATATGGTAGTTGGAGGACATTTTGTGGGAATCTCTTCAGTGGTGGTATTGTGTTCCCCAAAATATTGTGCACCCTAATAAACTTATCTGGGGTCAGAGATAGAACAGCCACTAGATACAAAGGCTAGAAAATGGTGGCACTCACACCTTTAATCCTAGCATTCCAGAGGTAGAAATCCCTCTGGATCTCTGTGAGTTCAAGGCCACATTGGAAACAGCCAGGCATGGTGACACACACCTTTAATCCCAAGAAGTGAGCCTTTAATCCCAGGGAGTGTTGGCAGATAGCAGAAAGGTACATAAGGCATGAAGACCAGGAATTAGCAGCATTTGGCTGGTTAAGCATTTGGCTGGTGAAGCTTTTAGGCTTTTGAACTACAGTTCAGCTGAGACCCATTCTGGATGAGGACTTAGAGGCTTCCAGTCTGAGGAAACAGGATCAGCTGAGGAACTGGCAAAGTGAGGTAGCTGTGGCTTGTTCTGCTTCTCTGATCTTCCAGCTTTCACCCCAATAGCTGGCCTCAGGTTTGATTTTATTAATAAGACCATTTAAGATTCTTGCTACACTCTTCCTCCATCATGTGGATTCCAGGGAGAGAACTCACTTTGTCGAATGTTCCAAGTGACTTAACTGATGGGCCATCTCTCTGCCTCCTAATTAAAAAAAAAAAAGACATCTATCTACATGTTTGTAGAAACATTAAAATCAGTCTAATGGAAAACATATAACCTATACATTAAACAAAGGTGATCATTTACTGTTTTTGCTAATAGCAGACAGAATAAACTTTAATGTGAAAGAGTGGTTGGAGTTAAAAATGGTCTGGTCAAAGGGTGTAGCTCTGTGGAAGAGCACGCACTACACACACACACACACACACACACACACACACACACACACGAAAAAGAATACACCTGAGAACATAATTTCTCTCCCCCCTCTCTCTTTTACCCTCTTCCTCTGTCTCCCTCTCTCTATCTCCCTCTCATGTATCTTATCTGTGTGTGTAAATGCACTACCAAGCATAAGGAAGAAAAGATATATCCACAATCTCAGAGGTAGATTTGAATTAATATACCTCAAAATAATCAATCAATTAGCATAATTTTACTTATAATTAATATTAATATGTCCTGGTAACAAGCAGATAATTTCTATAAAAATCAAGTTTACCAATGAAAATAGTCCTGTGATATTAAAGACCTTGAGTCAGTTATTTGAAAACATTCCTTTAAAGAAAGCTTCAGTGCCCTAGAAGATCCACCAGAAAATCCTGCCACACTTCCAAGAACAGGCATTTCCCACCTAGGCTCTTCAGAGCACAGACACAGAGGAAATATCCCATAACTCATGTTATGTTTGTTTCAAGAGCCTAATCCAATGGTGATGGTATCAGGATATGGGGCCTTCTGTGGAGTGCTCAGGAGTAGATTGATGTCCTTATAAAAGATACGTAAGGTAGCTCTTTTGACCACATGGAATCAGAAGACAGTGCCTGCATGAGCCAGAACACAGGCCGTCACCAAACACAGGATCTCATAGCACTTCGGCTTCGGACTTGCTAGCTGCCTGAACTATGAGAAATAATTTGTGTTGTTTATGAGCCATCCATAGTTCCCCAAATCAACAGGTTAGTATAATATATTTTAGTTTAATATAGTTGAATTGTTCAGCTTAATGCAATTTTCTATCTCGCTTTCCCCCCTTTAATATTAAGTAAAGTCTTTTCCAATGTGAACAAATGTACTTTGTTCTTTTGTGGTCAGCCTGCATTTTGGTTTCTAACAAATATTCTCTGGTGACTCTCAGTGATGGTATCAGAGCACCCCTAGAGAAACAGTTGTTATGCTATCGAGCAGTATCAAAATCCATGAAAATTTATGTAGTACAAAGCAAGGAAGCTTGGGCTAGAGGAGCTGGTGATTTATAGGGTTAACCATGAGAGGAATTGCTGTTTGGAGCATGCTTACACTAATTACAGCTCTTCATATGGAAATAGACTATTCAACAACAACCTTCAAGCTATACAATCTTTGTTTCTATTCTGCTAACAAAACGTACAGTGCAGGATAAGGGTAAGTGGAACTGTAATTTCTCATTTTTTCCCCTTCTAGATTGCAACACATTATTTTAAAACAACTATTTCATTTTTCACTAACTTAAATAGTCATTTTAAATGAAAAGTTAAGTACAACATTAAAAGTGGGTGCTTTGCTAACTTTTGCACAATGCTTATTTTCTGTCTTGTTCTCACTTGTGTGAAGAGGAAAAGGAAGATTCATTTACTTGTTTATCAGTTGTGTGAGGTGTGAGACACTCATTCCTCAGGGGCATGTCTAAATAAGACCCCATCAAATGGACAGTTTTCATCTGAAGAAGGAGAAACTGCCTAAAGGATCAATTGATCAAATACCAATAATTTGAAAATATACTACAATTTCTGAAAAATGAAGAATCCACTAGCGAGTGTATTCTTTGTGGAGGTGATATCCCGTTTTCTTCATTCCTTTTAAAACATCCATCATTGTCTTTGCCTTCCTGTTTGAGAGACAAATTCCTTGCTACAGTTGGAAGGAGGTGGCAAGTGCATGCTGGAAAACCTTGCTGGCCCCTTGTGGGATTGCTGCTGTCTCACAGAAGCAAATCCCTTCCTTCCCAGCTCTCCTGAAGGACTCAGTGTACACCTGACAGGTGTGCCAGACAGGATCCCCCACCTCACCCCAGGACGTGAAAGGTGCTATATTTTAAAACATTTTTGTAAGTTCAATTAACTCTAACATTCAAAGAGAGTTTACCAGAAGAAGCATTTCTAGTCTCCAGGAACAAGTGCCCTGATTTAAATTAGAAAATTCCCTTGATAAGGATGTAATGGGAGATTGAATGTAACTTTCATAACCAATTTCAAATCGAGCATTTTATATCATGCAAGGCTCTGTGCATGTAAATACCTATATGCTTCACTCACATCTGTTTTGGTGGCTAGGATTGGACCTTGAACGAGGTCAAAATGTGCTTATCCAAGTGAGCAAGCTGCTTTGTGGGATACATTAGACCTTATACCAGTGAAGACTTTGGGACAAAGACGTGCGGCTTTTCCCTGGTCATCAATATTTTAAGTACCTTTTGCTGAGCAAGGCTCTCTGCTGTGAGGGAGGGAGTCTTTCACTTTTCCCATAGAGAGGATTTCCTTTTAGTGGAAGAAAGCCTAGACTATATTTTGAATAACTGGCATCTAATTTCCTGATACACATGCACCATGGAGATATGTGTCTTGATGGCAGAGATAAGAGAATATTGCCCTTTGCTGTCTGAAATTAAGGAAAATGAATTGTGAAACCCACTTGGGTTTTTTTCTAACATTTTATATTTTTAGTAATTAAAACTTCCTGTGTATGGATGTGTGTATCTGTGTGAGTGTATGCCGTATGTTGAGTGGGTACACTCTAGTGTACTCTAGTGGGTACACTCTCTGGAGCTGGAGACATGTGTTGTGAGCTGTGCCTCCCCTGATCTCTGCACCTCCTCATGCATGCTGGTTTTCTGGACTAGCAAGAAGTACTTTGAATTACTGAGCCATCTCTCTTTCCCTCTTCCAATCTTCTGTTAATCTTGCCGCTCCTTGAGTGAAGGGTTTGTTATTGTTTGTTTTTATTTTTTAATGCTCTTAGGTCAAAAATTATAATCTTCAACCCAATGCTCCTATTTTTTTAAAAATAAACATAAAATCATTTGTATTCTTAAATTCAAATGCTAGTGGCAAAAGTTTGCAGCCTGTTGGTGCTCTGTATACACTCCCCCAAAGCCAGAAGCACCTGGTAGAGCTGTCCAGGAAATATTTTTGTGTGCGATGCCACCTTCCTGTTAAAAAGTTATGAAACTTGGCCAGATGACAATAGTGTGTACAAAGGGCCTTTTCTAGAAAGAACACTGAGCAAAGAAACTTGTGTCAATAGCTCACAGTTCCAGCTCAAAAGCAGAAATACTTTCTGTTAGTCTTGTTGTAGTTAGTTGTTTTACTCTTTGCTCTTTGGGGTCACATCCCTAATAAGCACACAGAGACTTATTCTTACTTATGAATGCCTGATCTTAACTTGGCTTGTTTCTAGCCAGCTTTTCTTAACTTAAACTATCCCATCTACCTTTTGCCTCTGGGCTTTTATCTTTCTGTATTCTATATACCTTTCCTTTTTTCTTACTCCATGGCTTTCTGTGTAGCTGGGTGGTTGGCCTCTTCTCATTTCTAGATCTTACTTTCTTCCTAGATTTCTCCTATTTATTCTCTCTGCCAGCCAGCCCTGTCTGTCTCTCTCCTGCCTAGCTATTGGCTGTTCAGTTCTTCGTTAGACCATCAGGTGTTTTAGATTAGGCAAAGTAACACAACTTTAAGAGTTAAACACATGCAACGTAACAGAATGCAACACATCTTTGTATCATTAAACAAATATTCCATAGCATAAAAGAATGTAAGGCATTTTAAACTAATATTCCACAACATCTTGTCCCTGGCCAGGCTTGGGAGAATGTCTAGATTCATGGTTCAGTACATGAAGTGTCTGTTGATCACAGCACTTGTTTAACACAATTCGCAGTGTATGCAGAAGCAAGAACATTCGCTGCTGTGTATAGTGAAGTATTATGGAGAGATCTGGCTAAATGAGCTTGCTCCTGGCTTATTCCTCCCGAGTCTTATGGTCATTGCTGTGAAGTAGTGTGTTGTGAGGAGGAGATGCAGGGTGGCGATGTGGGTATCTATCTGCCGCAGCTGAAGAGTACGTGGTCCGAGTGAGGTCAGCTGGAGGAGCTCTGGATTGTGAACTAGGCCCCCAGCTCCTTCCACTCCACATTCCAGGCCAAATGCAGCTGCACATAATGAAAGGAGCCTTTAATAAGAGGTGATTAACATGGTTCCTCTAAGGGTATTTGGGGCTCTTTTAATTTTCTGTAACCTCTTTTTACCATGATGTTTGGCAAGGGAGCACAAACCTTGAGAAGTTTTGTAAAAACTGTCCTTTGTGGAAGCCCTGGTTTGCTCTTGTCTGCCTGAGTTAGTCTGAAAATAACCACTTGGCCAGTGCATACCTCTTTGTCTAGTCTCTAGCTTCTCTGGGTTGCCTCACTGTATATCTTCATTTATTTAGGCAAATACCATTTCAAGGTGGGAGAGAAAGGAGTTTGTAGTAAATTGAATGTAGATTTGGACTAAGTTTTTCAAGGTAACAGCAATATGGACTTTTTGAAATACTTGATCGAATACATTTAGCCACACTAACTTAACCATAATTCCACTTAACCCTAATCAATCTCATATAGTAATACTCACTAACCAATCAATAGGTACCAAGGAAGTGTAAGTTTATTAAGCCTGAGGCCATGTAGATCTAATGAACATCAATGACTTTTTCTCCTTTTGAGAAAGAGTAAGAGTCAGCAGGAGTTGAGAAAACATGAGACCATGTCCATGTTCCATGTTCTCTCTCTCTCTCTCTCTCTCTCTCTCTCTCTCTCTCTCTCTCTCTCTCTCTCTCTCTCTCTCTCTCTCAACATGTTGAATTTGCTTCCCAAAGAAAGAAAGAAATGGGAAGTGGTGGGGTGGTGGCTGACATGGAGAGCAGTCCCAGGAGAGGATGACAGATCTGAACTCCGTCTGTGTACAGGTTGGTGGTGACTGTCACCGCCAGCTCCAGCTAGGCATTGAGGGAAAGTTGCAAAATTCACAAGTTAAATAGCTTCCTCCTTCCCTCCCTCCTCCCCTTCCTTCCTTCTTGACTCCCCTTCTTTCTCCCTTTCCCCTCTGTTTCCCCTTCCTTCTTCTTTCCTTTTCTCTACTGTGTTAATATACCTAGCCCTTCATATCTATGAGTTCTGCCTCCACGGAGTCAGTCAACCACACACTGAAAGTATTTAGGAAAAAAAAATGTGTTTATACACACCGCTCCAGACTGTTTCTTTATCCTGAGTCCTCACACCATGTGACCATGACATAGCATTTACATTGTATTAGTTTTTGGAAGTGATCTGAGACAAATTAAAGCATGTGGAGGAGTGATGAGTGGGTTATGTAAAAGTGCTATTCCATTTTATATAAGGGGCTTGAGTGTGAATTTTAAATTAGTCCCCATAAATACCAAAGGACAGTTGTCTTTATTTCCCCAGTTCATCAGGTTCCAGGGCACTGTAGATGTGTGTGAGCTGGATTCTCACACAGCTGGCCTAGTACCTGTGTCTTTCCCATTCTCTTTCATCTGATTGGCTTAGGAAGGAAATGCTTTGAATTGGTGATACAGGGCTTTCCAGACCTCACTTGTGGGCTGTCACGTGTCCCCTCCTGCAGCTACCCTTTTCATGGTCAGTGCACACCTACAGGCACTGAAAAAAAATCACTCATTAGAAATTGTCAAATAATAAGTTCTCCTATGATCAAGAACATAGAACTTGCTCCAAAAGCAGTATTTACATCAGAGCTATCTTGTATTAAAAACGCTTTTCCTACCTAGGTACTGTTGTCTTCTATCCCTACTCATTGGCTGTAGGCACATTTTTTTCTTTATTTCTTTCCTATAAGATTACAAGAAACATTTGGCTCAAGGCAGTTTTGCAAACATTTGCTTTTACAATTGCTCAGTGTTTAAGGAGTCCTTTCTGGATGATGTTGCTAGCTTATTTCTAGCTGAGTAATCTTTTTTTTTTTTTTTCTTCCCTTTACCAACCTATATCAGTAGATCTGTTCATAAAGGGAGAAACATTGGCCATCGGTAAACATCCCTGAGAGGAGTTGCTGGCGCCATGGTAGGTGACTCTGATTTCAGGTTTGCTGACCTCTATTAGTTGCCATAGTGATGAGCTGAGCTCTGCTTAATAGAGCTTTACCAAAATAAAGACGATCAATAGTTTCTGAAGGCTAGCGCTTATGTTGGTGGCTCCTAATAGGAGATATCAAAATTAAATGTAGTTATATGAATGCCTCCAGCGATAGAATTGAAGTTAGAAGATGTTAACATGTGGAAACAGGTATTTTAAAAAAGACCTAATTCAGAAGATGAATACACTTGGCAGCTTTTTTTGAACACCTAGAATTCTTTGTGAGTATACAGAAAAATAGCGATCCTTATAGAATGGATGGGGATGTTCTTTTACAACAGCAGATTTCAAGTCACAAGGACTTGGTTAAGGGGTTCTGAAGCCAAGTTGTCAGAGAACACTTTTAGCACCCATTGAAGAACACTCCAGGCCAACCTTTCTCCATTTACCCGTGTAACCACTAATGATTCCAGAGGAGTTTGGGAATATACAAGGTACGTGGTGGCCAGTTAAAGTTTACTGTGGAAGCAGAAGAGCCTGGCCTGTGCTTATGAGCCTTTTACTCACTGAGAGCTATTGGCAGCTGCTGGGACTAAGAAGAAACACCTAGGAACACCCTGAGGAGGAGTCTGATGTTTTTACTTTCAAAACTAATAATTTTCAAAGGTTTCTCATATATATATATATATATATATATATATTTATATATATATATATATATATTTGCTATATCATGAATGAAATGCAAGTATCATTAATGCACTAAGCTCTCTGGTTTTGACCATAAAAAGGAAGACATCTGAGGGACAGTATAATTCATAAAGCCCACTGTCAGCCATTTATTTGGACTCTAAAGTACAGGTGTTATACCCTCAGTGGATGGTCCCTGGACCTTTCCTTGTTGGACGGAGTCAACTCTGTGTGTGGAGGGTGCAATTATCTCAAGGTACAGCATGAGAGGGAGGCAACCCACAACCACGTAGGACTTCTCTTTCTCCAGAGGTTTGGGATGATCTTATTGGTGTTTGAGAACTCACATCTCCCCAATTCTGTTGCAACAATCTGTCAAGTACATATCAAGGCTTATTAAAAACAAAAATCAAGGGCTGGAGGGATGGCTCCATGGTTAAGAGTGCATACCTCTTTTTCAGAGGACCTGGGTTCATATCACATTACCCACACTGGACAGTTCACAACTGTCTGTGACTCCAGTTCAGTTGTTCCTCCACCCTTTTCTGACCTCCATAGGCAACTGCATGCATATGGTGCATGTTTGGTGCATACAGGCACACACACATACATATAAATATGCATAAATACAAGTTTTGAAATGCAAAACAAGCAACAGAAATCAGCACTGCTGGAGCAAAAACATGACTATAAAATTGAAGAGGCAGTCCTCAGCGAGCCATAAGGAAGCAAACAACATACCAGTTTCGGGGGTGGGGCAAGTGAACTGCTTAACTACAGAAAGTGTCTGTCATCCTGAATGTTTTATGTGTCACTGTTTTTGTAAATTTAAAAGAAAAATCTGAAGTGCAAGATGAACTTTCCATTAAAAAGACGGCTGCAAATAATTATGTCTTTCCCCTTATGTGTATGTGTGTGTGTGAAGGCTAGAGGTTGGTATCTGGTGTCTTCTTTGGTCAGTCTCCACTTTATATATTAAGGCAGAGTCTCTCACTGAACTCAGACCTTGGTCACTTGCCTCGTCTAGTTAGGCAGCCTGCTTCAAGGAGGATCCTATCTTTGTCCCTTAATGCTGGGGTTACCGGCCAGCAGGCCTCCATGCCCTCTTATCTTCTAGATGAGTTCTGAGCTCTGTTCCTTACACTTGGCAGCGAGGCCCATGAAGTCACCTCCCCGGGCCCTAATTACGTCTGTCTCTTACCTGGTTTCAGTGATCACATTGATGTTTCTATGAGAGAGATCTTACTTACCAGGGATAAACTAGTCAAACATTCCAGTGACCCTGATGGTTGGTTGAGTCCTCCTTACTGAGGACCTGCTATGTGTCAGACACTGTTGTAAGCACTGGGGATTCAGGTAGGAGTACCGCAGGCAGCTTCCTCCTCATCCTCAGAGAGAATCAGATAAGAGATGGATGAGCTGATGACCTGACAGCCATGTGGTGATGTTTGCCCGGAAGGGAAGCATAGCAAGGTTCCAGGAAGTGAGTGGACACTAGGAAGAAATTCTCAAAATCTTTCAAACTTTTTTTTTTTAATTTTTTAAAATTTTGAGGTGATTAAATTATGTAGCCAAGACTGGTCTCGAGTTTTCAATCCTACTGTGTCTGGGAGAACAGGTTTGTTGCTCGGGACCCAGCTCCATGAAAGTACTTCTTGGTACGGCTCTTAGAGGAGACCATTGACTTCCACCAGGCTTGTCGACCTGGACTTCTGGCAGGTCTCCATTTTCATCCTTCTTACTCTAGTGTCTATTGACACAGCGGCCACTCAGAATAAAAGTCTGACCAAGTCTCAAAACCTCACCACAGCTTCCTTGTAAAACGAAACCCCTAATCTTTCCCTTAGCCACACGAGGTTTCCCCTTAATTCCTCGATCCCACGTCCTTGTCTCCTCCCTTGCTGTCCAGGACATGCTTCTGAACTGACCACACAGGTGCCCACCTCTGGGTCCCTGGCTGCCATTCAGTCTTGCTCTGTTCCATTGTCTCCATCAGAGAGGCCTGCTAGGACCACTCAGTCAGGAGTGACATCTTGCTATCACCATGTCGCCTCTGCTGATTCATCCGCGTGGCATGTGTCCCCTCTTCCACTCATGCTGCACAGCCCTCTGCTCAGCTGTCTGCATCTGTGAGAGTGCATGTGGGTGGAGGGCAGGGACTGGGCTCTTCACTCACCATTTTATTTCCAGCACCGGGAATAATAGCAACACAGTCCAAGAGCCTGGTGATGATTTGTAGAATGAATGAATGGATGGATGGATGGATGGATGGATGGATGGATTTGTTGAAAGGACAGGACTGCAGAAGAACAAATGGAAAGGAAAAATGAAAGTATCAAATATTTTGAAGGTTTTTAAAAATCTCCCAAGCCAATGCTTTTTACAATCCCACCCCTGCCTCCCATTGCCATAGTAAGAGCTGCAGTCACCTCTCACTCTTTTGCTTAGCTTTGCCTGCACTGTGGTCTTTGCCAATGAACTTAAATCCCTACTTTTATGGTCACATATTCTAGGTGAGGAATTTTGGTGACTGCACTTGGAATTTCCAAAATACATATTTTTAATGTTAGTACTTTTAAACTATTTTCTTCAACTTACATACAAAGTACTGAATGACCTTGACTGTGAAATTTTCACACAGATATGTCCTTATGCCTTTGGCACATGCCTGTACTTCCAGGACTGGTGAGATGGGAGCCGGAGGATCAACAGTTCAAGCTCATCTGTGGCTACATAGTTTCAGACTAACCTGGGTTATATGAGATCCTGTCTCCTCCAAAAAAAGTAAAACAATCTTTGGTTTTAGAATTACTACAACACTCTCAAATATTTACTACAAACAAATTCTAACAATACAGAAAAATACTTTTTTTTTAAAAGAAAATGTCAAAAACGTTTTGCCGGAGAGTGGTGGCACAAACCTTTAATCCCAGTACTTGGAAGGCAGAGCCAGGCGGATCTCTGTGAGTTCAAGGCCAGCCTGGTCTACAGAACGAGATCCAGGACAGGCTCCAAAACTACACAGAGAAACCCTGTCTCAAAACAAAAACAAAAAAAGTTTTACTTGAGTTGATTTATGACTTCTCTCTTTTCTTTCTCTCTCCCTCCATCCCTCTGTTTCTTTCTTCCTTTCCTTTCTTTTGAAACTGCAGTATCGCCGAATGCCCCCAGACTCGGCCCCACGGAGCTGACGGTGGTTATCACCGTGCCTGTTTGCCTGCTCTCCATAGCTGCCATGCTGACAATATGGGCATGTCAGGACCGCCAGTGCACATACAGAAAGACCAAGAGACACAACGTGGAGGAACCTCTGGCAGAGTACAGCCTGGTAAACGCGGGAAAAACACTCAAAGATTTGATTTATGACGCCACTGCCTCCGGTTCAGGCTCTGGTATGTTTATGTTTTCAGTAAGCAAACACTTGTCTAAAAATCAGTGAACAATCTTTTTGCTCAAAGTGTCCAGTATGAACTCATCAGCTAAAGTGCTCAGTGAGGTACATAATGAATAAACTCACGAATAGAAATCTCTTTAAGGATTACATGCAAATCATCTACAGTAGCAGATTTTCATATAGTTTTTCAAAAGGCCTTTAGGATTAGCTGTACTTCCACACATTCTCTCTTTTACCCTGTACCTCCCCCACTTTAATCTTGTTTTAGCTTCTCCTTTATCTCTTCATAAAACTACATTCCATTTCCTTGTCTTCTTTTCTTTTTAAAGAGAGTCAGACAGACATGTGTGCGAGCATGCACGTATACACACACACACACACACACACACACACACACACACACACACAGAGGGGAGCATGGAGTTGGGTGTGGAGGAGTTGGGGAGGAGAAAACATGATTAAAGCATATTGTATGAATAATTTAAAAAATCCTACTTTAAAAAAAAAGCATTGTCATGATAGAGTCTTCTCCGATGTCCGATGCAGCTTTCTGGGGTCCGATTTCTTTTTTATTCCTTGGGATTTGATTCTTTGTTTATTTCTCTTGGCTTTTGTGTCGTCCTCTACCTCCTCCCATGGTTGGCGCTGTCACTGCTGCTTTCTCCAGCTGTTTAATAGAAACAGAGGAGTTAGGAGTATTGGGTTTAAGTCCACGAGATATAGGGAAATGTGTTAGTTAACAACACAGTGTTCCTTGTGGATATTTGTCTGTGGTCACTGAGGCCTTCTGGATCTGGAGGCAATCCCACCCCCAGATGTGCTTTCAAAGCTAGCAAGGAGCTGCCCTGGAATTAACTCAACATTATATTCCGGGAGCCAGGCAATGGGAATCTGAAGGAAGCTCACTGCATTCCTAGCTGGCTCCTGTGGCTCAAGGTTATCTAGTCACTGTTATCATTATGTTACCAGTACCTTTTCTTCTTTAATGGATTCAGACGACTGATGAAGAAGTTCCAAGGGCCAGACTGCATCATGGAATAAAAGAGCCTTTTTCCATAGCACAAAACACTTCTGGGAGTAGGAGCAGAGCAGGATTTCCCTGCAGTTACAAGGACTCTTCTCTTCCCATCTGAACTTCTAGAGACTCTTGGCTCTTGGCTTTGCAAAAATATGACCAAGAGGACACCCAGACAAGCCACTTCAGAAGCTCCAACATCCCTTCTTGCTTTAAAGGGATCATTAGTGCCATTCATTATTCCAACCAGGGTTGGATGGTGTATTCTCAGTATTCTGTCTGTATTCTCAGTATTAGGGATGCTACAGTAGAAGCCTCCCACATTAGAGACTAACCCTGGGCTATGTAGCAAAATCTCGCCTTGAAAAACATGAAAAGAAAGGAAACAAAACAAAACACACAGCTTTGAGGAACTCCCCCTCTGGTGGGTGTGAGTAGCACCCAGGCAGACACAGTAACAGAGGCAGGTGGGGAAACAACATCACATTCGTATGGTCCCCCATATCTAATAGGAAGCACTCTGGATACATCAGAAAGGACCACAATTTTGCTGACCAGAAAAGTCTCATGGTCCAGGCTGTCACTGTAACATCAAGTGAGATGTTTTTACAAAAGAAACCATGAAAGCAAAATCCCGAAATTACAAGCATTTAAAGTTGGAATTCAAATTATGTCGCTGTGTAAAAGGCTTATTTTTAAAGCAATATTCTTCAGTATTTAAACTCAGCTTCTTGGGATATTATATGTTGAGATCTACTATATCCCAAAATTTTGAGTATTGCCAACATTCTAGGCACAAAGAACTCTGATTTATGCTTAATTTCTAGAAACACATTTCTTTATCATTCTCAAAGGACCGAATAACCTTCTACTTATTGCCCACAGAAATATTTTCATTCACTTGATAATATTAGGTCCCATCCTAGTTAGTCTTTATTGTCAACTTGACACAACCTAGAGTCATCTGAAGGGACAAGCCTCAGCTGAATGATTGCCTGGGTCATGTTGGCCCGTGGGCATGTGTATAGGGGAATTGTCTTGATTGCTAAGTGATGGAGGAGGGCACAGCCCACTGTAGGTGGTACCAGCCATGGGCAGATGGTCTTGGGCTGTACAAGAAAGCTAGACGAGAATAGCACAGAGAGTTTCGCTGCAAGCAATGTTTCATCATAGTTCCTGCCTTCAGCTTCCTGCCTTGATTTCCTGCCCTGACTTCCTTCAGTGCTGAACTGTGATCTGCAAGTGTAAGCCAAATAAATCCTTTCCTCCACCATGGTGCTTTTGGTCAGGTTGTTTATATATTATCCTACTCTCCAAGTGTACTGAATCTGACCAAGGGTTTCTCCTCCATGTAAAAAGAATACAAATTAATACACAGAAACCTAGATATTTAATTTAAGAAAGGAGTAATGAGCTGGCAAGATGGCTTACTGGGTAAAAGCCCTTGCCACCAAGACTGAAGACCTGAGTTCATTTCCAAGGACCCACATGCTAGAAGGATAGAGCCAACCCCTATAGGTTGTTCTTTGACTACACCCTCCTTATGGTCTCCCCCCCCACACACACACAAATAAAGAAATGCTATTACATTTTTTAATAAGCACCATGAGCTGAACATGAAGACCAAAATTTTGACATGTGGCACAGACCTAGATAGTATAGTTCTTATCCCGAATCGAGGAAGCAGTTTTTTCAGCAGATGGAGAGACCATTACAGAGAGCTACAACTGTTCAAAACCCATAAATAACTGATGCCAGGGTGCTCAGCTCCAGGGCATACATCTTTAACACAACTCCTACACCTGAGGCTCAGGGAACATCACAGAAGATGAGGAGAAAAGACTGTGAGAGCCAGAGGACCAGGAAGTCTTCTATGAGATTGTGTCTCCTAGAAATGCCAGGGAAATTTCATATATGATACCTCAACTACATGGCTGCCTGAACAAGATCTGAACAAGGACAACACCAATAAACATGCTAACGTGGAAGGGGAAATCTCATGGGGCCTCAAATCTCATGGGACCCCACACTTAGACAAACACCACATGGACTCATTGGGTTGTATTTATATATGTTATATGCATATGTTTATATTATACATATAACAAAAATTAAAGAAAAATTCATGTTAAATGTTTTTAAAAGTGTATCTTTGAGCATGAATATGAATCTGTTGGCTTCTGGATTCTTCCTTTTGAGATTATACTAAGACATTTTGCCGAAGGAAGAAGAAAACCATGCCCAAGGCCAGATAATTTCTTTTTATTTTTGCTGTGAAGATTAAACCCAGGTCTCACACATCACAAGCTGGGCAAGTGTTCTTTCTCTGAGCTACATCCCTAGGCTTTGTATGTGTGTGGTGGGGGGAGGGGAAGTCACTAACTTGTCCAGGATAGCCCTGCCTCAGCATCCCAAATAGTTGAGGACACAGGCCTGCATCACCAGGTTTTGCTCCTGAATACATCTTCTTAAGGACACATTCGAACAAGCTTTAGGCATTTCTGTCTCTGTAAAGCCAGCTTGTTTGGCGGTAACCCCTAGCTCAAAGCACATGCCTTTAATCATCAGAGAACAGGTTTACCTTCGGCAACGCTTCTGCCACAATAGCTCGCCTGTGGGGAGGATGCTGGACCAGCCTGCTTTCTTCCTGCCTTTCTCAATTGGCTGGTGACCTTGAATCTGAGGCAGCTTTGTCAGATACTGAAAAACCCTGATTACGAAGCTTAGCCCTGACCAGGTCAGGGACAAATTTCAAAGAGATGGAGAGCCTGCAAAGTGAAAATAAATGATGTTTTATTGGACCGAGCTTGAGAGTGGGCTCCGTCTCAGGCAGCTTTCACGGAAGTAGAAAGCCTGCTTCTTTGTCTTACGGTAGAATGTTCTGACAGATGGGGACACAAGCCAGACATCGGCTTCTATAATCCCTGGAGAAAAGATTAAAATGAACTCATGGCAAGAGTCAAAGTTTCTGTTCAAACGCAGCCTGAAGCTGTGGAGCACAAAAACTACTCAGATTCACTTTGTTCTTTGCTTTGGAAGGTACTGAGTCAGCTGAAGCAGTATCTCCCCCGGCTCACCCCACTGGTCCCCTTACATGATGTGATGTCCTTTGTCTGCCAATTGGGTGTTGCATTAACTGCAGTGTGAAAACACCGTCTTACTGGTTTCTTTCTTTTTTTTGTCAGTGATGATGTGGGGAGGGCGACACTGAGATTTGACTGAATAATCGTTTGTATCACTTTGGGCCAAAAACTGGCGGAAGCCTAGAAAGACAACCATGGCTATTTGTTGTCGGATGTCTTCCTTCCCACAAAAAGTAATGCAGATCTGTCCTCATATGGGGGACAAAGCATTCTGGGTCAGCCTTCGGCAGCAGCAGACTCTCTTCAGGTCTGATTACTGTCAGGCTCCAATGTTCTCATCGATAAATGATGAGGTTGAACCAGATGGTTCCAAAAGAACTTTCGGACTGTGGGGCTTGGTGACTAATTGTTGAGGCTCATACCAATGAATTTATAGTCTGTGCCTATTTACCATTGTGGGTGGTTCTCCTGGAGATGAGAACATCTGTGTAAACACTGGCTCATTCTTGGATCAGGGGACACTGCCCCCAAGAAGCCACATGGCATTACTTTCTCTAGCCACCTGAGGACAGTGACAATAACCCAGCTGGCATTCTAGAATACACTCATCTTGTCGCCTTTTTAACTATTTGCTTTCTAACAATACAATTATAGGAATAATAAAACCTTCTTATGGACCTTACGTTGAAAATACAGCAAATGAGAAGGAAGAATATTATAACTCACTCTGATTCCACCAAATGGTTCAGTCTTCTGTCTATGCAGTTTGAAAAGCTACACACTCATAAAGATAAAATTTACTATACTGTTCTCATTTAACATTGTAGCAGAGCAGATTCCAGTGTCATTGAAACGCGCTTTATTGGCAGCAGCATCAGCGTTAATCTTAGATGATCCATGCTGATGTTTCTGTAAGATTGAGGGTAACCATTATTGATCAGGCATTATGCCCGGTACAGTGCTAACTGCTTAACCTCCTATTAACTCTCAGACTGTCCCATTTCCCAGAGAATGGTGCTAAAGCTCATGGAACTTAAGTAACCTGACCATGGTGACTAGATGTTGTAGCTGAAATTGGAACCTAGGTCTTTACTTATCTGTGCTTGTGTATCTGCATCATATTTCACAAATGTCTTCTTACTTGAAAGCTTTCCTTTTTGTCTAATATTGATAAGAATGATGTATTCAATATTTTTACATGGACTCTCTACATTTTGAGTTAATTCTATAGGATAGAATTTTAGAAGTAGAGTCACTATTTTAAAAATGACAACCAGTCTGGGCATGGTGGTAGGCATCTTTAGTCCCAGCACTTGGGAGGCAAAGGCAGGCAGGTCTCTATGAGTATGAAGCCAGCTTGGTCCATATAGTGAGGTCCAGGGCAGCCAGGGATACATAGTAAGACCCTGTCTCAAAACAACTATAACAAAAAATCATGAGCATTATACACATCCACAGAACAGGTTTTCCTTGAATTTATTTATTTCACAGATTCTTACTGTAACATGCTTATCTCACTCAGTCATTGAATTTGATTCCTTACATGCACATTTTAATTTTGTTTTGAAAAAAAATCCACAAAAAATTCTTTTCCTTTCACAGTAGTACAGGAGCTATGCATTTTATTTTAAGTGTTAGCCATGCATGTTTTTCCTTTGAGTCCTTAGTAATTGGACTGGCTTTATGGGAAATTCAAGGGATTTGCCACAATTCTTAGAAAGCAGATATCTGCAGCAGCATGCTGTGTTCAGAAAACTTTGTTTGTAAATAAGAGAAGAGGAATTAATAATTTAGGACATTTTATAGGTCATGACTTGTCATTAAAGTTTGTTGTATTGATGCTTATTTCATCAACTTTAATACAATTACTAACGTGCTTAGGTGTTTGCTTTTTATGTAATAGCGGCCATCACTGTGACTTTTGTTTGGAATGACTGGTCTGCCTCTCCCCTGACTAGGTCTGCCTCTTTTGGTGCAAAGAACAATTGCAAGGACTATTGTACTTCAAGAAATAGTAGGAAAAGGTCGATTTGGGGAAGTGTGGCATGGAAGATGGTGTGGGGAAGATGTGGCTGTGAAAATATTCTCCTCCAGAGATGAAAGATCTTGGTTTCGGGAGGCAGAAATTTATCAGACAGTGATGTTGAGACACGAGAACATCCTTGGCTTCATTGCAGCTGACAACAAAGGTAAGGTCGCTCTCACCACGGTCAGCAAGAAAAATGTCAGATTGCATGTGAGATAGAGGGGAGCCATCACATTGACGCCGGAAAGCACACACAAGTCTATCTTCTTTATCGAGAAAATTCTCTTCTCTTTTCCAACAAGTAAATGCCCATAACCAAGCAGTGAAGTGCAGCAGCAAATGGTCAGTGTGGAGTCGTGATAATGCAGTGAAGCCTGTGTTTCAAAATATTAGATAACTGGTACTGGTCAGGGACCAGCCATCTGCAACTGGAGTCGGTCCTCAGGAAGCCTCCTGGCCTAGTTATCCCGTCTTCAGTCTCCCTGGGTCATGCAAACATCTAGAGGCATCTTGGACTGTGGAGAGCATTTGGGTGTGCTGCTGTGGGATGGTATTAGAATTTCTAGAGGCTGCTGTTTACCAGCTGGGATGGAATCTGTATCACAGGCGTTGTGTGTACAGTTTTCAGCATACGTCCCCTCCAGACTGAGAGAACGGGGCAGGAGATTGATAGTTTTCTTTCATTGTCAACTTGACTGTACCTCAGAATTTCAAGTTTAACTCTGACAGATAAGCAGTTGTGGGCTGTTTTAGTGTCCTGGAATAAAACAGATCATCTATCTGGTATTTAAAGTCAGTACTCTTAAAATACTGCACATGCGTTGGGTGGAGAGGAAGGGATGCAGTTAGTGGATTATCTCCTTCTCTTCCTCTTCCTACAATGCTTTGGCCCATTTGTTGTACAACAAAAGGGAAATGCAGACAGGAGTGAGAAAACTCAGTCCAGTCAGGTTGGAAATTAGAACTTTAATCAGTATCTATGAAGAACTTCGATGAAGCCACAGTTACAATCTCATCAAAAAGCACACATACAAAAAGGTTAAACTAAATATCTATGAATTTTACACATCTACTATTGCCTGGGAAATTTAAAAAAAAATTAGTTTTGTCTAATAGTAACATTATCATGATTTTATTTATTATTAATTAGATGACAAAAGAGAGGCTTAGCATTTGTTGACCACAATTATGCTACTTAGTTATGATTTGTAAGGAAAGAGAGTAAATTTGAGATGATAATACTAATACAAATATTACTACTACTACTGCTGCTGCTAATGATAATAGTAATGATAGTACTGCTGCTACCACTACTAATTATTATTATTATTATTTCATGTGTTTGGGTAGTTTCCTGCATGTATGTCTGTGTCTAGTGCCCAGCAAGGCTGCAAGAGGTTGTTGGCTCCCCTAGAACTGGCGTTACAGATTATTGGGAGCCACCATGTGGATGCTGGGTATTGAACCCAGTTCCTCTGGAAGAGCAGCCAGTACTCTTAACTGCTAAGCCATCTCTCCAGCCCCCTTTTCCAAGTTCTTAAGGACATATACTTTAACACCATATCCAGAGTTTTGAAAAAACAGACACTGTTCCAAGGTTCAGAACCACTTCCCTCTGCTAATCTTGAGCTGTGTTATTTCCTGGTCAGGTTAACAAGCAGTGGTATCAGCACAATGTTGACCAGCCACATAACTCACCTTGAAGAACTATTTTAATCACAGTGCTTACTGGCTTACATACAAACCTGTCACAAAGAGGTCATCTTTCATCTTTGTTTCCTTTTGTTTTTATTTTATTTTATTTTATTATGTGTTGGTGTTTTGTCTGCATGGATGTCTGTGTGAGTGTGTTGGATTAC
Source organism: Peromyscus leucopus (assembly GCF_004664715.2). Lineage (NCBI taxonomy): Eukaryota > Metazoa > Chordata > Mammalia > Rodentia > Cricetidae > Peromyscus > Peromyscus leucopus. The sequence continues at coordinate 35,327,901 of NC_051066.1, read as the reverse complement.
CTGGAGCTGGAGTTACAGATGTGAGCTGCACTGTGGGTGCTGGGAATTGAACCTGGGTCCTCTGGAAGAGCATCCAGAGCTCTTAATGGCTGAGCCATCTCTCCAGCTCCTGTTTCCTTCTGCTTAACTGGCTTTTCTCAGTCATGTCCTTCCTTGTCAGCCATTTTGTACGAATACCAAATGGTCTCTAACATCACATTCATCTTCACAAATTCTTTATTCATGTAACATTTACAGTTTACATTGTAGCGGAGTGTCTCACAAGGACCTTGTTGTGAGAGAGCACAGCCAGGTGCAGGCGTCAGCAGGGAGAGTCTGAGGGTGAGGTTAGTGTGGGGTGGGTCATTAGCGAACTTTATACTGTCCTGCCTTTTGTACGGCATGAAGCTTTCTTCCTGCCTGGTTGTGGAAATGAAATGGCTGGAGAACACACAGCTGCTGAGCACACAGCACCTGCCAGGAACACATCTCAGCAAAACGCTCACTGCAGAGTCCATCTGAGTCCCAGAACTGGCCAGGGCTGCCTATGCCGCCGGAGACACTTGGTATCGAAAGCTACAACTAATTGTTGAAGTGCTGCGACATAGAGAAACTTCGGGCTAATTTTTCATCTGTTAAAAGTCTTCATAAAATGCTAGGTTTTTGTTTAAATGGATGTGCTATCTGAGACTATCTAGCCATCATATCATAGAAGATAGCTCTTTTTAAAACTGTTTGGAGCATTCATTTCCTATTTTTCAAGGCAAACATCATGGGCATTGTTAGCACATCAACACTCCTGTGGTAGAAATAGTACTTTGTGTAAATTTGTTATATGTATTGTCTTTATTAGTTTAATCTTTCTGAAAAGCTTAAGAGTGATGGGCAAGGCTGAGGCCAAATGAGCCTCTCAGAAGTTGCTCCCACAGTTCACCTTTCCAAAGTTTCCCATATACTGTGAAAGCTCCCACCAACAACTATTGATGAAGGCAAGCAGGCAAAGAGTTGCTTGTTTGTTAGAACCACCTTCCACGACTTTGCGTTTTCATGGAAGCTTCCCCCATACCCACACCTTCAATAACTCATCGAGAACTTTTACTTCTCCAGCTTCAGCTTCCTTGTTGAAAGAATTAACTTTGTTTCATAAATGGCACAGATGAACTTTAAATACTGTTGTTGTTAAAAGTGCTTGCTGGCTTTCTCAACATTTACAACAAGTGACGTTTTCTCATTAGATAATGGAACTTGGACTCAACTTTGGCTTGTATCAGAGTATCATGAACAGGGCTCCTTATATGACTATCTGAATAGAAACATAGTAACCGTGGCTGGGATGATCAAGCTGGCACTTTCCATAGCCAGTGGTCTGGCTCACCTACATATGGAGATTGTTGGTACTCAAGGTACGTATCTCCTTCCAGAAAGCTGGCCCTTGGATTGACTTTGTTTTAGTTCTTTACAGTCATCAAACACAGAGAAACAATGGAGGTACTTCATAAAAGTGAGGTTCTTGTCATGCTGCAAACAAGTTTCTCATACTCAGCACCACACGTTATTCATGATGTAGTTTTATCCCTGGTGGCTCCATCCATGCCATTAGTCCGTACACCAAAAGGTGTTCTTTTGCCGGCAAAGGCTATATATCCACATTCTGCAAATATAAATGCTTGCTTTTGATAATTAAAATTTGGCTGGGAAAGATAACAAGACCATGAAAGAATATTTGAGGGTGGGTGGGGGTAGCTGAGGCGGAAGGATTTCCATGAGTTTGATGCCATCCTGGGTTACATGTGAATTCCATACTAGGCTGGAACTGTCTCAAAAAGATTAAAAAAAAAAAGAGAATATTTGAATATCCTACTTGAAAGTCAAATAATATCCTCTGCTTTGCCAGTTTACTGAGCCTATAGGAAACTGACTCAAAAGTCATTAGTCCAAACAGGTCACCCAGTTCATGACCCCTTTATACTCTTAGAAATTATTGAGCTCCCCAAAATTTTGGTAACTGTAGGTTATATTTATTAATCCATTCCATATTAAAAACTTTTCATTGAGAAATTAAAAAATTATTTATTTCAAGAACTGTAATTATCCAATTGAATATTAATGTAAATAACAGCTTCCAAATGTTTTACAACTTTTTTTTCTAACGCAATGTAGTGGAAATAGTGGTTTTGTTTTACATTTTTAAAAATAGTTTTAATATCCAGCTTATTTCACACATGCTCTTTATCCCATTTGTCCCAGTATATGGTTTTGGTTGAAGTAATTGGAGAAATGATGACGTGAACCAGATAGGTATATATGTAGTAATTTTAAGGACCCTTATGGGTCTTTTGTTCTTATTTGAGAATTGCTAGAGTAGAGTAGTAAGATTTTGAGATGTGTTTTTTTAGAAAACATTTGCCCTCTTGTGGAACACACATAGTAGTAACCTGAACTCATTTATTGAAAACCTCGTTGTTAGTGTCCACAACTGTCATATGGTGCTCTGTACATTGGAACTGCTTGAGTATAAAGCAAGAGACTACCCTCACTTAGCTTGGAGTTTAGCCAGAAGACTGCATGTCCCTCCAAAACAAACTGCTGCTCTTCTGGACGTGGGGTGCAGTCAGGGAAGATGTGTCTGAGAGGAAGACTTTTGAACTAAGTCTTCTAAGTGACTGGATTCAGAAGACTCTGTCTTCAGTAGGCGACAATATGAATACACTTTTCTTATGTTTTGTAGGTAAGCCTGCTATCGCTCATCGAGATATAAAGTCAAAGAATATCTTAGTGAAAAAATGTGACACTTGTGCCATAGCTGACTTAGGGCTGGCTGTGAAACATGATTCAATCATGAACACTATAGACATACCCCAGAATCCCAAAGTGGGAACGAAGAGGTAAGATGACTTTCGCTGGTAGCTTCCTAGAGTTTATATGATTGATCAAACACCATGAGTGCCTATAGTGTGTATCCAGATGTGAAGAACTTTAGACCTGAAAAAAAAAAAAGAATTCTTTGTGGAGACATTGAGAAGCCATAATGACTACAGAGTGGGAGAGCTGACTTTTTTGTCCTGGTGAAGTAGCCATTGAGTGCAGAGTCTAGTCCAGGGTTGTGGTGGAAGAGAAGATGGCATGCCATGTTTATGTGACACAGTTTCTGGATGTCTCTCCTGCAGAAAAGAAACCACCTCAGTCGTATATAGGAACTGAAGGGACTCTAGCCAGCTTGAACATGGCAAACATGGCTCTGGCAGGCCTTGAACTTCTTCCCCATTCTCTGGCCTTGCTAAAAACTATTAGATTGCATTCCTAAAGCCAGCCACCAAGCTCTATCCCCTTATTTGGCTACTTCCTCCTCTGGAAGCTGACTACCATGATCCAGCTATCAAAGTATTGAGGTCCAGCAATCAAAAGCCTCCTTTGGCTCACCTAATAAACACACCCAATTAAAATTAAACACCTCATCCTAACACGCGGTTTCCCCTCTACTTTTATAAGACATCATTTTCCTATTACCCACATCTGTCTCCTCTCTATCCAGAGGAAGTCCTTTGTCCTCCAGGACAAATACCCCTGCCCTCTCCCTTGTTCCCTTACCCTTCTCCCTCATCCTCTATCTTCTATCTTTGTCTCTTATTCCCTGCCCCTAATGACCAAATTCCCATAACATCAATCTCCTTTGTGCTGAGAACTTGGCCTTGGGAGTCCTGAGCTGATACTCATCCTTTTAGGAACTCCAGCACTTTTATGCCTCATCAGTGAGCTACAAGTCAGGTCTTGATGTATAGGCTCAGGTTTTAAAGAACACATGCAAAATCAATGTATTTGAGGAGATAGGTTAGGGACTCTATATAATAAAACCACATGTGTGATAGTCTATTACCTTAACACACAAAGATATAGTGTATCAATTTATATCTTACCCATAGCTGAACTTGTCCTTGGTTTCCCAGAATGATGCACTTGAGATAATATGCATTTGAACACAATTTTCACTTTCAAGGAACAGAAGATAATAAAGCTAGGAGAAAGCATGGAGTGATAAGGAGCACACTCCACACAGCTGTGGCCACGACAGGCTCATCATCAGTCAGGAACTTCTGGTGTGTTCATTGTTTTGACCACCAGGTGGCTCCTTAGCTTGTCTTCTCTCTCTCCTTTACCTGAGTTCCATGCTTCATGCTACTTTTTCATAATTCCAGAGCTCTTGAGCTTGAATTCACAACAATCAATATATTTTCCTGAGCTTATTACAGCACTTGAGAATAGAGAGTTTCTAAGGAGAATAGAGAATTTCTAAGGAGGTAGAGCTGGCCTCTAAGCCAGCTGAGATTTCAGGACAGTGCCTGCAAGCCATTGGCTGTCTACTGGTAGACATGATTGAGGTCACAGAGACATTCCAGGGAAGCATGCACAGAATGAGCAGTCTTAATGGACCCTCTTCTTTTCTCACTAAGGACACCCGCCGGACTGTTTCTGCATCAGGGGCCCTCAGGCAGGACTTGGGTGCTGGTTTCCTTTCGGGGAGTCCAACACTTTGAAAAAGAACTCCAGAGTATATATTCTGGGAAAATGCCCACCTCTGTATGGGCCAGTTGGGCTCAGTCAGGCCCTGTGACTCCAGGACTTCTACCCTTAAGCTTTGTTCAAACAAGGCTATACTATTCTTGGCACAGTGTATAGTAGAATTCTTCATTCTGAGAAGGTATTTGTGGAAGAGCATCTAGCCTTCCTTGTGTTGGAGACTGAGCTCCCTGTGGTGAGTGAAGCCCACCGCTTGTCAGACAGGAACTTTCTGTGATGACAGATTCTTAGGATGCTGAGCTCCATCTCTGTTCTTGAATGCTTTGCTCACTGACCTTCCCAGTTTATTCTTTCCAAGTACTAGGCTACTGGTGGTCTTTCTACAATGTAAAACCATGTGACCTTTAATTTCATTTAAAATGTTTAAGAATGATGGTTGAATCAATAACTGTGTTTTTTAATTTCACCCTATTATGGTATCTGAGCTGTACCTTTGAAATTGATACGAGCAATCTTAATTTATGTTTTGTATCACGATGCATTAAAATTGTGGTTTACTGGACCGAATCTCAATGTGCACATTTTTGAAGGTATATGGCTCCTGAAATGCTTGATGATACAATGAATGTGAGCATCTTTGAGTCCTTCAAGCGAGCTGACATCTATTCTGTGGGGCTGGTTTACTGGGAAATAGCTCGAAGGTGTTCGATTGGAGGTAAGATTTTGGAGATATTCTTTTGTTACCTTTCCTTTAACACCGAGTACAAGATGTGAATTTCTGTATTTTCCCATTAGTACACTGGATTGTTTCTGAATAGTTAAGAGAATTCCTTTCAGTAATTTTTTTTTCAGGACAGAAGTGAAGTGTCCTGTGGAGAGTGTGTGTGTGGGGTATCTTTTGAATTTTACTTAGATGTGGGTGACAGTTCTGATCATTCTGATGCCTGTAATGATTCTTTTGAGTCCTTCAAAAATGATCTGATTGGAGTTTGCAAGCAGCTGCTATCCCTACTCTTATCCCGAAGAAGCTAAGTAACTGGCCAAGGCAGCAGGCCTGGCAGCCTTCCGCTGCTCAGGCTTTTCCTCTTTTCTCTCCTCTGATGTAAATACAACACAGGGATGGATAAAATGGAGTGGGGAAGTGAGTGATAGCTCACCTCTTGCCCTCTACTGCTCCCTGCAGCTTAGAAATTGGTAAGGGAACCCCTGCTAATGCAGTCTAATGAAATTGTTGCATCAGTGCAGAAAAAGTTAAATGCTCATATAAAGCAGTTTACCGAGTATTCTCTTATGAGACACACTTAGGATTAAGCCTTCCTTGGTTTAGCAGTTGTGTGTGTGTGTGTGTGTGTGTGTCTGTGTGCCTCCATATGCTATGGTAATGAGCTCATGTGGAGGTTAGAGGACAGCTTCTGAGATTGGATTTTCTCCTCCCACCCTGTGGGATCTGGAGATTGGATCACTTTGCCAGGCTTGGAAGCAGTACTTCATGGGCTGAGCCAGCAACCTAAAAACCCAAAATGCTGTTTTGATAGATAAATATACTTTATTTACAGTGCACTGATGTTATGCTATAAATATGGCAATTAGGGTTATTTTTGAACCATGAAATGATAATATATGAAAATAAAAGTCACAACATTTTATTGGAGACATATTTACTTTATTGTGTATTATAAAATTATATACATTAATGCAGGATTTTAGGTATTACATATAATAACTACATTAATTTTACATTTTATAAAATTTGTTTTATAGTATAAAGTTATGTCATAACTTTACATAAATATTTAATTGAGTAATTTGAACTGAATCCTGCTTTATAGTGATATATTATTTTAACAAAAGTGAGATTCTACTTTTCCAGGATATGATGTGTGCCTTGCAGAACTAAGTGTACTAATTTGAAATACACATCACTATGGATTCTATATGTAGGAAAATTTATTTTGTAAATTTCTTGTAGGAATTGTTGAGGAGTACCAGTTGCCTTATTATGACATGGTGCCTTCGGATCCTTCAATAGAAGACATGAGGAAGGTTGTTTGTGACCAGAAGTTCCGACCAAATATTCCAAACCAGTGGCAAAGCTGTGAAGTAAGGCTATTATGTCCCCCCTCCTGCGTCCTCTTCCTCCTCTCTCCTCTTCTTCCCCCTCCACCTCCCTCTTCTCCCTCCCTTCCTCTTGTTCATCCACCGGAGGTCAACACAAGCTATGTTCTTATGTATATCTTTCCATTTTACTCTTCAGATTAGTATCAGTGAGGATTTCCAGAGAATATGCTGTTCTTTCTTAACCCAGTTGCACAATTTATTCCATATATGGAGGGATGCCTTCTTTTAAATGTCTTTAGAGGGATTTATTTATTTTAGCAGTATGTGTCCATGGCATGAACCCCTGAAGCCCTGGTGGCTTCTGACAACAGGGCATTAGTGTTTCTCTGAAGTCCTCTGTAGCTTAAGTGATACAGTCTGGGACATATGCCTTCACCGAGGTGGTTCAATAGTCATCCTCACTGCCCCTTGGTGTTGCCATCCCCATGCAGTTTCCTGGTCTCTGTATCCGGCAAACAGAGGAAACAGGGCTGCACACACTGGCTTTTCAGTGTTTGGCACAAGGGATACACAGTTTCCACTCATGCCTCATAGAACCAGTCACATGGTCCCACCACACTGCAAGGGGCTGGGAAGTGAGGGGCATGGGCCAAACCAATGGCTAGTGAATATTATAATCGGTAACTTATGCCTAATCTCTAGCTGCCTGAAGCTTAACCCTTCTCATCAGAAAAGCCCCTCACCTTAGATCCCGTTGTTATCTGTCTTGTCATCATAAGCAATGCAGGACTGTGGCCAAAGCATAGTGGACACACAGTCCTCAGTCCTCATTCTGCCTCCCGTAAGCTCTGACAGAGGGAGAAAAGGCAGCATTCTCCCCGTATGATGTGCTCCAACCTCCCCTTCCAACCACTACTGTTTACTTTCTGCTTTCTTTGAATATAAAAATAGGGTCATTTTGTGTGACACTGTTGCTTTTTATTTCGTAGTTACAGGATCATTTTATGCAGTTACCTTTTTACCCTATTCGTTTCCTTCTTCCATGATTTTAGCTCTTTTGTTGAAGGCAAGTCTTAGTAATTTTGTCTTTTGTGTAGTTATTTCAACTCTGCTTACTTGAGAAGCAAGCTTTGAGCCTTGTATAATGTAAGTGAAAGAATTAATTTTTCTAATATTATTATTTTTTTTCAAGATAGGGTTTCTCTGTGTAGGCTTGGCTGTCCTGGAACTCACTCTATAGACCAGGCTGGCCTCAAACTCATAAAGATCCACTTGCCTCTGCCTCCTGAGTGCTGAGATTAAGGGTGTGCACCCCCACACCCAGCTACTATTAGTTTTAAGTACATGGGGATATAAACTATTAAAGTTTAAACTATAATAATTAGATGAAAACTCATGAATACACAGTTTGGAAAGCAAAACATTCCAAAATCTTTGAGGAATTTTCTGCCTTGCTGAGTGGCTGATATTAATATTAATAATTTCTTATTATTCTCTGATCTTATTTATTTTGCCATATGTGTGTGTATCTTGAAAAATATTTGCATTTATGTACTTATGAAAATTATGAGTAAAGCTTATTACAAATATTCTTTTTAATTTTTTTTACCATATGTGTGTACATAAGAGAAATCTGTCCATTTTCATTGCTGTGTAACATCTTTCCTTGTGGATATAATAGGATTTCTTTGTCTATTCTAGTATTGGTTATCATATGAGATTTTTAGTTACCATTATTAAAGGTGCTGTTGCCATATGTATTAGTGAATTTTATGGTTGCTGTGACAGAATCCATGAAAAAAGAACTTAAAGAGGAACAGTTAGTTGTTGCTCATGTTTGAAGGAAAAGGCATGGCAGCGGGAACATGGGGCAACTGGTCACAGGGTGTCTTAGTTACTTTCCTATTGCTATGAAGAGACATCATGACCAAGGCAGCATAAAAAAGAAAGCATTTAATTGGGGTCTCATGGTCCCAGAGGATTAGAGTCCCTGACCATCACGGTAAGATATGTGGCAACAGGCAGGCATGGTGCTGGAGCAGTAGCTGAGAGCTGACATCTGATCCATCAGCATGAGGCAGAGAGAGAGAGAGAGAGAGAGAGAGAGAGAGAGAGAGAGAGAGAGAGAGAGAGAGAGAGAGAGAAAGAAATGGTGGGAGCTTTTAAAACTTCAAAGCCCTCTCCCAGTGACACACTTCCTCCAAGAAGGCCACGCCTCCTCATCTTCCCAAACAGTTCCATTAACTGTGGACAAGTGTTCAGACATATGAGTCTATGGGAGCCGTTCTCATTCAAACCACTACACACTGTGTCCAGAGTCAGGAAGCACACAGAGAATGGTGATGCTCAGCTGCTTTCTCTTTTTCACTCGGCTTGGGATATCAGCCCATGGAATGCTTCACCTACATTTGAGGTAGATCCTCCTCCTTCTCTTCAACCGTTCTGGAAATTAATGTGTTACCAAGGTGATTCTAAATTCTGCCCAATTGACAATTAGACTATCTATTTCAGGGGCTGGAGAGATGGCTCAGTGGTTAAGACCACTGGCTGTTTTCATATAGAACCAGAGTTCGGGACTCAGCTACCATTTAGTGGTTCACAACTGTCTGTAACTCCAGCTCAAGAGGATTTGATGTTTTCTTCTGGTACACACACACACACACAAAAAAAAAAAAAATCTAAAAAGAGAATTATTCATCACAGTATGTAAATATATATGTTCAAAAAGTTTGGAAGGTATATAGCTCTTTATTCTTTTGTGGTGTCCACTTAGACAGGCACAGCAATCTGCTTATTCTTTCTTACTGTGGTCCTGGGATCTCTGGTATTAAGTTACCTGCAAGTGGTGGTGAGCAACCTTTTCTCCTTAAAACTTCTTTTTTTTTCCTCACTCTTGAATGTGATAACTGCTCCATACAATTTTTTTAGGTTAAATAAAAATGGACTCTGATTTTAATAAATATTTGCCTCTTAATGCTTTTTCTACTGACTTTAAATTTATTTTATATTTATGTGAGTGAATATTTGTCCTGCATGTATGTATGCATATCATGTGCATAGCCGGTGGCCAGGGAAGTCTTGGAACTGGAGTCATGGATGGTCACCACATGGGCACTTGGAATTAAACCCAGGTCCTGTGCAAGAGAAACAAATGCACTTAACGGCTGTGGCTTCTCTCCAGCCCCTCTAATTGGTTTAAGGACTTCTGTCTTTTGTGCTCTGCAGTTTCTCTGTTTCATATGGCCAGCCTTTTTGTCCACAGGTGCTATAGGAATTTTGAAGGAAGCTCTCACTATGTAGCCCGAACTTGTAGGAATCCTCCTGCCTCAGCATCTCAGTACTGGCATCACACAGCATGCCCCACCATTACACTCAGCTTTGAGGTTAAACTTGTTTGGAACCAAGACTGTTCTAATTCTAAGGATTTGTGACATTCCTCTCTTCTAGAAAGTTCTGTAATAATATGTCTTCAGATAATTCTTCTCTCTTGTCTTCATTTCTATTTTTGGAAACTCACTGGCTGCTTTTAAACCTTCCAGATTCTACTTTGCTTCATGGATATTCCCTACGTTGGCACCTGTATTCTTGATCCCCTAGGTTTCTTTCCACTTCTTTACTTCTGCCTCAGTTATGTCTAATCTGCCATTTAACTTAGCCACTGGATTCTTTATTTTCATACCAAGAACTTTCACTAGTTCTGAAAGTATTGTTTTTTCCCCTACAGGTTGTTCAAGTTTTATTTCTCTTTTTTTCTCCTTTTTTTATTAAGAGATTTTCTATTTCTCTTTTAATGCACATTTCTTATCACTGATGTTTTATGGATCTAATCCTGCTAGTTAGTCTTTTGATTGGTTCCTACTTATTGGTATCCCTCCCCATCACTGAGTGCAGAATTTTATTATGAGTTAAGGTTTACTAAGAAACTAGGGCAGATTTTATTTTTCTCTTCACTCAAAATTAAAGTAAGTGTTTTCCTTACAAACTCGGTTTGGGGGGAAGATTCATCAACATACATTTATTTTTTATTATGTTTATTTTCTTGTATGTAAGTGGGAATGCATATGTGTGCCAGGGCACACGCTGCAGGCCAAAGGACAACCTGCAGGAGTCAGTTTTCTCTTTCCACCATGTGGGTCCCAAGATCAAACTCAGGTTGCCAGGCTCAGTTGCAAATGACTTTACCTGCTGGACAATCTTAACAGCTCAAGATTCATATTTACATTCAGGTCCTTTTTTGGCATCTTTAAATCTTCTCTTTGCTTTAGGCTGATTTTTCTGTCTTTCACACATGGTCCTCATCTCTGATTTTTCTAGAACAGAAGATGAGCACATGCCACTTGGAGCTCCGCCAGCTTCAGTGACTCCCTGGGACTCTTCATGTCTCACGCTTTTACATTGATTGTTCCTCTAAGAACTGTCTTAGTTAAGGTTTCTATTGCTGTGAAAAGACATCATGACCAGGACAACTCTTATAAAGGAAAACATTTAACTGGGGCTGGCTTACAGTTTCAGCTGTTTAGTCCATTATTATGGACATTATCAATGGCCATGGCAGCGTGCAGGCAGACATGGTACTGGTGAAGGAGCTTAGAGTTCTACATCTTGGATGTTCAGGCAACAGGAAGTGAATGAACTATATCCCACACTGGGGGTAATTTGAGCAAATATGAGACCTCAAAGCCCATTCCCACAGTGACACACTTCCTCCAACAAGGTCACACCTACTCCAACATGCCATACCTCCTAATAGTGCCACTCTCTATAGGCCAAACATTCAAGCACATGAGTACATGGGGGCATTCCTATTCAAACCACCACAGTATCTGCCTTCTTTCTTTGCCAGTTCATTCATACTGACTTTTTATATTTATTCTAAGATCATCAGTTGCAACATGTAATTATGAATGGTAAAAGTGGAAGTCTTAGTTTTCAGCTTGATGACTTTTTTCATGTGTGTGCACATCTGATGAAATATAACTGGGAATTCATACCATTGCCAAACCCTTCCATGGCTCATGCCACTTTTTAGCTGTTTGGTTTGAGACAGGGCCTTATCTGGCTGGCCTGGCCTTGAATTCCTGCTGCTTCTGTCTCTACCTCCCAAGTACTGGTACTGTGAGCTTGCACCACAGTGCTTAGCGATCATTGCTCTTCTTAGAAGAGTTTGGACATTGCCATCATTATGTCTCGGAATCAATGATTTCATTTAAGCTCATCTTTAAAAGGTTGATGTTTGTGCTCTTTAAAAAGATTTTACAGAAGTTTAGCCCAGTTTCCTCAATCACCCCCAATTCATGATTTTGCTTCTTCTTTTGCACTCTGTTGTGTGCACCTTTAACCCTTTGGTGTCTTTCTCTCCTGAAGGCACTCCGGGTCATGGGAAGAATCATGCGTGAGTGCTGGTATGCCAATGGGGCAGCCCGCCTGACAGCCCTGCGTGTGAAGAAGACCATTTCTCAGCTATGTGTCAAGGAAGACTGCAAAGTCTAGCACCACAGAAGACAAAAGGAAACTGGCTACAGCATCCTTTTGTGTCTCCTGCTTTGTGTAAATGTTTTTGCTTCTTTTTGCCGTGTTTTGTTTTAGTTCTACCTCAATGATGATTCATGACAGTGTTTAGGTGTCTCAAAGGCAGCATGAAAAGATAACTCTAAAGTTAAGCATGGGCAGGTCTTGACTTTTCCAATCTCCATGTTGTCATTAATTTTATTTTTAAAGGTGACACAACTCATTTTTTTATTTAAGGAGGAATATGTTATGAATATAAAATAAGCTACATAAGATAGTAAAACAAAACAAAACAAATTGTTGTTTTACTTGAACCAGGAGCACACACAAACGCGATGAAAATATACAAAAAATGTGAACTAGGGCATATTATAGGAAAATAGAACTTTAGAAGCTATCTGGACCCTTGAAAAGTAACGTTTGCTCAGAATGTTAATATCGAAAGCCTGAAACGGTGGAGATCATCAGTGGGTTCTGAGAGCAAGGTGATTCTCTCCGTGCATGCGCTCTCCTCCCTGCTGGCCACTCTCTTCATTACCATGACAGCATTCCCAAAGTAGTTAGAAAGCCACCCGAGCTGCTGCTTGTGATATCATAAAGAAGTCCCTGACGTCTTGAACACTGTGAACTGTTTCAGAGTCACAGAGCTCATGCCAGAGATGGTGACAACGCCTGTGACATCAAACACTGTGAAGTCGGCTGGCCCTCCACATTCCCTTCAGGTCCCACAGTTCTTTTCTCCCTAAGCGGGAGGGAGCATCTTCAGTCATAATACTTTTAATTTAGTCATAGAGACACTATATAGAGTATTTTGTAAGACCAGAACGGGCTTGCTAGAATCTCAAAACCAATCTACTATCATTTCCTCATAAAAAAATGTCATCGTTATCCCATTCTTTAATGAGAAAAATGTTTTCTGAACATTGCCAAAGACTGACCAAGTATAAACATATATTGTCTAGAGATGTATATCTTAAGATGTAATTACCTTGGGGTACATATTTAGAAATAAAATGACAAGAAGATAAAGATTTTGAGAAAAACTAAGAGAACTCTCCCAGAAGAGTTTAACCTCTGACTGGTACAGAGAGGACAACATTGGTTATTAGAAGACATTCTTAGCCTTTTAAGAGAACTGTGAGTAGAGAGTTTTGGAGGCTCTGCCTCTATTCTCCTTTTTTGAGGTATGAAATATTTAACAGGACACCTGATATTTCATTCCAATGTACTATACTGCTTTAGTAAAGGTGATTTAGCATGTCCTTCAGTGTTCCCAAACTCCATTACTCAGAACATTCTTCTGCCTGGATGTGTTCTCTGACAGGATCTTGCAGAGTGACGCTGCACACTAGCACATCCCATCCTTTGAGGGTTCTGGCAGTAAAGACACATTACCTGGATATTTAAAAGGGCAAATATTTGATCAAGCATAGTGCAGTCTTTTCATTACAGGTAGGGCAAAATTTTACTTTTTGGCTTTTAGATGTTCTACACAGTATAACATGGGGGGTCCCGTTCTGAAGGATGCACCTAAGTTTTCCACAAGAATACAACTTTGTGTGTACATTTCACCGTGGCAATATGATATGGGATTCATTTCATTTGTCTAGGCTGAGATAAGAGAAACAAAATGCCTTGATGACTATGGGGTTTGCCTATATTTCCATTCTCAATCATGCATTCATCCATTTATAAGCACAGAGCACCCCATAACTCACTTGCCACAATATTGGGTACAAGAGGGAATAAAAAGATAGATAGGTCCTGCCCTCAGGGATTTTAAAGTCTAATTTGGGAGTGGGAAAAAGCGTATGAGTATGAGGGAAGAAAGTAAATTGACAGATAAAATATGCAGTGGGATGTCTTGAGTTCTGTGTGACAATGCTTTCTAGAATAGGTCTGAAAAAAATCACTTCCAATTTGCAACACATTTAGAAAGGATCTTTATTTAGATATTATAGTCTAATTATATTATCAGTATCGAAAAGGTGCGCCTATGTGAATGGATATTAAAAGGAACTGTGTGAAGGGGTGATCTGGCTTGTGTTTATTACCTTACTTCACACAGTTTCTGCATGAAGGAAATGAAATGATTGACTTAGATGATTGTATTCAAATCTTTAATAAAAACTTAATACATCCTGTTCTATTTACCACACTGCTTTGTGAATATACTTACTAGATTTTTGAGAGAGGGTGTTTTATCATCTTTATTTTTTGTCATTATGTTTTATAATTTATTTGAGAGTATGCGAATGTAACTTATATTTTATTGATTCAGATTTCACTGTGGAGAAATCTGCACATCGGTGTGTTCTGAGACGTTTCGCTTGTTCTTATGCTGCTGAACTGTAATTCCTGAGTAAATAATCTTAAAGGACAGAGCGGCAAATGTGTAAGGGAAGCAGCAGAACTCGTAGTTTTTCCTTAACTCTCAGCACAGTTAGACATAGAAACCGCTCACTTATTAAAAATAGAGTAACATTTAGAGAATAAGGCAGATTTACTGTACATACCTATGCAGTTCAATTTGATACTACATGTTTTAAATGGAATGTCATGTAATAATTGTTCCTTTTAAATATTGTTGTGAGCAAAAATATCTCCTTAGGCTAGGTGCACAGTGACATCATTGTTTTGCGCCTTATGGATATTTTGGCTCTGGGTATAGCATAGAGCTTAGGAATGCTATTATGAATTTTAGTACTGTATGCAGAAATGATGGGACTTATACACAGCATCACTTCTTGAAATATGAGGCACATTATTTGTTGTCGACATTTGAGCATGAATTCGTTGCCTTATAAGTCGTGCGTTTAAGTTTGTAATCAGTACCAATTCTGTTGTATGCATTCTTCTGTGTCTAAAATATTTGGCATGTCACATCTAGAATTCTTAATTTATGTTCTGCCTTGAGAGTTAAGTGAAACATGACTGTCGTGCTCTATTTTAAGCCTAGCACTTGCTTTTCATCTTTATACTTTCAATTAACTTTGCATTTTAAATTTCCATAATTGTATGAAAATAGTAACCTGATTGCAATGTCTGAAGAATTTAAAATCAGCTTTTATTTTAAAATGAAAAATCTACAATACATTCATTAGATCAGAAGTTTCACAATAACTTATCATTTCGAATGCTTCTAGTGTTGCAGAATGATTAAACAAAAGAGAAGTCTACTGTCCTGGAATTTTGCCACCATGTGACTTACTGGGGCAGAGCAAACTCAGGGCAATCTTGGCATCTAAGCAAAAGTCCCAGGGAACTACTTAATGCATTGCCTGAAGGCAGGGAGCGGGCATCTGCCATCATACAAAGACCAAGAGAACAACTTAAAATTACATGACAGGGAATAGTTTTTGATTGATTCTTGAAAGTAAACATGAAATTTTCCATAGCTAAATAAATTCATTTAAAATGTGGAAATTTTGATTTCCTATCAAGCAGTTAGGGGAAAATAACAAGTGTATCAAAATTGGTAGCTGAGGTCTTCAATAGTCATTTCCTTTATATGACTTTAAAAACTAACATTTACCAACTCCTTAGAAATGTTGATGCTTAGTGTCCTAAAATGATGTCACTGTAGTTTTTGAAGCTATTATCTCTTTTTATTTGTGAAATGTAATACTTCACAGCTAACAATGCTGTGTTCTAGTTTCAGCTGTTGATACTCACTTGGATTTTAGTCACTATCTTAGTGAAGACCATCACTAAGAGAAAATAGTGACAGTCACAGTGAAGACAGCTTTAGGGGCTTTCAGGGTTGTTTTTTTTTTTCCTTTTTACAGGATTCTTTAAAACTAAACCAAAAAAAGTTCTAGAATGCAAAACATTCTTTAAAAATCTAATATTAATCAGAATTTATAGTGTACACATTTTTTTCAAAGAATTCTAATGCAAACTTTGAGGTGCTTGACTTTCTTTTTGCCCTCTAACTTTTCTTTGTTTCATTATTTTTCACCTTCTTTTAAATTTAATGTTCTTTCACCATCTTCCAAAATTATAGTTACTTCTTAATTATTTTTAAGCATAGCTATTATTTAACTTAACCATCATAGAATTTTACATTTGTGATGGAAAAGAAATCCCTTAGTGATCTGAATTATTTCATATGTGCCACAGTGCAAAATGAAAATGAGAATTAAAAAAAATTAAAGTGACTCTGAGCTTCATAACTTGATTCCAATATTTTGTAGATGAAGAAACTGAAGATCAGACATAGGATGGCTGCTAATTATTGTAAAACGTGGTAGTGACATCCACTTCTGCAGCCCTGCTAATTTTTACAAATTAAAAAGTTAATCAGCATGTATCTAAACCTGCTGTGTACATATATAATTGTATATTAACATAACGTGTCGTTCAGTGCTGATGGTCAAATCCTACTTCCTTGTGCATTTCCATGAAAATAATTTGCTCAGGTCTAAGTCAGCAGGAAAAATGAAAATAGGCAGAAACAAGGGTTTTAAAATAGTCATCAGGCTCAGTAGACCAGCCCTGGAGTGCTGGTAAAACTGAAGATACAATTGAAGAGTGACGAGTGTGTGGAGGTTCTCAATGCAAGCTGGAGATGCAGGTCTGTGGCAGAGGTCTTACTTAGCATGCACAAGGACCTGGGTTGAGTCCTCAGGGCTGAAAAGAGGAAGAAAGAACAGGAAGGAAGAGAAGGAGGGAGGGAGGGAACAGAAAAAAATATTCTCAGTGTGAGTAATGACTACAGAAGCTTCCAGACTCTTCCCCTGCTTCCTTCCTACGCACAGTGGTCATCTCGCTCATCTTGGAGTAGGTGGAAGATGATTTGGTGCATGAATTGGGGGCTGTGTTTGCCGTCATCTATCTACTCTTTCTCTCCTTAGCTTTGTCTTTGGCATTGGTTTTTTTCCAGGGACAGGTTTCCTGAAACCGAAGTCACTCCACAGCTCTGTCCTTTTGTGTGTTTGAGCACTGTCCAGATTGTTACACACTGAACTTCTTAACAAGGCTTTAATCTCCCCACCGTGTATAAGAGGTTTCGCCTCATCAATTCACTGCTGATTATTCTCTTGGCACTGGGAAGAGGGCTTTGTTAATGGCAGACATGACTTTCTCTTAAACTTTAGTCAGACTGTCTGGTTGTATTCTAGCTTTTAGCTAAGGCATAAAGAATGCCTGCTCCTGCTTTAAGGCTGAATTCCACTCGAGCAGTGACTTGAACAGACTGTGAAATACATGTCCCTCTGATGTGAGTGCTCGAGTTACTTCTGTGGTAATTGGTGCCACTGGATCGTTTTACTTCTGCCATCCTTTTAGAATTATTTATTTATTTATTTTCATGTGTTATGGGTGGATTGATGTGTGTGTGCGTGCATCATGTGCATGCCCAGTGCTTGGAGAGGCCAGAAGGAAGAGTCAGGCCCCTGGAACTAGAATTATAGGTAGCTGTGAGCTGCCACATGGGTGCTGGAAACCATGCCTTGGTTTTCCGGAAGAGCAACCAGTGTTCTTAGCTGCTAAGCCATCTCTCCAGCCCTGCTTCCGCCAAGTTTTTAGACTAAGCCATGTGCCATGCTCTTTCGAATGTAGATTATACTGGAATTAGGTAACTATCTCCACTTTAAAATTTGTTATTGAGAACTGCCAGAATTCTTCTCCAGTTAGCTGTAAATGAACATAACATTTGTGGAAAAAATGAGTTCCAGCTCATCCTTATTTTAATACTGCCAGAAATGCATTTTCTCCTTGTTGGTCTATGTTATACCACAAGAAGTATCTTCCTGGACCCAGCACTTTCTACTGGAACACTTACTTCCATCCTGGGCTTTAGGAATCTGATTATTAACACATTCACTAAAAGCCTGAGTGTGGTAGGAAATTCACCTCTTTTCCAGCATCTCACATGTGAATTCTCCACAGGGAATGCACAGCACAGGCTAGCTGAGGACTAGCTGTGGTAAACATGGCAATGAGCTCTTCCCTCTAGACATAATTCTATATCTCACAGAAAAGGACACAATGCATTTCTGTATCAACATAAAATGCCTGGGTTATCCCATCATTAAGAAATTGGAGTGAAATGGAAAAATAGTTCTTGACATACGCAAACTGAACACATGATTTTGAAGATTAAATACTTTAACTCTTCATCTCAGTATTCCCAAGAGCAGATGAGGCAGAAGGTTTATCCTGTTGATAGATTTTTCTTTCCCTACCCCAAATCATCTGCAGCAAGGCATGGGGACCTTGATTTCTAGCCATCCATTGAGTTTTCATTCCATGGATGAATCTATTTATTTGCTTTTCCTGTAAAGGTAGGCTTGTATGTCAGGCTCTAAGAAAGCCAAGCATAGACAGAGATTTATCAATATATCAGTTTTTCATTGGCAAAATAGTAACAGCATTTTTAAGGATCTGACAGTTTTCTTCTCTCTTTATCAAATGAGGGTATCTGAGTAAAATATTAGACTCCAGCTCATCTCTAAAATGGCTTATGTCAAGTTGTGTACTCTCCTGACCCTAGACTGGATAAAATTATTTGCACTTGATTGGGGTTTCAGGTTTTAAAATGGCCTAAAAAGAGAAAATTAGATTCAGATCTTTTTTTAAAAAAAGGATTTTGGATTGATTTTCAAAGCACTAATACTAATTATACTTTTCTTTGGGTAGTGTGACTCCTCTTATACCTAAGAACATATCACACATGTCAAAACCATTGCATTTTGACATTGCAAAAACATGCCTTGAACTCTTGAACTACTGTGAACAGAGCCACTGTTGTCGAGACCTTTTTTGTAATGTAGCTGATATTCCTAAGTATGTAAAAAGCTGTCGCTTTCTAGAGACAGGCTCAAATGAATGTATATAAGGACTGTGAAAAAATAAATTGGGTTTTAAAATAAGAAGTGGATGATAAATTGTATCCAAAATGTGCAGATGGGAATTGTAGTGTGTAGCTGTGTTTTCATTGTTGAAGGCTGAACAGAGTTCCACGGAGTCATGGATGACATTCAGATGTTTCATGAATTTCGAATCTGTGAACATATGCATTTTATAGTAATATATACTTATATTGTTTAGAAATAATGATATTTTAGAATTTAGTAAGAGCTCAGTGATAGCCTTCATACCAAAATGTTTAACTTTGCCAACAGCAAGTCATAAAAGTATTTATTTTAAAGCTTTTTAATATTACTGCATAACTTCCTGCTGCCTCCAGGTGTACATACTTCCCTGCCTAAATGTTATATTTTTATGTATGCATTTTCAGAAAGCATATTGTTTTGTAAAGTGGCAAAGACAATAAATTAAGCACTCCTTGCACTTGTTTCTGTAAGGCATAAAGAATCTATTTTAAATAAAAGAAAATGTGTCATATGTTGGTATCCATGTGCTCATACTTCATTTCACAACTGTGTTTATATTTGTATGCTGAGTGCAGGCCGGGTACTGGTGATTGAGTACTGAGTTCTGGTTGCCCTGGAATTTCCCCCTCCCTTCCTCCCTTCTTTTCCACCAAGTTATATAGAGTTCCAGAATTTCAAAGCCAGAGACACACTTATTTAAAGCCATTTTTTTTTCTGAATGACATTTAGGACAATATGTTCTTAAGGGTTTTATCTTTTCAATATTTTGCATTAATTTTTCCAAGTTTTTAATTTTATGTGCATATTTTGCCTACATGTGCACAAAGTACATACAGTGTTCACAGAGGCCAGAAAAGAGCATTGCATCCCCTGAGACTGGACTTTCAGATGGTTGTGAGTCACCATATGGGTTGTGGAAATTGAACTCAGGTCCCCTGGAAAAGCAGCCAGTGCTCTTAAACTACTGAGTCCCCCGTCCGTCTCCCTAGACCATTTTGCATTTTAAACATAATTTATTGAAGGACTACCAGTTCGACCTGCTCTCAAGCCTAAAGAAGCTTCTATCACACTTCAAAATCGTAACCACTCAAGCCATTGACAGGCCTTTCCAACATACAGAATAAACTCTGTCTTCACTGCTGGTGTCCCCATCTTCTTCTCCAGACTCTGGCTTCCTGCTGTTTCTTGGACTTTCAAACATATACCTGTCCTAGGTGTTTGCCTGTAATGTCCTTTCCCTAGATGTGTATGCACTTACAGGTGTTTGGCAGGGTATCACCTTTCATGTGCTTCCCTCATCATCCACCCCGAACTTGGCCTTCCTTCCCATTTTTTTAAATTGCATTTAGCACTAGTTGGCTTTACTTTCCAACATATGGATGGATATAGATTCACGAGGTCTAAATCCCTGACTACTGGATTAGGGTATTTGAAGATACAGTTGTGGTGTGTGTGTGTGTGTGTGTGTGTGTGTGTGTGTGTGTGTGTGTGGTTTTCAAGACAAGATTTCCCTGTGAAGCCCTGCTTGTCCTAGAAGTCACTTTGTAGATGGGCTGTCCTCAAACTCACAGAGATCTGCCTGCTTCTGCCTCCCGAGCCCTAGGATTAAAGAAGGGTGCCACCACGCCTGGCAAAGATACAGTTCTAAAACCGTAAGAGCAGTGCATTGTTTGCCCCATGAGACCTACCATCCCCAATTGTTTGTAATTAACCTGGAGAACATGTTATCTTAACTAATGATTATTTGGGAGCAATATCACAGTTTTGATGCTTTGGGGACTTGGTAAAAGAGGCAGAACACTATGTTGGTTTTACTTTTGGTAAAAGTCCTGAAATTCTTTTACTTCTTTTTAGTTTTCTTTTGGGGGAAACAGCTTTGTTAATAAGCACCCCAGTGATTTTGTATTAAATTAGTTCTAAACAGATTCATAAGCAATTTTTATTTTAAAACAATTCTTATTTTTATTTATTTACATATTAAGAAGAACTTGCTCATTAAAAAACAAAGAGCAAACACAAAAACAACTGCACACCCAAATTAACAAGACCCCAAGTCTATGTAGCTCCGTGAACTTGGGTTTTGTTAGAGTGGTCAATCTGAAGCTGTGGAGCTTCTTGGAAGACACGCACTTTCACTGACCTGGACCAGCAGGAGGCTCTTGTGCAGCATGCTCCTGAGAGGGAGGACTAGGAGAGGAGGGAAAAAGATGGAGACAGGAACGCTGCGGTCAGGAGGTCCTGCCCAAGCTGTGTCTTATGTCTAGCAAGTATATTAAGAAGTGCAGGATCTTATATACAGTTTGCAGGGGGGACACAGAGCAGAGTCGGCAGAAACGATAACACAGCCGGACAGAGTCAGTGGGAAGCTGATCAAGCAGTGTTGCTCCTCGAAGGGAACACGGGATGTTTCAAGTGCTCCCCAGAATGAAAGCTCCCTGATGGCCTTGAGACTGATAAACACAGGCCTTTAATGAGGCGAGGGGAAGATGAGTTCTGGGGCTCCCAAACTGTAGCTTCTTCAAGGGCCTGCTGCCCCTGGCCTTTACTAGCTTCGCCAAGCTAATTTCTCCTCTGTACATCAGGCCCTCAGGGAAAGCCCTCGTCAGGCCTGGCCCCCAACATTTCACTATCAAATATATTTTTATACACTTACTCTCCATAAAAAAATAAAATGAAATAAAACATTACTTTTGATTCAAGGTTTCACCATATATCTTAGGTTGGCCCTGAACTCACTGTGTTGTCCCAAAAGTAACAGCAATCCTCTGGCCCTTCAAGTGCTGGGATAATAGATAGGGTCCATCATGCTAGGTAAATTGCTTTGATTAACAATTCTTAAGTCAGTTCTGAACTGGTTTCAGCACCAGCTGTGTCCTGTGGCTGGAGAGACAGGCAAATTATTTACTTGAGTTACTGTCAACTGTGATGAATATGAGATAACACAAATGAGCTGCTTTCTGAAGTCCAGTGGTGGCTTTTGCTTCCTCAGGCCATCATTTTTCAATTTCAGTGTCTTAAGTTTTAAACAAAAATTTGTGGAGATTCATACTAATGAAATAGTTTATCTAGAGTATAAACTTGAAATTGGATACATGCCCCCCCCCCCATTAGGATATATTTCTAGCCATTGGGGAACCCTAAACCTAGACAGGAAGTAAGATTTTCCAAAGGGCTTCTTGACTTCTAGGGGCAATAAGTGTTCTGAAAATTATTAAAGCTTGCATTGGGTAGTTTTCTTAAAGTCTGTTTAATTCCAGTGGTTTCCTCTGAGAGGTTTTTCACAGTCCCCATGGTTGATAGTCACTACTATATCTAACAACATTATAATTATAATCACTTCTGTAATTAAAATATTTTATTATTATTTTCTTTCATCTCCCAGTCAAAAAAAATCTTTATCAGATATTGTTGCTAAATATACAGCAATGTAAGAGTCGTTGTTGGTGATATTTCAATTCTGACTGATGAATTAAGTACATGCCAGTTAGAAAGCCACCCCAGGAAAGTATATATTGTTCTGTGTATTATATAATCTGAAAATGATATAACACCCACAAGAAATACTGAGCAAACATTTGTTTAAAGAGAATGGTTTTCAAGAACTTTCAGAGTAAATTAAATAACTCCTAAAAGCTTGAAGTGGTAATAAATATTTAATGGCAAGAAAACAAGACAGTGATGCATTTGAGAAGACAAAGCAGGAACATAGAAAGCAATCTCCCTTTAGAGGGTAGAAATAGAGCTATCCTAAACAGAATCAAAAACATGCTTGGTATGGGTACAAACATTAAATGTCAATGAAGACATAGGACCTATGTGTCAATTCAGATAGAAGATCAAGGAAGTTGACAAGCTGAAGCTTCCAGGGCAGGAAATATTTGCATGAGTCAAATGTGAGGGAAAAAAAAAAAATAGGAAATCCTCCAAACAGGCAGGGATGCCACTTATGGCCCTGAGTAACCTGCAGAGTGAATGGTCGCAATGTATAAGGACTGGCTCTTCATGCTGATGCTGTCCTTAAGAGAGCTTCTGAAGGTTTTAAGGCAGCACTAGTTGCATGGAGTTTAGCATTTAAGGCAGTACTAGTTGCATGGAGTTAGCATGTAGTAAAAGCAGATGGAAGGATTACCTTAAGAGTCTTGTCAAAGTAATGTGAAGACTCTTCAGTATCCTATCTCCCTCCTTGGTAAATGTTTATAGATGTTGTCACATTGGTGAAGGATTTCAAGACAGCCTGCTGTGTCTCACAAGCAATGCAACATAGTATCACAAGGGGGAGAAAAAGAAATGAAATATTTCTTCTTTAATCACTTAGCATAATAATTATGACCCAGGCAATTTTTAAAAAGCACCCGCATGCACACACACCATTGTAAAAGGTCTACCTTGTCATTCTCTTTCTGCATGAATAAATTTCCAGGTGCCACTGAACTGTGTGCATTAAATTTCAAATATAACCAAATCGGATTTAGAACTACTAATGGCTGTTCCATAGAAGAGCCCTTGCTTCAGCAACTTAGGAAATTACACTTGATTTTCTTTTGAGTGTAACTCAATTGTGCTTGAAATTGTTCATTTGAACCCTTCTAAACAAGAAGCAGGTGGTTAAATACGGGCCCTATTTAACATTTACACAAAACGTCCCCAGCACAATGCACTGATGCCCTTTGAATGTCAGCTGCCTTTCCCCTAGCTCTCACAGCCTGTCTGTCCTTCCCTGGTCATTTCACGTGACCTTGCTATACATCCCCGAAAGGAGAATTGGCTCCAATGTAGTTACCTGCTACGGAGTATTAGACGATTTTTATAGTCTTTCGGCTAAAGCTTTTCATATAGCCGAGTGCTGGTTACCAAAGCAGTTTAAGAAAAAGGAACTGCTGAGTTTGCCTTATTTTAAATGGAGAAACATAGAGTGACATAATCATATAAGATAGTGAACCGGAACGGGGAAATACAGCCTAGGTTCTCTAGACATCGGAAGCAAGGCTTTGCAAAAACTCATTTCAACATTATGCGGCAGCCTAGGTCTTTGCTTCCACAAAATCCATGAGCTAGTTCATGGAATGCACGTGCCCATAGCTCAACTCTTCTTTTGCCAGAATATATGGGTGATATCATAAGCATCTGCTGAGAAGCCTGCTGCCTTGAGGCACTGGAAGTTTATATCTAGGTAGGAAGGTGATGTTCGGAAATGTCCACATAGTGTCTTTTCTGTTCTGTAGTAGTCTTTTATGGGAGCAGGATACATTTTTCTCTCCCACTTCTCTCGACCATATGTCCCACCTTCTCGAATCATAGAACCCTTGCTCACTAATGTGAAATCTTTCTCTATGCTCACTAAGGACTGACTTTGTGTCTCTAATGTCTAACATTTACCCAGGATTCTGTTTGACACGCTTGCTCTCAAGTTATCCCTTCTTGGTGACCTCCTTTGCTCTTTTCCTTCACCAAGGCAGAGAACTGAACATGTGTGTTTGTTC
This sequence comes from Peromyscus leucopus, assembly GCF_004664715.2. NCBI lineage: Eukaryota > Metazoa > Chordata > Mammalia > Rodentia > Cricetidae > Peromyscus > Peromyscus leucopus. Next base: position 35,303,522 of record NC_051066.1, on the reverse strand, counting down.
CAGACTTCCCTGCTAAGCTCCAGAACTGTTGATGCAAAACGTACCACTCACTGCAAAGTCAGTAAAGGAGAGTAGATTCAAGAATGAGTGACCTTGGCTCAGAAATATGCAATTCAGCTACCCCAAATAGTAGGCTTCACATGTGACAATGGTTTCCTGAAGTTCTCACAGTTACAGAACAAGACAAAGCATATGTCAAAGCACTTAAAATATATCAATGGAAGAACCATCAGGTGGACGGATTATAGCCAAGTCAGAAATCTCTGCTACAGGTTTTTGATAGTATTTCTCATTTTTTTAAAAAAAATTAGTTTAGTGGAAGCTATCAGTCTACAAACACATCCAAAGTGGTTTAATGTGACCGCTACAAGGATGTTCAATAAGCCATCAATGAATATTCATCAAGGGAGCTAAACAAAGCCAAAGATGATTCGACTCTGAGTCAGGCACATTTCGACTCTTCACAGTCATGAAGTTCCTATCAATCAGTCTTGAAGAATCCTGAACCCAGGTGTCTGTCACTCCCACCCCTACTAAGGAAACCCAGTTCATAACTTTACTGTCGCATGGCTTCCTGATGCAGTCACTCGAATGTGACAGCATCACTTCAGAGGAGAGGATGCCACTTGGTTTTCAACTTTCTCTCTTTAGTGTATTGTTTTTGAGATCCAACTAGGCTGTTGGATGTTTGGCACCTCTTTTTTTCTGGGGGTGGGTGTATTTCTGGGTACAATCCTGCTCTATGAACACTCCTCACTTTGTATTCCCCTTCATCTGATGAGTATAGATTGTTTCTAGTTTGAAGCTATCAAAATTACTATTAAAAACCAAATGGCAGACATTTGAATTCATAAGATTAATGAAGACCCATTTGCTAATTTGTTCATGTGTGGTGTTCTATCTACTTCAAAATAATAACAAATTCTATCCTGTGAGTGGTAGAAGGTTCAGAGTTTTAGATTTTAGTTTGGAGTCTTCCAGGCATCCTAATCTAGTTCCTGTTCATGATGGGAGGAAGGCTATACATGTATGAAGGGCCCATCACAGCAGCATCTTTCAAGAGTATCTTCCTATGTTTTAATACTGGCACTTTTATTAAAGTTCACTTTGTCATGTGGTTTGGGGTCTGTTTCTTATATCTGCACATCTATAAATATGTCACTCATACATTATCTGCATTATGCTTTTAATAATACATCTTTAAAAGAAGCAACACAATGTTTCCAACTTTGTCATTCTATTTTGATCATGCTTTGGGCGGTGCTCAGTCTTTGAGGTTCAATAGACACTGGAGAATCAGATTTTCACTTTTGTTTTTATTTACCCATCTTCCTTTCTTGCTCCCCCCATAACCCACTATGTCCGATTATTACTTTCTGTTAGAATGTTTACTGATCTTGTCAGCTTGATCTTGTGCAGGTGGCCATGGCAACAGTGACTGCAATGGCCATGACATCACTTAACAGTGCTCGTCACCTTCTCCTGCCCCTTCTTTCAAATGTTCTCTAAACCTTAGGTGTGGTTGACATGGATGACCATTTAAGACTCAGATCTCTGATCACGTTCTTAGTGCTTTGACCAGTTAGGAGTATTAATTTCTGACCACTGCAGAGAGAAAACTTCTGGCCAAGGTTGAGGGCAGTACTAATCTTTGGATACAAATATAAACATCTAGAAGATGGTTTAACAACATGTTAGTTTAGCAAAACTGTTGTTGTAGCAGGTCCTTCCCTCAGGTTTATGACCTGCAGAGCCATGGGCTTCTGACCAGGTTTACAGTACTGGGCATGTATTTCCTCTTGTGGAGCAGGCTCCAAACCAAACACAGTTGGTTGTCTCCATAGCTTTCATGCCACCATTGTACCACTGAGTGCAGCATGCCTGACTGGATAGAGTAATAGCATGGAAGTTCACTGCTATGTAATACCATTCATGCTTCTTCTCCCCTGGAAGCCTAAATAAACATTGGCTAGCACTATGGCTAGCCAAAAGGGAGGACATATTCAGGTTAGTTCTAGCTTGATTTCCCTACATCTTGTAACCACAGTGTATTGGGTTCTCAGCAGTAGGATTTTACCATATAGTTCTGGTGGGCAACCCATGAACAAAAAGAAAAAAGAAAGATAGTAATAAAACAAGCAAGCAAGCAAGCAAGCAAACAAACAAACAAAAACCACCACCAACAGTAGTAGCTTATGATTTGTTTTTTGCGGGAGAGGGAAGGTGGGATGGGGTGGAGAGTTCATGGAATTTCCTTGACTAATAACTCATAAGGAGGTATCCCATGCCTGGTACTGAGATTTCATTTTAACAACTCATGTCCTTTGGGGAAGACATTGGTGTTCATTCATGTAGGATATCTCCATTCTTTGGTTATATTTTAAAATTATTTTACAAACTACTGAGTTTCCACAGTATTTTTTTTCTCTCCTTTTTTTTTAAAAAAAAATTATTCTTCTTTCATACATTACATCCAGACCACTGTTTCCTTTCCCTCTACTCCTCCCTGTTTCTCCCACATACCTTTCCTCTCTCCCAGATCCAATCCTCCTCAGTTTCCCTTCAGCAAAGAGCAGGTTTTGCAGGGATATCAACTGAAGACAGCATAACAAGCACCAATAAGCTTAGGCACAAACCCTTATATCAAGGCTGGACAAGGCAACCCAGTATAAGGGAAAGTGTCCCAAGGGTAGGCAGAAGCGTCAGAGACACCCCCAGCCAACCCCTAGAACACCAGGAGTTGATTCTATGGGCTGTGTTCTCTTGTGGTGTACATAATCCCTCTGGCTCCTTTAATCCTTCCTCCCCATCTTCTGAGGGGTTACCAAGCTCTGCCTAATATTTGGCTGTGGGTATCTGCTTCTGTTCCCATGGATTGCTGGGTGAAGTCTCTCTGATGATGATTGGGCTAGGCTCTGATCTCTGAGTATAGCAGAATACCATTAATAATCATTTCATTGACTTTTCTTTTTTTTCTTTCTTTCTTTCTTTCTTTTTTTTTTTTTTTCCGAGACAGGGTTTCTCTGTGTAGCTTTGCGCCTTTCCTGGAACTCACTTTGGAGACCAGGCTGGCCTCGAACTCACAGAGATCCGCCTGCCTCTGCCTCCCTTTCTCTCTCTTTCTTTCTTTCTTTCTTTCTTTCTTTCTTTCTTTCTTTCTTTCTTTCTTTCTTTCTTTCTTTCTTTCTTTCTTTCTTTTTTTTTTTGCCAGTCTTGTTTGGTTCTATCCTGGGTCTCTGGACTGTGTGGCCTCTGGTTCCTGATCATCCAGGTAGTGTCATGTGTGGGCTACCTCTTGTGTCATGGGCCTTGAGTTGACCCATTGTGGGAGTTAGCCACTCCCACAAGTTCTAAGGCACCATTTCCCCAGCTCATTTTGTGGGCAGGACAAATAGTAGGTTGAAGGTATTGTGGCTGGGTTGATGTCCCAGTATCACCACTGGAGGCCTTGTCTGGTTACAGAAGATGGCCAGTTCATGCTACTTACCCCCCTCCCCCGATTACTAGGAGACTTTGCAAAGGTCACTCTTGTAGGGCATTAGCAACCACTAGAGATGGCTGTGAGCCACCACGTGCTTGTGGAAACTGAACTCAGGACCCTTGCTCTTTCTTAGCCCTTTTTATCATTTGTATAGAAGAAAGCTACTGATTTTAGTGGAATTACTTTGAGTTTCTCTCCATTTGTTGTTGACTATCATCTCACTGTATATTGCTTTTACTCTGTTTAGGTATGTTGTTTGTATTCCTGATATCTCCAAGACCTTTATGATAGAGTGCTGGATTTTGTCAAAGGCTTTTTCATTATCTATTGAGATAATCATGTGTTTTGTTTTTTTTTTTTTCAGTTTGTTCATATTGTGGATTACATAGACAGATTTTAGTATGCTGAGCCATCTCTGCATCTCTGGGAAGAAGCATGTGTTTTTGGATTTAGCTTTCAAGTATTTTATTGAGTATTTTTGTGTCTATGTTTATAAGGGAAATTGGTCTATAATTCTCTTTGTTGTATCTTTGTGTGGTTTGGGTATTAGGGTGACTGTCACCTCATAAAACAAATTTGGCAATGTTCCTTCTGTTTCTGTTTTGTGAAATAATTTGATTACTGGTATTAGGTCTTTTTTTGAAGGTCTGGTAGGATTTTGTACTAAAACCATCTGGCCCTGGGATTTTTTTGGTTGGGGGACTTTCAATGATTGCTTCTATTTCCTTGGTTGTTATGGGTCTATTAAAATTGTTTATCTAGTCTTGATTTAACTTTGAGAAAATTGTCCATTTCTTTAAGATTTTTCCAGTTTTGTTGAGTCCAGGTTTTTAAAGTGTGACCTAATGATTCTTTGGGGTTCCTTGGTTTCTGTTGTTTTGCCCCTCTTTTTGCTGATTTTGTTAACTTGGATATTCTCTCTAGTCTTTTAGGTAGTTTAATAAGGGTTGGTCTGTCTTGTTGATTTTTTCAAAGACCCACCTCTTTGTTCCTTTGATTATTTGCATTGTTCTCTTTGTTTTTAATTTATTTATTTCATCCCTGAGTTTGATTATTCCTGTCATCCACTCCTCTTAGATGTGTCTGCTTCTTTTATTCTAGAGCTTTCAGATGTGCTATTAAGCCACTGGTATGAGAGTTATCTAATTTCTCCATGCAGGCCCTTAGTGCTATGAATTTTCCTCTTAGCACTGTTTTCATTGTGTCCCATAGGTTTGGGTATGCTGTGCATTTATTTTCTTTGAATTCTAAGAAGTCTTTCACTTCTTTCTTTATTTCTTCCTTGATCCAGTGGTAATTCAGTTTCCATGGGTTTGTAGGCTTTCTGGTGTTTCTATTTCTGTTGAAATACAACTTTAATACATGGTGGTCTGATAGAATACAGGGGGTTATTTGAATTTTCTTGGATCTGTTTAGACTTGCTTTGTGAATAAGTATGTGGTCAGTTTTGGAGAAGGTTCCCTGAGGTGCTGAGAAGAAGGTATATTCTTTTGTATTTGGGTGAAATGTTCTGCAGATATCTGTTAGGCCAATCAGAAGCCCCTCACTATTATTATGTGGGGTTCAATATATGATGTAATCTTTATTAATGTTTCTTTTGCAAATGTTGGCGCTCTTGTATTTGAGGCATAGATGTTCAGAATTGAGATGTCATTCTGGTAAAATTTTTTTCCTTTAATGAGTATAAAATGTCATTCTTTATCTCTTTTGAATACTTTTGATTTGAAGTCTATTTTGTTAGATATTAGGGTAGCGACACCAGCTTGCTTGTTAGTTTCATTTGAATGGAAAAATCTTTTTGGAACCCTTTCTCTGAGGTAATGTCTATCTTTGATATTGAGGTGTGTTTCTTGTATGCTGCAGAAGGATGGATCCTGTTTTTGTGTCCATTCTGTTAGCCACTATCTTTTTATTGACAAATTGAGTTCATTGATATTGAGAGATACTAATAACCACTGGTTGTTTATTCCTGTTATTATATTGTTGATGTTAGTGGTGGTAGTGTGTGTGTGTGTGTGTGTGTGTGTGTGTGTGTGTGTGTGTGTGTGTGTGTTAGGGGGTTTCCTTCTTTGAATTTTGCTTGTATAAGACTGTCTATCTATTGCCTGTCTTCTCCTGGCTATAGTTAACTTCCTTCATTTGGAGTTTTCCTTCTATTACACTCTGTAGGGCTAGATTTGTGAATAGATATTGAAATTTAACTTCTTCATGAATTATCTTTTTTTTCCCTACCTATGGTGATTGAAAGTTTTGCTGGGTATATTATTTTGGACTAGCATCATCATCTCTTAGAGTCTGAAAGGCATCTGTCCAGGCCCTTCTGGCTTTTAGAGTCTTCATTGAGAAGTTCAGTGTAATTCTTATAGTTTTCTTTATATGTCACTTGCCCCTTTTCCCTTGTAGCTTTTAATATTTGTCTTTTGTCCTGTATGTTTAGTATTTTGATTATTGTGTGATGTGGGGACTTTCTTTTCTGATCCAATCTATTTGGTGCTCAGTAAGCTTCCTGTACCTTTATAGGCATGTCCTTCTTTAGGTTAGGGAAATTTTCTTCTATAATCTTATTAAATACATTTTCTGGGTTTATGAACTGGGATTCTTCTCTTTATTCTATTCCTATTATTGTTAGGTTTGGTCTTTCCATGGTGCCCCAGATTTCTTGGATACTTTTTGTTTAGGTTTAACATTTTCTTTGACTGATGAATCTATTTCTTTTATTGCATCTTTAATGCCTGAAATTCTTTCTTCCATCTCTTGTATTCTTTTGGCGATGCTTGCTTGAGTCTGTAGTTCCTGTATTTAGTCATATTTTACATTTCCTAAGTTCTCTCAGTTTGTGTTTTCCTTATTGCTCCTATTTTGGTTTTCATGTCTTGAATAGTTTCCTTCACCTGTTTGTTTTTTTCTTGGCTTTCTTGTCATTCTTTAAGGGATTTGTTGATTTATTCTAATTTTTTGGTTGTCTTTTCCTCAATTTCTTTAAAGGAGTTTTTAATTTCCTCTTTAAGGACTCCTGTCATATTCATAAAGTTGATTTTAAGGTCATTTTCTTGTGTGTTCGCTGTGTTGGAATATTCTTGCTGTGGTAGGATAGCTAGGTTCTGATGGTGCCATATTGCCCTGGCTATTGTTGACTATATTTTTACCCTGACATTTAGGCATCTGGGTTTGGAATGATTAGTTCTAGTCCCTGATTTCTGAGTTTGTCTTTGTTGGATAAGTGTTTTGTTTCTAGGTTTCTGTTTCCTCTTTGGTTTTCTAGTCTTTGTGGCCTGGATTTCTGGATGCTAATGTGACTTCTGATCCAGTAGTGATCAAGTTGGGAGTTGGTCTCTTCTGGTTGTTAGCTTGGCCTTTGGTGCAGCAGGGGATCTCTATTCATCTGATTGGTGTGGTCTGCACCTGAGCAGCTGAAGTCTGTTCAAGCTTGTATGGCTTGCCCCTGTTCTGACTGGTGTGGCTTGCCCCTGAGTGGTGGAAGTCAGCTGGAGTTGGTTGCAGGGCCCAGCAACAGGGCTGGGAACCAGCTAGGATGGTGGGTATGGGCTGCAGGAAGGGTCCTGGGGAACAGAATCCAGGGAGGGCAGTAGTTCTGCTGGCAGACACGTCACTCACTGGTTCTGACTGGTGTAGCCTGCCTCTGAGAGGCAGAAGTCCTGTGCCACCTTCTTTAGGTTAGGAAGATTTTCTTCTATGATTTTGTTGAAAACAGTTTCTGAACTTTTGACCTGTGTTTCTCCTTGCTCTATTCCTGGTATTCTGAGATTTGGGCTTTTCATAGTGTCCCAGATTTTCTGGAAATTTTATTCCTGGCTTTTTTTTTAGGTCTAGCATTTTCTTTGTATGAAGTATCCATTTCTTCTATCTTGTCTTCAATACTGAGATTTTTCTCTTTCATCTTTTTATAATCTGTTGGTGAGGCTTACCTTCGTGGTTCCTGATTAAGTTCCTAAATTTTCCATTTCTAATTTTCCCTCAACTTGAGATTTTGTTATTGATTCTTTTCCCACTTTCCTATCTTGAACAGTTTTCTTCATTTCATTCTACTCTTTGGGTTTTTATAGATTCATGAATGGACTTATTCATATTCTCTTTAAGGTCCTTGAGCATATTGATAATAGCTATTTTGAAGGCCTTGTCTTGTGCTTTAGATACATGGCATTTTTCAGGACCTACTGTAATAGGGCTTCTGGGTGGAAGTGAAGACATTTTGTGCTAGCTCTTATTGTGTTTTCATGCTTCTGTCTAGGCATTTGGATTTGGAATCATTGCAATTCTTAGTCTTGATATCTGGCCTTGTCTTTATAGGGTGTGTTTTCCTGTGCTTGCCTTTTTGTTGCCCTCTCTGGGTCTTAGGAGCATGTGATAGCTATGTGTTGCTTGGTAGGGAAGTCCTCCAAGTCTCTGCCAGCTGTCACTACTGGGGTTCCTGGGTAGAACTTGTTTCTACTTATTGGAAACTGACAGGCAGGAATGGAAATTGGCTTGAGCGGCCTGAAAGGGTCCCCAGGAGGGAGGAAGTTGAGTCTGCTATGAGGATCTGTGGGATCACAGGAAATAGAGGGAAAGAGGGAAGATGGGCCACTGCATGTGGTCTGCTACAGGGATGGGGGTGACATAACATTGGGGAACTGGAATTGGATGATGGGAAGGAGAGTGAAGATATTTGCCTTCATTGCCTATTTTTCCCTGGCTAGTGTGTTTCCAGGGAGAGAATGGCTTGGGTACTGGTGGGTGAGAGAAAGGGATGGGGTGAGGAAGGGTGTAGGAGAGAATCTGCTTCCTCTTGTGCTTATTATAAAGCTTGTAGGGGCTGCAGGGATCGCTCAGTGGTTAAGAGCACTGGTTGCTCTTCTAGAGGATCTGGGTTCAATTTCTCAGCATGATATGACAACTTACAACTGTCTGCAAGTCTACTTCCAGGGCATCTAACACCCTCACACAAACACACAGGTCAGACACCAATGCCCATAAAAAGAAATAAGTACAAATTTAAAAAAAAATAAATAAAATTTATAATATATTGATGTTTTTTAAAACAATTATGTTTTATATAATTAAATCTTAAAAGTTAAAAAGATAGTTTCTTGCTCTCCCCCCCACCCCCAGATATTAGTCATTTCATGGTATAGTACTGAGTTTTGATATTCCTCAATTGTACTTTTGCTTTACCATTATTTATAGAGTACTGAATTCCTCTGTATCTTTAATTTGCAAATATCTTCATTTTTAAAGGATTCTTTCACTGGGCATAGAATTGCTACTAGGGTGGAAAGTGTCTATGTGTGGTATGTGTACATGTGTGCATATATGTGTATATTTGTGTGTGTGTGTGTATCTGTGTGTGTATGCCTATGAATAGGGGACTGGGTGACTTTGACATCTTTTTCCATTGCTTTCCACTTCATTTACCGATGTAGTTTCTTTCTCTTAATCCAGAGCTCACCAATTCCTGCTAAGCGAGCTAGCCAGCTCACCCTTGACATCCTTTGTGTCTGCCTCCTGAGTGCTGAAATTACAACTGGCTGCTATGTTTGCCTAGCTTTAAAGTGTCTTCTAGACATCCAAGCAAGCACTTTCTCCAATTAGCCACCCCCATGCGGCTATACCAGTTTTTCATTTCTTATTTACTGTTTTGTCAAGATGTTTCATTAATTCCAAATTCTCATTGTTTCTGAGGTCAGTTGTAACTCTTTGTTGCTATGGATCTGTTTTTCCATTTTAACATTTAAATAAAAATGCATTAACCTTATTCTCTGACAATTTCATACATGTACTTAGTGTGTTCGGATTATTCCTTCCTCTGTATCTTTTCTAATCCCTGTCAACATCTTTGTTCTCCCTATTGGTTCCTTCCCACATTCATGTTTTTAAAATTATTTTGTGATGCACTGAATTTAACCAAAGCCACCTGTGTGGCCATTTGTTTGCAGGTACACGCTGCAGTCTGGTGGGCTTACCAGTTGACAGGAAACTGAAGATAGTATCTCCTTGTCTTCTAGAATCAACAGTGAGAGGTAGGTCTGCAATGCCCCTCTTCCATCCATGTTTTACTGAACATCGATGGGCCTGTTCTTACGCAGATCTAGTGCTGTTAACTGCAACTGATATGAGTTCATGATTGCAATTGTGTCTTGCCCAGAAGTTGGTGTTTGGAAGTCCTTCTCCCTAACTCCTGGCTTTCATTCTTTCTGTTTCCTCTTCTATGGCATTTCTAAAGCTTTAGACTAGGGTAATATAAATGTCTCTCTTAAAGATGACTAGTCAACCACTACTTGTTATCACTACCAGTATTGATTGCTACTCCCTGGAAAGAGAGACTTCTCTGAAGAAGGCTGAGAGTAACATTTGTCTGCAAACACAAACATATTTAGTTTTTCACTATGTAAATTTAACTAAGCAGCAGGATTAAACTCCCCTCTGAGGCTCGTGGCATCCAAACCATGACTACAGTACCAGGCATGGATTCCCTCCTGTGGAGCACATCTCTAATGCAATCAAAGAGTTTTTACCTCTCTGACAGTCATGTCCTGTTGCACAATTGTCTTGTCTGCTAGATTGGTCTCATAGTTTGTATGATTCACAACTGAGTAAGATTGTTGACGTGTCATGGGTGTCTTGTTCACACTCCTACCTCTCCTGGGCAGTGTGCATTGTACTTTCTGGCACAATGAAAACCCAACAGTGGGGGAGGAGACCTCCAGCTCACTTTAAGCTTGACTGCTTTGAATCTTGTAATCAAGGTGTGTGACAGCACAAAAGGGTCTTAACTAGTTTTTATTCTTTAATAGCTTTTCAGCAATGAGATTGTAATGAATTTAGTGGTTTTTTTGTTTGTTTGTTTGTTAACTGATGTTTGTTACTTTAAACTTTTTGCTTTGTGTTTACAAGTTTAAATGACTTTTGGAAATTTTTCTGGACTCCGTTTTCTACCCATATGTATTATCCTATCCCCTCTTCTATCTTTGAGGTATTTGAAATACATGTAAATCACTCAACTTGATATTGTTCTGGAGGCTCCCAAGTCTCCATTCATTGTTTCTGGGTGTCCTTACCATGTGTCATACGGTTTCAGTTCTTTTGTTTATATTGACAATTTCACTATTGCTTTATTTTGAGTTTTCTTTCAAAAAAGCATTTATTTATGTTTTGTTTGGGTATGAATACATGCACATGTGCCACCTTACTATACTCTGTGTACATGGAGAAAAACTTAAAGGAGTTGGTTTTCTCCACCATATGGGGTCTGGGGACCGAACTCAAGCCATCAGACCTAGCTACAAAAAGCACTTACCCTCTGAACCATGTGGCTGACCTTTCTTTGTGTGTTAGCTAATCTAATATATCCTCCAATAAAACTGTATTTCAGATGTGAGCATCCTGGAATAAAATATATAGAGAAGAATTTGTTTCTTGTATTTTAATGATGTCTCCTTGTTTTTCCATTTATTTTTATGCTTGAACATATCCATAGTGTTGTTATCCAGTTTTGGTCTTTCTCTGCATCTCTTTTTCACAATCATTATTTCTTTTCCCATTGATAACTTTATTCTTTATGTATTTAGTTTTTTGTTTGATGCTTGAAATGTAACATCTGCATAATTGTGTGTGCAACTTTCATTAATGTCATTCTTGAAGTGTTGAACTTTGATTTATAAGCATTTTAAGGGGCACAGAGAATAGTTTGTTCCTTTCAAGCCTGAATTTTCCTGCCTTGTTGGGAAAGGTGTGTTGTAACCATGACTCCAGACCAGCTTAGTTGAGTTGTAACACTGTGGCCTTCCTGAGATTTCAACATGATGGCCAATTCTAATAAACATAAAAGATGCTCTACTTACCAGCACTACAACTCAGTGCAGTGTGAACTCCAAAAGTTGCCATGTCTACAGTTTCACAGTAATTGTCCTTTGCAGATCATATGAATAGTAACCTAATATTTGTGCCATATAGCATTTAGGAAAAGCCTAAAGGAGACTGTCATATAGACTTCAGAAGCTGTTTTCTGTGAACCATTCTCTGGTTCTTTAAATAAGAGGCATCTCCATCTTCTCAATATCTTTCCTTTTAGTTCAGCAAGATAGTCAAGGTCAACATGCTTTTCCCTCTCTTGTTTTAGTCTTCCAGGAGGTAGCTCTAGGAAAGCAAGCTAACTGTGCTTCATGTTGTCTTTATCTTAGGGACTATAACCTGTACTGTCACCTGTTGTTGATGTGCAAAGAAGTTTTAGATCCATGTATCTATCTACACACACACACACACACACACACACACACACACACACACACACCACACGCACGCACGCACGCACGCACGCACGCACACACGCACACACGCACACACGCACACATGCACACACACTCAAACCACACATGCTTTCACACATACACTCACATACACACAATATACATATATTTACATGTCTTTCGTTGCTATATTTTACACATGTGATATATATATACATATATATATATATATATATATATATATATATATATTTAAATCACATGTTTCTGCTCAGTTTTTTTTTTTAGGTGTTTATGATAAGAGGTCAATCATAGTGCCACATAATCTACTGGGGTAGAAGCAGAAGTCCCTGTTTTGACTTTTACAATTCTTAGCACATTGTATTTGTTTTGTTCACCTAAACACTATTCCATCCATTCCATTCTACTAGATTGTTTTTAGCCTATATGAAATCAAATACTATAGATAAGTACATAAAGTACAATTTGAACACATTCAAATCATTAAAGTATGTTTATATCACCGAGAAAGAAAATAAATAGGGGTAAAATTAAAGTGTAATAAAAAGATCACCACAAGGGTTTCAAGATCATTTCTTCATGTTGAAGTGCTGGAATAGACAGGTAGTAGGAGGCAATGAATGACCATTTTTGAGAATGGACCTCATATAAGCAGTGTAAACATCATCAAAATGATCCTTGTCATGTTCAACTTTGTTGTAGGCATTGCTGGGAGGTAATATATTGTGCTGTGCCTATATTACCTGGCCCTTTAAGCATTAATTCTTAATGAAATTTCCAGTTTTATAGCCCTCCAGAACAAAACCATTGATTATTATTCTAAAGGAATGTAGGTAATTATATATATGTTTGACACTTCTATCTTATTTCTGACAGCTACACCTTTCCTCTCTAGAAGGCTGGGGGCTGGAGTGGCAGGTGCCTGGCATGCCCTCCATGTGACATCTGTGTGCCTCTATCTTACTCCTACTTCTTTTTCTTTCCAATGGAGTATGGTCTTCCTTTCCTGGACTTTCTTACTGTAGAAGCCTTAGAGTGGAGGAAGGCTTACAGTAGTCAGGATCAGTTTAAATGGTTAGGTGTTAAGATTTTTGGTATCATTCACCTCATCCTCCTGCTAAATTATCTGATACAAGCATCTTTGGTGTTGATCTTTAGCATTACAAAAACTAGGTACTTTCTCCAAAGATTTTTTTTTTTAATTTTTGTTCTCAAAGATACAGATCCTAGCAATAATTATTTTTTTCTCTGGTTACTGATATTTTAAGAATCAAATGAATCCTCTTAACATCACAAAATAAATTACATGTGCATATCTACCCATTAGCTTTTGCATCCAATCCAAAGGTCATTAAAGACTACTTGTAGCTTCCATGTTAAAGAAATATTTTGGGAGAAGAAATGCAAGTTTTTCTTGGGAAGGGAGCAGATGTGCACTGTGCATCTATTTTGATGTGTAAGTTATTTTCATTTACCTTTGTAGGTGGAATGTATTTTCCCCAAAATGATGGCAACAATGATTCTGATCTCATGGTCCTCTAGAACTCTGCCACTTGCCAATCTGTGGAATCTGTTTTCCTTAACTTGAATTCAGGAATTTGTGAAAATTACAAAACAAAAGTGACCCAAATGATCTCTGAGGGTAACTCATGAGAGATACTGCATCTTGTTGGCTCACAGGCTTACTCTGAAAACCTAGTTACCACATTGTGAGGACGCCCAAGACATGTGGAAATATTATAATGTAGATATTCTATATGACAGTCCCACACGAGGTTCTCCCACAACATCTAGAATCAAACAGTAGATATGTCTGAGAAAGCAAGCCTTCTGAGGATTCTAAGCCCCAGCCAACAAATTACTTATAAACTTCAGTCTATCAGCTGCTATCTCAAACATCATGAAGCAAATAGTAAATGTGAATGTAGTCTTAGTTTTTGAGTTTCCTCCGTTAAGGCCGAGTTGAACATAGAAGAAATTCTCACAAAATATTCCTGAATTGAAGGAAAATCAATGTTACTCTTTATGGCATTGGTTTTAGGTGGCTTTATGGGAGCAGTAGATAGCTGGAATACATTTTATTTCCAGGAGTGAAGTAAAGCCCAAACCAGATTAATCTATGTGGTAATAGATCTAGGATTGAGGCAGGTGAGGATGGACAGCATCTTTACAAAAGCCCAGAGAAAATTATTTAACAAAAGCCCAGAGAAATTCAGAGAGAAAGAGGAAATCTAATGGACCTTGAGAAGCCTGCTGCTGCTGGAAACGAGTGAGGAGGAAGCCACAGGAAGAAGGAGGGGAAGAACTCTCATACACACTGGCACAAAGTTTAGCAACAATATCTCCTGCAGTGAGGTGAAAATAGGAAATGTACCTATTTTCCTAGCTAAGGAGTATTGCAGAGAGAGGCTTGAAAGTGGTTTGCCTACCGTCTGTTTCTAACTGCCTGTAGTAAAATTCAAGGAAAAGAGATGAGCTAAAGAAAGAAATGTTATATATAAAGTCTCCAGGACTTGCTGGGTTGGAAAAGAAAACTGTATCTCATTCCCAGCCTCTCCAGATGGCAAATGATGCTAAATTAAGACATGGCTTCTGAACAGAGATCAAATCCAGGGTGCTGTCAAGAAAACATGAACGAAAGAGAAATACCTTTTGTTAAGGCTCCATTGAGTTCTGAGCTAGTGTGCCATAGGTCATTTTAAACAGACAAAAGACCATCATGCGACAGTTTTGTGGTGTTTCTCCCAGATTCCTTCTGTGAAATAATAAGCTTTCCGGGAATCTTAGTAGTGTTCTTAAAGAGAGCTCATGTTTTGTTTTGTTTGTTTGTTTGCTTTTTTTTAGAAGATTTATCTCAATGAGATTTATGCATGTGGCTTTTGTCTAATTGAATAGATTATAAATTGATTCATAAGGAAAACACCAATGTTTGAAGGAATTGTATCACCTGGTACTGACAAGAATAGAGACAGTATCTCTGGAAGAGGAAAGCAGACCATGAGAATGATTCAACTACAAGGATGACCTACATCTTATGGCACAGAAAGGATGTGTAGTGATTGATTGAGTCCAAATATAGAGTAGACGGCCATGAAGAATTCTTTGGGAGTAGGTCTGAGGCATAACCAAGGAACTGAGAACATGTACTAGGCTATATTATATAATGATTATAGACCAGGGACTGCTATGTTTTACCTGTTGGCTCGTTTTCAAATGAGCACCCTTCATGATCCTTCATCTACCACATCATTACATGTCAGTCATGTGTGGAGTTCGGTTCACATGTCATCAGATCAATGGGATTAGCATCTAGGGTGGAAACCTCAGGGGACCATTCTCTAAGGACTTTATCTGATTTGGAGACTAAGGCGCTGGACCTTAAGCCTAAGTATGATGACTTGGGGAAGTGGTCTATGCAGAGGAGTGTGTAGCTAGAGCTTTTCTGGTCCTGCCTGGCTCACAGTCAGGACAAATCTCTCTCACCCGCCAGTCCCACAGCCACTCAGACCCAACCAAGTAAACACACAGAGACTTATATTATTTATAAATTGTATGACCATGGCAGGCTTCTTGTTATCTGTTTTTATATCTTAAATTAACCCATTTCTACTAATCTATAAGTTGCCACGTGGCTTGTGGCTTACCTATATCTTAACATCTGCTTTTCATGGTGGTGGCTGGCAAGCATCTCTCCGACTCAGTCTTCCTGTTCCCAGAATTCTCCTCTCTCCTTGTCCCTCCTATTCTTCCTGCCTGGTTACTGGCCAATCAGTGTTTCATTTATTAACCAATCAGAGCAACACATTTAACTTACAGAACATCCCACAGCAGGAATGAGAGTATTTTACTTGTGGAAAGATGGAAATTGTGGCCTGAAAGTGGGATTGTGTAGGAATAGGTTCCATAATACTTTGGTGTCAAATGCTGGGCTAGAGCCTTGACTCTTCTGTACTAATAAACCCTTGCCCATGCCATGAAACAGGATAAGTTTTCACAATTACAGCAAGAGTAAAATCCTGCCAAAATCAGGTTGTGTGGCTCATGGGGCTAGATCCTAGAAAGAAACAGACCCTTTACTCCTTTCCTTTAGAATGCTTGCTTGCCTCTGGAATTCAGGATCTATAGTGTGAGGAAGTGGAAGAGGTCAAGTGTAGATGTGTTGTTTGAGGGCACCAGCTAGTAATTCAGACAAGAACCTGAATCAATTGTCTGAGTATGTGAGTGGTCTATGAGCCTGCTCAGAGTCTTTCAGTAGAGCAGAGATGAACTAACCCTAAGACATTTTAGGTGATTTGAGTAATAAATGTCCCCTACAGTCTCAGGCATTTGAATATGTGGCCCCTAGTTAGTAGAACTATTATGGGAAAGATTAGTAGGTGTGGCCTTGATGGAGAAGGCATGTGACCAGAGGCAGGCTTTGAGAGTTTGAGTTCACTCTCTCTGCTTTGTACCTTCATTCAAAATATGAGACCTCAGTTCCTGCATGCCTCCACTCCACCATAATAAATTTTATCTCTCCAGAACTGTATGCCCAAATAAACCCTTTCCTCTACAAGTTTCCTTGCTCATGGTGTTTTATCACAGCAATAGAAAAGTCACTAAGATAGACACTCATCATATTCCAGGTGTGATGGTTTGAATGAGAATGACCCCCATAGGCTCATATTTGAAAGCTTGGTCCCTAGTCGGTGGAACTGTTTGGGGAAGGATTAGGAGGCATTACTTTCTTAGAGGAAGTGCATCACTGGGGGTGGGCTTTGAGATTTTGAAAGTTCACACCATTCCTACTCTCCCCTTCTCTCTATCTCATGCTGGTGGATCACATGTAAACTCTCAGCTACTACTTCAGAGCCTTGCCTGCCTGTTGCTATCTACCTTACCATGATGTTCATAAACTCAAACACACTGAGAGCCTCCAAATAAATCCTTTCTTTTATAAGTTGATTCTGGTTTCTCTTTGGATCAATAGAAAAGTAACTAAGATACTAAGGTTATGAGCAAAATAATTGTTTTTTTAATGAAACAATATATGACTTTACTAATGAGGAAGTAGGTTGACAGTCATGTGCTCTACTAGAGGCAAAGCTGAGCTTAGACTACAGTGTATATTGAGACCTGAGATTCTTCCACTGTTCAAGCTACTCTTGAATTAGGGCATAGGATGGCCAGAAGGAAACTGAATTGAACTAGAAAGTCCATTAAGCTCTGGTTTGAGAAAACTGAGCCTAGTAGAATAAGGACAAGGTTTGCATCTTGCGAAAGTGGGGGACTCTCTTGAAAACAAGAGAAACATGTTCTTTATCTTTTTAAAAAATATATGGTCCTCAAGCCTGTGAGATGGCCTTGTGGGTAAAGGTGATTACCTAAATTCAACCCTCTGGTTCGACACAGAAGAAAGAGAAAACTGGCCCCTGAAAGTTTTCTTCTGATCTCCACAAGCATACAGTGGCACCTGTGTGCACGCACGCGCGCGCACACACACACATGTATGCATGCATGCATGCGCACGCTAAAATAATTTTTGAAGTGTTTATTCACTGTAAGTGATTATTTTACTTCTATAGGAAGATGTGACATCACAGCAGATATGAAGCATTTCTCTGTGCTGGTCCATGAAGGATCTTGAAGTAGAAGCTGCCCAGAATAAAGAGTAAAATTGGAAGGTCTGTGGGAAAGCCGTTTGGTTCACTTGTTGAGAAACATGCATGGGCGATTTTCACAGCTCAGAATTATCAGGGAGGAAGAAAGGGAACAGGAGTGGATACAGCTTGTGTTGTATCACACATTTTTATTCATTAATATTGTTCCCAAAATATATGAAATAAAATGTAAAATACATTGCAATGTAATAAAACTATAAACATGTTTTGTACAAAACAATATTGAACATTCCTCACTCGAATTTTCTGGCTGTTTATAGACAATCTACAGTTGCCTGATCCATGACATCCTCTTGGGAGCAATGTATCCACCTCATGATCTTTCATGGACCAGCACAGAGAAGCTCTTTGTGTTTGGGTGAGGCATCACCTGGAATGAAGATACTTTTTCAAATAGAAGGCAGATAATTAGGAGAACCTTCCTTTGGGTCAAATTTCCTGTCTTATGGTAACTATCATCCCATATTTTTTTGTTTTCTATCTCCTTCCCTTTCCTCATCAATCTCTGAATAGGGGTCAGGTCTTTGTTACATCACCATCTGGTGTCAGCACCCCGTTAACCTCAAACTTCCCATGTTTGGTTATGTACCAGTTATTTCTGGAGAGTTTTGGGAAGTTACAGACTTCAATGGCCCATCCTCAGTTGTGGCACAGAATGCTTTTAATATCTGCCCCTTCTTTCTGTGCTCAATAATACTGTCCAATTCCAAAACCTTGTTCTTCAGGATTTTGAAATTATGTATTAATTGGTATCAAATCATTCTCCCAAGAATGCTTTTACCAAATTAGTCTTTCTAAATTTCTACATCGTATATGTTGCCCCAGTGTTAAGTAATTATTATTGTACTACCATTGTCCTTGAGAATATAACCAATTATCTGCAGTCTAGAAGAATCTAGCAGTGCCACCACTGGCCATTGAGAACTTTCCCGATATATCTTAGTTATTCTCTAATATAAGTCCACACCAATATAGACAGGCTAACAAACCTTTCTGTTTTTTTTTTCCAGAAAGTTGTAGTGAAGCATCACAGACTGTACAGATCTAACAGCAAACATTCATTTCTCATAGTTTCAGATGCTGAGAAGCCTAAGAAAAGGTTACCAGGAAATGCACTTTCTGCTTTGAATTCCTTTCCTGTTTTGTATTAAATCTAACGAAGTTGAGAAGTAGAGGTGGCTATGGAGAGGAAGGTGATATATGATGCCTTCAGAAGATAACAGTTTATTGGAAGTAAAGGCATTGAGACCATGATTGGACCTTGAGGTGTAAGGAAGAACAGTAGAGAGAAATAATACCATCGATTAGAGAACTAAGCATGATAGAACCTAAAAGGGAAGGAGAGGCTCCCTTTTAAAACCTGGGGAGAAGATTTATTAAGGACAAGATAAGGCAATGATGTCAGAGATTATCTAGCTGCTATGGCAGGATGATGTTAGCAGAGAAGTCAGAGGAGCCTCTTCAAAGAGCAGCCTTCAGTAAACTTCTCTGAGCAGGTCTCTCTTCAGAGGCTCTGGACCAGACCTGAGAACAAGGGACCATTTGACTTTTTATAACCTTTTTGGGGTAACGGCTGGAAAATTTATATCACATGTTCTGGTTCAATATAGCCTAAGCGACAAAAAGCATGAAAGAGCAAGGGACTACAACTTCAGGGCTGCTGATTCACAGCACAGATTGCTTCTTGATTCTCTGTCCTACACAGAGCTGGAGGGAGGCATATGGCCTAATTCTTTCAGGCTGTGAGATCTGAGGCCAGATCGTGGCCTGAATATACAGGCCCATGTTCTAACAGTTTCCAGTCAGCTGCTTTCTCACTGTATCATTACTCAGTGTGGTGGTTTGAATGTCCCCCAAAGGTTCTGGCATTTGAATACTTGGTTCCTGGTTAGTGGTGCTGTATGGGAAGACTTAGGAGACAAGGCCTTGCTAAAGGAAATAAATCACTTGGGGTAGGCTTGAGAGTTTAAAGACTCTTGTCATTTTGAGTTCACTCTCTCTGCTTCCTACTTATGGTTCAAGATGTGACCTCCCAGCGGATCATGCTGCCATGCCTAGACCTTGCTGCCATATTTCCATGCCATGACAGACTCTTCTCCCTCTGGAGCTGTAAACCAAATAAACCCTTCTATCAGTTGTCTTCTTCATGGTGTTTTATCATACCTATAGTAAAAAACTAAGATAGTCAGTATTAGAAATGCAAGTGAAAACCAAAATGGGAAACCTGTACACATTCAAGAAAGAATGAAAATTATGAAGCACTTTAATGCCCCAAGATGGTGGCAAAAATACAGAACAATTGGATATATCTTGCATTAATTAAAGAATATACAACAATTCAACCACTTTGAAAAACTCTTTGCCTATTTTTTATATTGTCTCTACAGCCCATTAATTCCATTATTCTTTAATCAGTCGAGAAAAATGAAAATATCCTTTGACAGAATGATACCATCTTCATAGATATAAACTAATAATTAGGATTCTTACAAATGCTCATGAACTTGGAAATTGGTGACTTATGAAATATGGTATGCTCCTACAGTATAGTAAATACATGCAGTGAAAGGAGACATTCCACAAGGAGAATTGTGTCATGCATCTCACAGACATGATGTAGAAAGCAAAAGGAAGACACAAAGGAGCAGAAATTGGAACTGGGTAAAAATAATTCATGGTTAAAAATGTAATAATTCATGATAATAGAAATCAGAACAGTGCCGTGTATCTTAACTGGAATATGGGATTTCTAGGTCAATATATTGGCTGGTTTCTATTCATGCCACATGTCAATTATACATTAGTTATAACTGTAAAACAAAAAGCTGTGCATGGGGTGCACACAAACTCCAAGGATATATATGCAACAACCTTAGTGTACCAGGATCTCAGTCTACTAGCTGCTAATATCTTCAGACAGGAACTGCTTGGACAGTAGGAAAGAGTCCCCCAAATTCAGAAGGTCTAGTCTAGTATACAGGCCTGTGAGCTGACTTCAGTTAGGGACAAAGACATTTTAAAAAGATTTATTTATTTTTATGGCATGTGAATGAATGTTTGCCTGCTTATATATCTGTGCTCTGTATGCGGATAGTGTCCTTGGAGGCCAGAAGAAGGCAATGGACCCCCTGGAGCTAGAATTCTAGAGTTGTTAGCTGCATGTAGGTGACAGGAATGGATCTGGGTCCTCTGCAACAGCAAGAGTTCCTAACTACTGAATCATCTCTTCAGCTTCCCAAAGACAATTCTTTTTTGTGTGTTTGTTTCTTGATACAGGGTCTTTCTGGGCAGCCCTAGATGTCCTGGAATATCCCATGTAGACCAGATTGTCCTCAAACTCCTAGAGATCTGCCTGCCTCCGCTTCCCCAAGTGCTGGAATTAAAGGTGTGTCCCATTACAGTTAGCTAGCAAAGGCAACTCTTGATGAAATTATGGGGACAGAACCAGTGAAACAAATACTCAGAACTCAATTCTTCTTTTAGCATATACTATATTTTTCAGTGTTCAGGAGCAGACTCATGGCCTTGTACTTGCTAGACAAGCACTCTACCACTGACTCATACCCCAGACTTTTGCCTTTTTGTATATAACTCCCTGAAGCAGCATTTAACTATAATTATAATAATGGTGGCTTGGCTAAGTCTCCACACTGAGAGTGACCTAAGTGAATTGAGGATACAGGAAAGAAAATGAACACAATTATTGAATATAACTTGTGCTGCCTGATTGCAAATGAGGATAGGATGGCATAAAAGATGGTGCAATTTTGGTAGAATTAGTGAAATGTCAGGCCTGGAAGAATCAAAGGATTGCTCGAGTAGGGCATTAGAAAATGTGTTTTGCCACTAGATTACAGAGGGCTTCCAATTAATGAAATCAAAATGTCAAAGGCATATCCAGGGGAATAAATGTTAAGAAGATATGATGTACAAAATGATTGAAAGAAACAAACTCAAAGAACTGAAGAACTAGAATGACTGAAGAATACATCTGCCTGCATATACATATATAATGCATATTACTATATAATACATTATATAAACTATATAATTTATATATTATTAAAATATATATAATACATTACAATAAATATTAATTTATGGAAGGGGCTGAGGACATAGCTCTCTGGTGGAGTGTTTGCCTAGCATGTGCAACACTAGATTCAATCCCCTGTACTACAAAATCAACAATGGTCCAAAAAGAAATATGATGACAGCTCACTAGCAAATGTGAGTGCCATGAAAGTATGATGGACTGAGTGTGGTCCCCAACACCCACCTAAAAATCCAGGAGTGTTGGCTTTGCTTTTAATTGCAGTGCTGGGGAAATAGAGACATGCCCATCCCCGGGACAACCTGACCAGTCAACTTAGTCCAGTTGGTGAGCTCCAGGTCCCAGGGAGAAAGACTCTGTTTCAAAAAATCAGATGAATGCCACTTGAGAATGGTACCTAAAGCTGACTTCCAACCTTCACATATAATCATACATGTGTGCACACCCATGCACACAGACATGCACACACACCTCTTCACATATGCACCAAGAAAAAAATAGAAATTATGGTTTGATGGAGAAACAGAGCTGGATTCTGAAATCTGCAAAACAACGGGGGCTAGACTTTTGGAGAGAGCCTTAGGGTATCTGCAAAGAGAAGTGGATATTATAGCCTGCTGTTAGTGCGAGTCATCCTTAATGATTTCATCTCTTTTGGCCCCTGGAGTCAGCAAGTCACCGAATCCTGTCAATCTATTCCTTTTCTCAACAATAGTTCCCCTTTAATTGCCAACAGAGTTGTTTTTTTTTTTTTTTAAATTCATTTCTCCCTGCTTTAGAACATTAGTTTTCTAATTGGTCTCACAGTATCTATTCTTGTCAGTCTGGAATCTTTATCGTTGCTACTGAACTTCCCTCAGTAAATTTCATCATGTCTCATAAGCCTACTAATCTTCAAAGCCACCACTTAACAAATTTCCATGGTCTTAGAAGGATCCAGATGATCTGGCCTCAGGTCTACCATTTTAGTCCCATCTAACAGCAATTCCTACCCTCACAACAATGCACTCCAAACCCAGAGTCTTCTCACTCACTCTGCAGGGTCATTGTCTGTAGTGTGCTTTCCCTGGAACATCCTGTCCTTCAACATCCTGATTCCTACAGTTTAATTGATAGTGTTCAGTTAAATCTCAGTTCAGAAATCACTAGCATAAGGAAGCTAGGTCCAACATTTCCCAGATTAGGCTTGTATGTACACATGTATACACACACCCATACATAGAGAGCATGTGCATGTGTATACATGAATATATATGAAGGACTTTGTTAGATTGGCTTACCTATGGGGCTGGATAGTCCCATAATGACCATCTACAGACTGGAAAGACAAGAAAATTAGGAGCTGCTTAGTCTATGAAGCTAGACATCTCAGAAAAAGAGGATTCAATGATGATGGAGAAGTAGAGGATAAACACTCAGAAGCCCCCTGGAGAGCTGCTAGTGTAAGTCAAGGTCAAAGCTGAAGAGGTAGCAGTCTCGATGTCCACAGGTTGTGGTAGCAGCAGCAAAAACAAGAACAAGAACAAACAGCTCGAGAATAGGTTACATGGGTGAGAAATTCTCTTTTCTGATTTTTGCTTCATCTGGGTCCCCAGGCTTATCTATTTGTCTGTCTGTCTATCTATCTGTCTATCTATCTGTCTATCTATCTGACCATCTATCTATCTATCTATCTATCTATCTATCTATCTATCTATCTATCTATCTATCTATCTATCTATCTATCTAAATATACACCATGTATCTATCATCTATCTACTCTATCTATATCATCTACCTATCTATCTGTCTGTCTGTCTATGTATCTATCATCTATCTATTTATCTATTAGCTATCTATCCTTTCTCTCTCTTCCTCTCTCTCTTTTTCTCCAGATTATATTCTTCAGTGGAGAAAACACACAAGATTATCTATAGTACGGTACATGTGATACTGTTAGGGAAGAAATGAAATATATAAAAATGTACCTATTTTTGCTTATCTGTGAAAAAAGAACTATGGGTTCTTTTTATCTGTAGTATAGTACATGTGGTACTGTGGTATTGTTAGGTAAGAAATGAGATATAAGAAAATAATCCCATTTCTGCTTATCTATAAAAAAAAGAACTATGGGTGTGGTTAAAATATGAGTTGAGGTGAATGATTATTGACAGGGATGGAAGGAATAAGGAGGAAAGAATGGGGGACTGAAAATGGGTGGGAGGAATGACCAGGGACAATTCTCTGATGCCCTGTATGTGTGTGTATATATATATATATATATATATATATATATGGAAGCTGTTTCACTTCTTACAAAATAATATTAATTAGTATGTAGGAGAAACCCAAATAGAATGCAAACAATAGTCAATGATCTAACTACACTAAAAATGAATACCTCAACCATGACAAAGAGGGCAAAAAGAAAAGAAAAAATATAAAAATCAGTGGAAGACAGCATACTAATTTCGTGATGAGTAACTTTTTACTAAAGTGGTTTGCTCTTTGGAAGAAAAATGAGCAAAAGAGTAGACGCTATTAATAAGCCTCCATGCTGGATGCAAGGGATACATTAAACATACTGTTTAAGACCCAAACTAAAGAACTGCATTGAACACACTTTTTTGAGCAAAAATGTTTTTCATGAGGATGTATGCTAAGCATCCTGACACTGCTTCATATGTGTTCTAAGACTGTGCAATCAAGTTGCAGATAGTGAAATCCAGGTTTTCACTACCTGAGAACAGAGTAACTGAGGTTGAAAGCAGAAAACTATACTGAATGTAAAAGACTAGAATTAAAGCATCCTTGTAATTCAGTATACACTGGTTCTGGATCCATTCATGTGCATGTAGTCAATAGAAAAATAGGCATAGAAGTATGAGTATCTATGTATGAATTCATGTATGTGTTTCCTAGCTTTGTCAGTTTGAAAGACAGACCAGATGAAAACATTATATCCAAAATTTGGACTCTGTCTACCAACTTTCAATACATGTTTGAAACCAGGACCAATAAGGTGCACAGTGTGCACGTATACACACACACACACACACACACCAAAAAGAAAAAAAAAAGATAAACAGATTGAGTTATGGTGCCAAAGAAGGTACTTAAAGATGATGGCAGCATATTGAAGAGACTAGAAGTTCAAGACAAGAGGTTTAAGAAGGACCTTTTGATGGCCAAACCAGGGAAATGAGGAACACACAAAAAAGTGAACTATAACTTCCTGTTGTTTTTACTCTTTACTCTTTGAGAGGACTGCCACCCAGCTCCCAAATAAATACACATGGAGGCTTATTCTTTCTTGTTTATAAATGACTGGCCTTAGCTTGGCTTATTTCTAGCCAGCTTTTCTAAACTCAAATTATCCAGTCTATCTTTTGCCTCTGGGCTTTTATATTTCTGTGTTCCACATACCTTTCTTTACTTCTTACTCCATGACTGTCTGTGTAGCTGGGTGGCTGGCCCCTGACATCCTCCTCTCCTTCTTTTCTCATTCCTTGATCTCCTCTTTCTTCTTCTATTTATTCTCTCTGCGTACAAGCCATCCATCCACACCTATCCTTTCTTCTGCCTTGCTATTGGCCATTCAACTCCTTATTAGACCAATCAAGTGTTTCAAACAGCAAAGTAACACAGCTTCACAGAGTTAAACAAATGCAACATAAAATAATGCAACACATCTTTGCATCATTAAACAAATGTTCCACGGCATAAATGAATGCAACACATCTTAAAATAATATTCCACAACAATAACTCATAGAGATAAATATGCATGAGTTCCTACTAACACAGACAAATAATTGAATAAATAAGGAAATGTGGGAGAAAGGACAGGAAAGCTTTAGAATTACAGTAGAATTACAAAACTAAGTAAGTGTGGAAGGGGTGACAGCATTGCCATTTGATGATGACAGAGAGATAATTGTTTTAGGTAAGACTTGGTGGATGCTAAAACTAACGTGCAATAATGCAATTCAAAACAAGGTGTTGTGTAACCTCAGGCCAAGTAGTATGTGAAGAAACTTGATAGACACTGGCATGACCCCATTTAGCATCATCAAGAATGTGCACACTGACATCCTATACTTCCTGGTGTGGGCTCATTTCTGTGAGGTCCTTTTCACAAGCATGCAACTCTCATCTAACCATGCTGGATCATTGGACAAACTCAAAGAGTGTTCAACACAACTGACTATGCTCTTCAAAATGGTCAAGGTCATTAAAGACCAAGTGTGCCTGAGACACTGTCCAGGATTTCAGCAGACTATGGAGACCAGATAATTGAATGCAGTGTGGAGGACAGGGAAGGGCCAAAAGAGCAAAGCTTTACTCTGTTTTTTTGTTTGTTTGTTTGTTTTTGTTTTTTGTTTTGTTTTGAGACAGGGTTTCTCTGTGTGGTTTTGGTGACTGTCATGGATCTTGCTCTGTAGACCAGGCTGGCCTCGAACTCACAGAGATCTGCCTGGCTCTGCCTTCCAAGTGCTGGGATTAAAGGCATACACCACCACTGCCTGTTGCTTTACTCTGGTTTTGCAGCAACAGGATGGAGCTCTTAATTGAACATGAGCTGGTGAGTAATCTGGGGGGCATAATTGATCACAGAACTTAAGTGCCTCCCCTAGTACTCTATTTGACATGACATTTGTCAAGACATAATTTATGTCTGATTTTCCTAGAATATAAACTCTATGAATACAGGTAAGAGTCACACCTATCTTGTTTATAACATTGTGAAAGTGCTCAACACATTGTCTTATACACAGTAGTATTCAATAAACATGCTTGAGACATATGACCTTAACCTAATGCTGACCAACACTGTGGGAACAGCATTATGCCTTATCATTGCTCTGGACAACTATGCTGCTGGCCTGCTCTGTCTAGAGGTGACTGAAGGCCCCATCTCTTTATTCAATGTGTCTCTCTCCTCTAAGTTGCATATAAGGTCAATCTTTTATTGGCCATTCCTTAGGATTTAAAGGCTAACTAGGACCCCAAGTCCTTGCCTTGCAAGTCTGTATTCTGGACTTGTACTCCCTCCTCTTGAGACTTGATCTCCTTCATAGTACAGGTGGTAAATAGACTAGCTGAGGGATCTTCTGCTTTATTCAGGTGGTTATCAAAGACAGGCAAGGTGGCAGTGTTCTTACCTTTGGTACCCCTGGGTTCTAGAAGCTTGGATTTCCAAATCCAGAGGCTGTGATTCTAAGCATTGAGAAGTAAATGCTTATTGGTCTGAGCTTTCAGAGCTGGAGGCTTATTGATCCAGATGTACAATGCATCTTACTTATTTTTTAATCATAAGTCCCTTGTATTTGTTAATTTCAGTACAAATTAATATATTTATCTTCCTTGAGTTATAATACAATATTGCTACCATTTTGTTGTCCCTACTTTCCCAGGTCTGGCCATTGAGAGATCTTTCAGGTTGACTTTTAGTCATTTCAGAGGCATGCAACTCTGGCCAGCAGCACGATGTATAGCTTCTGAGATTTGGGTGTTAGGACCCCTGGCTTTTGAAGCCCTCACAGCTCTTCTGAACCCTTTCAATGACTGCAGCTTGCAGTCCTTGTAGCCTTGACTGTGATTTCTGCCTTGATACAGTCTCTTCATCCACAGGCTCAGCTTCTTTTCAGTTTCTGCTCTCATTTGCAGCCATGGTCACATGGGAGTAGAGGCACTCTTCCATCTTCTCTTTGCTGTCACTGTCCAAGCTGAATGCTAGAAGTCTTGCCTTTGTAACCAGCTCAGCCTGCTCTGCCTGTAAGTTCCACAAATAGGCAAATGACCATTAGGCAGAAGAAGCCTTCATTAGGGCCTAAATATACAATGTTGGGGATAATAGGTAGATGTGTAACCCCCAAGACCAATGAGAAAGGGCAGTAGGTTGTTTATACAGCCAGAAAAGGCAGGCTGGTGTGTGGATTACAATTTCACCTATCATAGTAGAACACCCACTTCCACCAATACAAACCTTCCACCAGGACCAATCACAAGCTCCCATAGGCATAGCCTCTTCTGACAGTCACAAGTATGTTGCTGATGATCCACTAAGAGCAAGTGCCCTTCCTCTTTTGGACCTAATCAAGGAGTATGACACAAACTGGAGCAACCAGGGCCAGAGCCTTCTGGAGCACCAGAAGCTAGAAATACCTTCAATCAGCTGATGAGGCTTGGTGCTTCCTGGGACCTTTGGGTTGGATTAAGACCTTCTGTCACAGAGGTCAGTGGTTTGGGCAGCAGCCATGGTTATAGTTGGAGTGGCTTCCTCATGGCATCCAAGAAGTGTTCAAAGCAGTCCGGAGGACACGTTGATAGTCTAGCCAGTGATCAGAGAGGTTGCTCAGTTACCACCTCCCTGCTCAAAGTGGCTGGGCACAAAGGTTGGTTCGGACAGTTGTCAAAAGGCCACACAATAGTCTGGCCCCCAACATTTTCAACTTTATTTAAATTTTTTCTTGTTGACATTGTAGTTTTTAATGGATAGAGTGTTTATTTTTTTTTTGAATGTCTTTTTTCATTAAAGGAACTTTTCATTGCCAAAAGTGTACATGATTAATACAGGTGAAAATAAATTTGCTCCATTTGGCTGGGGAGATGGAAGGGGGTGGCTGGGGAGGACGTAAATCCTCTCTGACGACTTAGTCCTTTTCAGTAACCACCCTGCCCAGGAAGCTTTTGCAGTACTAACTTCTAGTTCATGGTTTGGCATCTTTGTTTTCTTGTATTTGGCATGTAGACTAGAAGAAATGGTAAATACCTTGTGAGACTCAAGGCCTGGTGCAAAATTTCCACCTAGTATCTTACATCACAAATGTGGGGCAGGACCTCCACACATGTCCTCACACCTGAGCTGTGCTTGGTGAGAGAGAGAGGGATTTGAGCTAATGGAGCACATGTCCCATTCAAGGGCATTGTGCAGGGACAGCAGACAGAAAGCCACACAGTGGGAAGCTGTTAAGGGTCTCCAAGGTCAGAGGAATAGTAACTCTAGAGTAAGTGGTGGGACAGGATATGTGACTAGAATAACTCAAGTGTGACCAAGACAACATCCAATCAGAATCTCCTAGGTTAATTCTCTAAGCACTTTCTTTACAGAACTGGAATTGGCTACCTTTCCAAGTTTCTTAAAGATCAGAGTCCCAAACAGAACATGGGCATGCTCTAAAGTAAACCTCATGTTTCCAAGTCCATGATCTACAACTTCTGTTTTCCATTTGATGGCAGGCTTACTCAGATTCCTGTAAGAAAGCAAGGGCTGCCCCAATACCAGGAAAATGCTCTCTCCTCTGCTTGAGAGTTGCGGTGTTCTGACTAGAGGCTGTAGCCAGCTGGCCCTTGGTGGGAGCATCCTGCCCTCTGCTGGATCTGGCTAGAAAAATGACTCTGCATTGCCTTATAAAGAATTAATTAAGGCTGGAAGCATTTAGGTTTATCTGAAAATAAATATTTGCTTGCATGCTGATGAGGTTTTAATTAACCAGGGGATGCATTCCTTATGTGATGTCTTCATTCTCAGAGGATTTCCAGGTATCCGAGACAAACATCTCTGTGCATCAAATGCACTCCCCCTGAATGATAAACACTATGCCATCATTTACAAAGAAATGTAAACAATCAAAACTGAATCTCTAATAGTTTTTCAAGTATTCACACAGAGTTATGATATGACAGGAAAAATTCCAGCAGAGCCTGGGTGGATGAACTAATTCTCCAAGGTGCTAAAGCTTTTTTGGGCTCAGCCTGTCTGGAATGAGAGGTAGAGCTACATGAAAAGGCTGCTGCTATGAGCTACACGAAACACCTTAGCATTTTCCCATGCTCAAGGCAGGTGTGGAGTTTAATTGCAGCACACCTACGACACACAATTCACATAGGGTGCTAAGTGCTCCATGTTAACAAAATCATGGAACTGTTGATATCCTGAAATTCTGTTTGTATAAAACAGAGACTCAGATAGTAATATAAGTCTAGAAAATAAAATGACTCTTTTTAAATATGTAGAAAGAAAGCAAGATGCCCTCCCTAAAAATAACTTTTTGGAGAAGGTTGAGGAGACAGAAAGCCTTGCTACTCAGTGTTGATCAGCCACAGCCTACCATGTTGTCCGGTACAATCTATACACACATCTCTACCTCCCACTTTTATTAAAAACTGATGAAATTAATTCAAAGAATCATCTCTTACAGCAGCCAGTCTCTTCCTAGGCTGTCCTTTCCCCTTCTCTCCTGGGTCCCTCTTCGGCTTTCTGCTCTCTTTTTTTCTGTAAACCCAGAAAGAGGTGGTTTCAGCTCGCACTTCCAGTGCCGGGGGCCCTTAGCTGTTCCTCACTTTCCAATACCAGCTTCACAGCTGTGTTTTCTTCACCATTGGTGCTGTAAGGAGAAGAGACAGCAGATTGCCCAGCACAAGAGCTGGTGGCCACCTTAGTGGTGGTGAGCAACTGACTGTGGTGATGATATTAATGCAGTCATTCTCTGATAATAGCAACAGATCTGTTTGCAACTTAATTTGTCTAGTTGGTTTTATCATCTTCGTTAGCAGCTCTGCCTAATAAGTGCTCTCCTAAAATCCCATCTGGGTGTCCAGGGGAAGAGTAAGCACAATTGACCACCTTGCCAACCTCAGCAAGTGCTTATACTGATGTGTTCTAGAAAGTACAAGGTCAATGAAGTTTAACAGTAGTTGTTGAAGACACAGAGAAATGATACACTCTCAACACATGGAATGCTGAACCCCCAGATAGGTGTCTATCAACATAAATAAATATGCAATAGGCTGGTAATAAGGGAATTAGGGAGGAAATAAGCAGAAGGTATCTTCTGATTTTTTCTTCTGAATTCTATCTTTTACTAATTCTAATGTAATAGTTAAGCAGAACATATATTTATGAGACATAGTGTAGGATTTTAATATATCTTTACATTGTTTAATGATCTGATTGGAATGACTGACATGTTGATTTACTCATTATTTTTCTGGTTTAGTAACATTCCAAATCCTTTCCATTAAGTATTTTAAATGATGCAATCAGATGTCATCAACCGATTTCCCTGCTGTGCTCCTGAACATTAGAAATTACTCCCTTTGCACAACTGAACCCTTGTACCCATTCACCTCCTGCTTCTCCCAGGCTCACTCCAATCCCCAGGCTCGAGTATCCACCGATATTTCTCTTTCTTCTTTCAGATAAGTTTGAGCTTTTACATAAAAGTGAGAATATACTTATCTATCTCTGGCTTATTTCCATTAATATAATGCCCCCTGGTTTCATCAGTGTTTTTGCAAATGGCAGAGCTTTGTTCTTTTTGTTGCTGTTGAATAGCACTTCATTGTGTGTACACACCACACTTTCTTTATTCATTCATCTGTTGGTGGCAACCGTGGCTGATTCCATTTCTTGGCTCCTTGGCATGCTGATTTCATTTCCTTATTTTCTTTGGATATATACCCAGTAGTGGGATTGCTGGGTCATACAAGAGTTCTATTTCTGGCTTTTCTGGGGAAATTCCATAACATTTTCCACAATAGCTGTACAAATTTACATTCCCACTAACAGTGTGGAAGAGTTCCCTTCTCTCCTCTTCCTGACCAGCATTTGTTTTTGAAATCTTTTTGGTATGTCAATTGAATTTCAAAAATGGTGGTTTCTATTTCAATGAAGTGTGTGTGTGTGTGTGTGTGTGTGTGTGTGTGTGTGTGTGTGTGTGTGTTTGTGTGATCTTAAATGACAGATCAATATTTTACTTCCATGGTATGTTACCTAGTCAGGCAAGGGGAGAAAAGATCACTTGTAAATGATATTACACTGTCTTTTGACTTTTAAAATACATCTAAGTTTCTACCAGAGACCTGTAGCAGCCTCTTTGACTCCCTGAATGCAAGGTAAACTTAGCCTTGTGTTGATTGGTAGGAGACAGCAGGGTGAATCCCTTTTTATTCATTAGAAAGTCACACATTTTGAAAAGCAACCACCCGTCCCCTTTGCCCTGCTCATCTCCCATAACCACACACTCTGTGTGCAGCCCATTGTCTGAGGAAGATTTAGAAATGGCCCCCATCATTTCCTATACCTAGCTCGCCATTTGATGACATAAAGCAGGGGGAAAGTCCCGAGGACAAAGGCTGCGCTTCACCCATCGTGTCGGCTCATCTGGTTCAACAGAAATATAGATTATTTATATAAACATCTCAGCATAGCAACGGCGACCTTCATTCTTCTGGTCTCCTGCAGCCATTCCACAAGCCTTGCAAGAAACACAGATTACCCTCTCTAAACCTTTGTTTGTGTCTCCTTGAAAGGAAGTGTGCCGGATTTATATTTCTCAACATCTATAGATGTAATGAGATTTATAGACAATTTAAATACTTTTTTTCTTGTGCTTGCTCAGCACTCCAGCACATTAAGAACATTCTACAGAACGGAGCACATTGCATTTTCGGACTTGACCCAAACGAAATGGAAATAAGTGTAATAAGTAGTTGTATCTTTGTACTTAGGCACCCATGCAGACAAGCCAAAGAACCAGGAGCTATCTGATAGCCCCCAGGAGTCCATTTACACTCAGTGCCCTGCACACAGTAGGTGCTCAGTAAATATTGAGAAATAAGGAAACAATAGTGTGGCCCTTTTTAACTATTTGGCTTGCAGTTGTTATCTTAAGGGCGTATTCAAGTAACAGTTACTTCATGACTACTTGGCCTCATGGGTTAATGTTTACAAAGTGCTTTGAACTTCTTGGGGAAAAAAAAAAAAGAATGTTTTCGTTGGCACCGTATCCTACTTGCCAAGGTACACGAATTCCTCCCGTTTCCATCCTCCAGCTGCTAGGGCGGTGCCCTTTCTCTATGCAAGGCTGGATTCTCCCATTAATCCAGTCTTTCCTGCCTCCTCTAGCCTGCTCTGGCACAGGTAGGGACCAGGTGGGAATGGAACGCTTTCAATAGGACAGATTACCTTAAGGACTCGGGGGAAGGTCTGGAGAAGTGAAAATAGGGTCTTTATTAATGCTTTGTAGAGGGATTGGTGTCAAGAGGGTTGCGGGAGCCTTGTCAGCCGTGGGAGAAGCTGCGGGATACACACTCTTCAATGAGGCAGCGTCAAGCTCAGTCCAGATGGGCGTACAGAGGTGGAGAGACAGTATATGCCAAAGCTGCCTCTGCTGATTTTAAGTGGATTATACACATACCTTGACTAGTGTCTGGCTTTTAGTTTTATTATAAAGTACTCATGAGATAGATTTCTTTTATATGGGCAAGACTTAGATCTATTATCATTTCTTTCCTTGTGGTTTTTCTTGTTCATGTGTCATGGTTGCACATAGCAGTGCTCAAATCCACATATGGTCTACTAAAGCAGTCATGATTTCTAACCTGTTTGTCACAGTCTCCAAACACACTGTCCTTAGATTTAGGAATGTGGTGATTAAAAAGGTGAAATGTGGTTTGAAGACCAAAGCTATAGTTTTCTATGGAGAATGGATGTCCGTCGGAGTAAATTCAAACAAAAGAGGTTTTTAGTTTGGAGGTTGCGACACATTAGCTTTCAACTAATAACACACAATGAAGCTTTCAAAGTAATACAGTTGCAGGCTGCAAATAAATAGAACAGCTCCCTGTGGAAGAGCTTGCTTTAAAGGCAGCAACAACGCCTATTTTCTGCATTGAAGCAACTTGTTTTCTAACGCAGACCATGAGGTTTTCTGTGTGGGTGGAAATTTTCCATAATACATATTTATACCATAGCTGCTGTCCATGTGGCACATTTGCTCTCTCAAAACTGTTTCTAGGGACTGGAAATGAATGTCATGTGGGCAAAAACCAACATGGTATTCTCTTAAAGCGACAGACCACCAAAAAAACAAAAAATGATGCCTGTTCTGCTTCAAAGAAAAACTCAGGTAAGTCTGGTTTTAACTGAATGCTACAAAGTTAACTAGAAGTAGGGCTTTAGCTTTTAAAACAAAAATTATAGACAAACTTCCTTCTAATTTGGAATGCATTCATTATATACCTGAAAACAGAAACAAGGAGAGTAAAATTTGCTCTTAGATAATAGAACCGCTTTGGCAGTCTAAAAGTTCACAGTCTGCGTGAAAGAAAGCCACAAGAAAAACATCTGTTTGGGAGGGGCTCCAGATAAGAAATGCTTTCTCTCTCCCCTTGATTCATTAGTGAATGAATTTCCCATTTGAACAGGGCTGGGCATTCACATTAGCAACATTGAATTTTGTATTTATTTAATCTTTCTGTCTATCTGTGATGCTAGTCCCCATTGTGAAAGAAATAGATGGGATATCCCTTAGGAAGAATGAGGTGGGTAGAATGAGCTAGGACTGGACTCTGTTCCCTTTTCTCTCTGTAAGTATCTTACAGAGATACTTTTGCTCTGGCTTGGAGAGCAGGAAGTGTTCTCACAGACATCTTGCCCCCTACAGCCTTATGGTAAGTTTGAGTGGGAAAAGCAGGGGTTGATTCTCACCATGCATTACTCTGTTTGATTTGAGGGAGAGGAGACAGTGAACACATTTTAGTGAAGTGTTGTATATTGAGATAAATAAATTATTGCTGGGATTTTTTTTTTTCATTCGTGTGCTTAGTGAGTAAGGTGACTTGCTCTTTGCGGTTTCTTTTCTAAATATTTTGGACTTTTACGCTTTGCTTGAAGATCTGTTTATATATGAACATATATACACATATGTATATATAAAATAGCATATGGCCAGTGGATTTGCTGGTGGGTATATCTTGTGTCAGGGGAAATACTGAGCTTATGATATGTAGATAATTTTTTTTATCACAGTCAGAATGGTTTAATGAATATGGGAGTGTGCCATCACTGCAAGAAGAAGGGCAAAGACAAGAGGCAGGGCTAGATAGCTGGTAAGGAGCCAAGTTAAAACTGACTGCACACTAGAACTCAAACATGGCATTCCGATGATTTAGATAGGACAAGGCAACTAGTAGGCATTTACTCTGTGTGTTTATGTGCATGTGTACATATGGATGGGTGTTTGTGCGTGTGTTTGCGCATTTGGGGAAACTGGACATCAGCTCTTCTCGTCTTTCCAGCTCCGTATCATCTGCAGAGAACAAACAATTCAACATTTTAATTGACAGGGTATCACTTTTTGTGGCTGCTACAAAAACAAGTCAGTGATTTCCTTGCTTTTAGATGCTCTCTGTGAGACAGGCCTGACTGGGGTGCTCAGAGCTCAGCCAGGAACAATTGACAATCAAGTTACCAACAAAAAAAAAAGTTTACTTTAAACCAGACACAAAGTATTCCCTTAAGCCATTATGTCTGAGTTACACTTTAGGATTGGACCACCAGGGGTGAGGCCCCTGTGTCCAGAGAGCCTGTGTTAAGTACTCTTTGGCATCTTAAAGGAAAGACACAGAACAGTGGATCTCAAATGGATGTATGTAGCTCCCTGGAGAGCATGTAGGTGAGCATTGAGCCTTGATCTCAGCCCTGGCAATTCTAAGTCTGCAAATCTGAGGTGGAGAATGTATGCCTCTGAGAATCTTTATTTTGTAATGGATACAGGCATTGAAGAATATGCCTCTTTTTCATCTCTCTCTCTCTCTCTCTCTCTCTCTCTCTCTCTCTCTCTCTCTCTCTCTCTCTCTCTCTCTGTGTGTGTGTGTGTATGTGTGTGTGTGTGAGTATACATGAGTCTGAACATGCTTACATATATAGAAACATCAGGAGGCCAGAGGTTGGTGTGGGGATGTCTTTCTCAATCACTTCTCCACTTCATTATTTTTGAGACAGGGTCTCTCACTGAACCTGGAGCTTTCCATTTTGAATTAGACAGGTTGGCCAATGAACCCGAGGGATCCACCTTCCTCTGTCCCCCAGCACAAGGGCTACCAGCCTGCATTGCCATATCCAGCTTTTAAGCAGGTACTGAGATCAGAACTCAGGTCTTCGTACTTGCACGATTGTCACTGAGTACTTTACACACTGAGCTGTCTCCCTAGGCTACTCATTTTTCTTTCTTTCTTTTTTTTAAGAGTTAGGTTCTCATCCTATATTCCAGGCTGGCCTTCCACTCCTGAGCCTTTTACATTTCTGTTGCCAGGGTACTGGGAATGAAGCACTACACACTCAGTTGGACAACCTTGCTTTGACAGAAAAGTCTTCAGGTTCTCTAGCCATATATAATTGTTTGTATAATAAAAACAATTATCAAATGTCAGGTGTGCTCTGTGTGTCAGGAAAATGGCACAGATAGGGTATCAACAACTAGAGGACTAGGTCTTAGGACATGAGGGTCAAAGGCTGAATGATGTTTATGGGTTGAACCTATACTGATCAGTGGATAAGGATAGCCCTGGGATGTAGCTCAGTGCTAGCATGCTTGCCTAGCATGTTTGAGGTCCTTGGTTAAATCTATACCACTGCAAGCCATGCTATAGATAGGAGACACATTTCCTCATCACCATGTTTTTTCCGCTCCAAGACTAGTAGTGAGCAACCAAGATGGCACCAGTAACTGCAACTATAATTGATCCGGCAATGGTATTTCAGTGGGTAGTTCAATTGATTTTCCTTAGGAAGATCATTGTGAGAGCCACTAAAAGAGAACAAAGTGAAGTACATTCAATTCCATAATTTGTTCACGTCTACCACTCACTATGCATGGGGGTGATGCGTGAAGAGAAACACAGGAAGATAAAGGAAGGGTACAGGGATCAGGTTAAATAAGCTAGCAATGCTGTGCATGGTGGGGGTCAATGAAACCGGCTGACTGGCTCCCGTGTGGCTGGTCCCACGTGCTCTCTCCAAATCATAGCTCCTGGTGTAAAACAAGCAACACTGATATCTCAGGGGTTTTTCTTAAAGACAAAGGTGGAATTGGGGGAGCCCATAGGAGCTGATCACATCACCAACAAACTTATACACACGGAACTTGAAGAATGAATCAGATTCTCATTGTTCAGCCCATCTTCAGTTTTCTCCTTCAGTCTCTATCCACTGTAACAAGGCTTATTTGACAATATTCAACTTATTTTTATGTTTTTTCACTGACAAACTAGTTCTTGAACTACTAGATAGCTATTCTGAGAAATTTTGTTTGAAATATTAATTTTTTAGTTTTTTCCACAAACAAAAATTTTAACTTAAATATAGTTCTTAAACAGCACATTACCAGTGCTTTAAAAAAAACTCTAGATATTATTAGTATATTCTCATTTTCATAATCATTGATAGTAATTGAGGCAAAAGGGCTGACAAATGTAGCCACCATTTTTGAAAGCCTGTCATCTGCTGGGCTATATTGCGTTAGTCACCCCCTTAGAAAGTATCACTGCTGCTATTTCCACATGAATTATGAAAAGGAATATCACATAGCTGGAACATATTTCAGTATTTTTAGAGGAAGAATTTTAATGCACCATTAATTCCCTCCAAATTATTTCTAGAGAACCCTCAAATATAATGAAAAGATGGTAAAATAGAAATTCTATCTAGATTTGACTCTGTGTATAATTTACAGCTACTGATAAGCCAGACAGTCCTATTTCTTCTTGCCTCAGTTAACTTCTTTAGTAAAAACAAGGCCATGCCAATTATGCTGTGCTATGTTCTCAGCTTATAATCATTGTGAAAGCATTTGAAAACCTGGGTGATGTTCTTCCAGCATCTCCAAGCCATCCTGTGTGTCTACTTCATGCATATTTCTAACCCAGACCCTTTACCTAGTAGATAGAAGTTCCTGGCTAGCAAATTCCCTCATGCCACAGCCAGCCTAGCATATGAGAAGCCTGCCACAGTACTAGACATCATTAGGGTTTGCTAGAGCCTTTCTGCGATGTGAATCACATTATTGTACTAATTTGAATGAATATATATTTATTATTCCTCTCTACCTCAATTTAGAGTCAAAATTTGAATCCATGGCTTTCCTAGTCTACAATTTGTTTTCATTCCTACAGTCCATTGCAAGTCTGCTCTTCTGAGCCCCATCGTTGTTAATCCTGCACAGATCGCTCTTTGATTCAGAGTTTCTGCTTCATCTTATTGTTTAAATGCAAACTAAATAGCCAAGGGACTGATTCAGTTTTCACTTGTGATATCTTTGGTAGAAGAGATGGCTATCTCATGTTGTTTCCACTTTTATTATTTACTATTAATTTATTATTTATATAGTTAGCTTGCCAGGAGCATAGGTATTGGAACTAATGCTTTTTTCCCAATTACTTAAACTTTGCCAAGTTTCTCTTTTTCTTTGGCAGATACTTGGGGATTTGTTTTTTTCTATAAAATACAAAAACACAACATAATTCAGTATTATGAAAGTTTTGATCGCAGCCCAATTTAAAGGTATGTCCTCCAATGTTTCCAGTTAAACACAGGCTTCTGGGTAGAAGATGGGGCTGTGCAATACTTCTGAGATACACTTTCCCTTTTCATTTTCTGGCTTTCTACAGTGTGAGGCAACTGGAGCAAGAATGAGGGAAGGATTCATCCTTCCCATCTAATGTGTAGTTACAGTCTGTCCTCCTGAAGTACGGTGGGATGCCTGGGGCCCTCTGCATAGAAAGCACTTACTTTAGAGTTCTCAGGTTTTCAGAAGCATCCCTAATTTATGGATTGCAGATCCAGCTCCAGTAAGATCTCATCCTTTTAATCCTCTTGTTGGGGTCCTCTTGTTAGCAACCAGCTCTCCTTGGTGAAATTTCTGAAGATATCACACACTTATCTACTTCCCCTAAGCTGCTTGGCTCAAGGACATGTGCATGTGGGTAGCCCGGGGCTGGGCCTGCTCTCCTTTCTAAGTCTTCTTCTTTCCTCAGAGATTGGGAGGAGGATTGTCCAGGCTCCTTGAGGTGCAGATGTGAAAGCTAGTGCAGGTTTAAGGATGCTTCCTCTGTTGGTCCATGTACTTGGCTCAGTGGTGAGAGGCATGCCCTCAGGAGCAGATGGAAAAATTTGAGCATCGCTCCCTTCCTCTCCGCACCCAGGCTCCCTTGTTCTTTCCCCTTCCCAGTCTTCTCTTAGATTTGATCAGTAAGGGGAGGGGGATGGACACACACAATTTGGCATGGAAGTTGAGAGCACAAGAGCCGTTTCCCTGTCCTCTGGTAAGCTTTGTAAAGGTCCCTTGCTCCAGGTGCTATCAACTGTCTATCTTTTAATCCTAATACTGGGAGTCTATAACTGCTAACCTTGGCAATGGGAAAACATGTACTCAATCACCTATTATGCTTATGAACTTTGGGGGGATAGTAATTGATGTAAAACTGAACCTTTCTGATCCATATAAAGCACTGTCAAGAGAATGGCAGTGCAGATAAACATTGGCCTGTTTGTTTTGTTTGTACTCCTAACATGTGGAGACAGAACCAGGAAGTGTGGAATGCTGAGCCACACTCACACAACATAGTGAGAACATGCCCCCCCCCCAATAAAATAAAAATTAAAAAAGGAGGAAAAGGTAAATTACAACTGGAAATCTATTCCAGGAACCTATAGCACTCAACAGTAAGATCACAACTTGGACTGAAAACACATCTTCCAATGGGATATTAATGGACAACACTCAATACCACACAATTGCAGTTAAAACATGGAGATAGCACCACATGCTGCCACAGTGGTAGAATCCCCAGACACTGACCCAACACATCCTCAGATGGTGGGCTAGAACTACAGAAACTGGTGGCAATGCAGAATGGTACAGCCACTTTGGAAGACAGTCTGGAAGCTTCCTGCAAAGTTAGATATAGTCTTAGTATAAGATCCAGCAGGCGGGCTTAGTATTTTTCAAATAAGTTGGACACTATGCCCCCACCTCCCACCTATGCACACCCACACATATTGATAGCTGTTTTGTTCAGCATCCCCAAACACACGAGAAACCACAGTATCCTCCAGCGAGTGAATGGATAAACAAATGGTCATCGACATGTGCAGGGAAATATTATTTAGAGCTAAAATGAACAGCTATTGTTCATTGGGGTGTAAAAAAACATAGAGGAGACTTAAAGGCATATTACTAGGTGAAAAAAGTTAATTTGAAAAGGTTTTACACACACACACACACACACACACACACACACACACACACACAATCACAGCACCATGACCTTGTAGTAGAGACAACACTAGGGTACAGTAAAGGTCAGAGGTTAAGCAGGAAACAGAAATCAAAGGGCTGGAATACAGAGGAATTGAGGGTAGTGAAATCATTTCGTACAATGCCACAATGTTGATTGTTCATAGTCATATATTTGTCAAATGCATAGAATACAGAACAGCAGGAGTGAATGGTAATGTGAACTATGGATTTGGGTGATGATGTATCTCAGGTACAACCTCTACACCGCTGTGATGCAGGATGTTGGTTAGGATAGAGTATGTGAGCCTGTGGTGACTGGACACATACATGAGACTCTGAACTTTTCATTCAGTTTTTTGTGAGCCTAAGTCTGACTTAGAAATTAAAATATATTAAAACTTATTTTATATTAGTAATACAATGCTAGTCACATTTAGCCAGACATAGCAGACTTCATCATTTGTGTGGGACAGAAGGATGTCATATGACTCCAAGCCCTGGACAGAGGTTGTCTATAAAATCATAGGCATAGTTTGAGCCTCTACCTTCTGCCTGTATTTTTTGTTTATTGGAAACAGGGTCTCAGTGTGTAGACCACACTGGCTTTGTACTCACAGAGATTCATCTGCCTCTGCCCTCTGGGTTCTAGGGTTAAGGATGACCACCACTACACCCGGCTCTGCCTGATTTCATCCTGCGGTGGCTAGGGAGCAGCAGTGTAGGTGCCAAGAGTCCTTCCCTTCCTGGAAACTTGATCCTGAACAGTGAGCATACCGTACTTTCAATGTTACAGAGAACTGTACCTCACACTTAACTGTTCTGAGTGACGCAATTCTACAATGGCTGTTACTCAGAAAAACGGCAGTCCCTGGAATTCTGTTTTCTTAGAAAACTTCTGTGTTCCTAACTTGAGTTGGCTTTTAAAGTAGGTTAGGAGAACCAGAAGAACCCCACAATTGAAGCTGGTTAAGTTGGACAGAGTGGGGGTGGGGTCTTGTGTACTTTGCAAATTGTTTCTAGCAAACACAGAAATAACTATGGGAGGCGGGGCTTATTTAAGATAAGGAGGCAGAAGGGAAATGAAGTAGTGATTGAGATAGAGAAGCAAGGTCAGATCCTTGGGCGCGGTGAGAACTGCAGCAGGTGATCACATGTCTGAACCCCGAGGCAGAGCTGTCCTGGTGCTTAGAGTAAATATGCAGCCAGCCCAGGAGAGTTGATGCTGTTGGCTAGCTGGTCCAAAGCAGGGCAGCACGAGCATGACTGCAGGAAAGACCAGCACTTCTGTGTTGGAGCATGTTGAGAAAAGACAGAGTGCTTCTCAAACAAGTCAGTTCTCAGACAAACTTTTTTTTAAAAAGTAGATCATATAAAATTTCAACTTTGTCTCTGAGACAAATCATATTCTTGATTAGATGTTTCCAAAGGAATGAGTCTTGGGATTCAGTCTGTTTTCACCATTGACAAACTTTCTCATTTATGCTAAATTATCAATTAGGGGCAGAGGTAAACAGCAAAAGCAAAAGCAATTTGTCCATTTGCTATTGCTTTGCTTTCTATAGTCTAGATGTTTGGAAGTTTTCAACTTTATTTTCAGTTGGACTTTCTGAGACATCTTATAGGACTGTGAGAGCCTAGGCTCTCCCATTTCCTCCCAACATTCCCTTCTCCAGGAGCATGGATGCAGTTACCTCTTCCTGCCTACAGGTCATATTCTCCCTGCCTAGGAGAACTTATGGCCCTTATTTTCAGCTCTCACTGGCTTATTTGGTTCTCAGCAAATCTCCCAGAGCTGGGTCCTTATATACATGTTCTCATTAGAACACACCCATGGTTAATACCTTCAAGTTTCTACCTTTGGATTTCGCCTATCTTTTCAAATTACTCTGGGGCTCAGTCCTGCTCATTTACATGAACCTGATTGCAACCACTCAATGCACAAAGTCCAACATGTAGGTCACATGGAAAAGAATGTTGTTTTCTTTCATTTCTTTTTAGAAGATATCAATACTTTTTTTTTTTAAATTAAAACAAGCAATGATGTGCACCTAATAATCCTGGACAGTACTGAAGTATTTAAATTCTATTTTCCATTGAGTCACCACTGAATTATTTTTATTTAGAGAACATTTTCTTTCCACTCAGTCTCAGGAGACTGTGTCGGGTTCCCCACCCAGGATGAGAAGTTGGTTCTTGGATCATGCAAACGAGCTGTTGTTGAGTCCCAGGGCATTAATCATCATGGCACACACAAAATTGCTCTGCCTTGCTGTGCTGAGCCAAAGAGATGATGCATGTAGATTCACACTCCTCCACTCCCATCTTCTTGCTTCTTTCTTCTCCACCTTCTCTCTGAAGGCAGTTTTGGCTACCACCAAATACTACCCCAAATGCCAAACTCTCAAATGCAAATGGTGTTGTTCTTATTTCTGGGAACATCACATCTCTCTGGTTGGTCATGGGGGCTTATTTCTACTGGTATCATTACTAGAATTTTGGTTGCAGTTTTGTAAATATCACAGGTACAATCAGAACGACAAAATGCTAATTAAAACTGGAATATGATCAGGTAGACTCAGGTGTTTCTGGAGTTATTAAGTGTGTATACAAGCCAGGAGCTGTATCAACCACATAAGTTCTTTTACAGTGTCACATAAGCCCTGTCTTTTCCCTTTGGGGAATCCATGCTGCCATTAGCTTTTGATATATGTACTGCTACTGTTGTATAATGGCAAGACACATTGGGCAGTGGGGCCTTTGAGGTAGACACACCATAAAGACACGGCACCCACGTGAAAAGTTTTATTAAGAGAGGGAAGGGAGGGGGAAAAAAAGAGAAAATGGGCAGGGACTGAGGAGAGGAGAAGAAGAAAAAGAAAAAGAGAAAAGAAAAGGAAAGGAAAGGAGGAGGCATGCTACCTCATGGAGAGAGAGGAAGAAAGAGAGAGAAGGGGGAGGAGTTTTAAAGAGGACTTTATGTAAGATGACATTCTCGGGGCACTGGGCGGGCCAGGGGCGGGTCTGAATGCTAACATCCACCATTGCCTCTAGCTCTTGCATTCATCTATCCATTTAGCTGAGAGCCAGAGGGCCAGAGGGCTGGAGAGAACAAGCAACCATTGCTGGGCACTCTGTTTAGGCACTAGAGGCTCAAGAGGAAAAGCCAGGAAAGATTTTTGACCCTCCAAGAATGTAAGGCTAGTGGAAATAGACAACCAGAGGGCCAGCCTGGCATGGCAGGAGAACTTTGTGCTGTGACAGAACATAGAATATAAAAAGGACACTTCAGGTAAACTTTGGCAAGGGTGGTTAGTAGAAGACATTCCTTGGAGTGGTGGTCTAGAACCTGAAGAAGGATTTAATGCTGAGAGGCATTCTGCTTCTATACCCTTTCCCATGGAATGTTCTGGGATTCCAGAAACACAGGGGCCACAGAATTGATATCCTCTGAAGCAACCAGGCCAGGCTTTGACAAGCAATGTTGAAATGGGTGCCTTAAATTTCTTTTATCTTGTTGACAATGTGCAGCATTTCAATCCCCCTGGCCCCAGAAAGCTTGCAGGATAAGATGAAGTTAGAGCAGGAATCCTGTTGTCTCTCCTCACAGTGGTGAAGAGGCAGCTGGTAATCCCTGGTGATCTGGGAGGCTAAGCGTACAAGGGGTGTTTAACCACAGTGTAGGCCACTGGGGCTGTATTTCTTGGTTTTCTGAAGTAGTGCCACCGTCAGTGGCCTTCCTGTTGAAGCAGCCCTTGTACTGATGACTTATGATTAAAGGGTACTTCAAAGATAGCAGAGTAGTTGGCTCTCTGTTGTCTGGCATGGTTTCCTTTGCTAAAATGAGAAGAAAATGATTGGGAAGACCAGGGCTGACAGTGAATCATACAAATTCTATGAACAATTTATCTACTAGCAAAATTAACTGCTTTCCAAGTATCACAGAATCCTTGTAGGTGATTTTCGCCCCTTCAATAACTTCATATAGGGCTAATTAAGGACTCTTCATGCCCCTATGCAATCATTTCCCTGTGTCATTGAGAATGTTGAGTGTGTAATTTACATGACCCTCTCAGAGTTGTTATAATTCCCATGCACATTTGTTTGTATTCACTACACAGAGATGGGCCATGGAGATTTTGTTATTAGTCAATCTCTTCATTTATTTAATATCACCTCCATTTCATACCAAAGAGAATTTCAATGGCTAAGTTAATGAAATGCAGAGTGAGATTCCTTGACCATTTCCTCACAATTCTT
The DNA here is from genome assembly GCF_004664715.2 of Peromyscus leucopus. Classification (NCBI taxonomy): domain Eukaryota; kingdom Metazoa; phylum Chordata; class Mammalia; order Rodentia; family Cricetidae; genus Peromyscus; species Peromyscus leucopus. The sequence continues at coordinate 35,259,742 of NC_051066.1, read as the reverse complement.
TCATTCTCTAGAAAACTTTCACGTGAAAACATTCATGGTGGTGATAGAGGGTTTTTTTTTTTTCAGCTGAGAAGTTGGTATCAGTTAAGAAAGAAACAGATATATTTTTTTTTTCCTGAAATGCTCGAGATTTACATGAGGTGAAACACTTGGTTCACAATGCACAAAGTCAAGCGGAGCCACTCTGCAAAGACCAAAATATTTCATGTGTTTCTAAGCTACATGGGTAGGTTAAACCAACAGGAAAGAGCAGGAGAAGCCCAAGTCATAGAGAAACTACTCTTTACTCATTTGGGTTTACAAGCAGTGCTATGATGCTACTGTCCTGAAAGAATGAAGTTCAAGCAGCCTAAAGTGATGCAGTTGCCATGGTTTCACTCTCATAATGGGGAATGTCCTGGGCAACTCCATTGTTTTTCTCATCTTTAAACTCCTACACTTCATACTTCTAGACAGAACATATTTTTACAAACTTTTAAGAAACAGAAGATACTTTGGCTAAGAAGATAAATGACCCCACTCAGTCTTGTGAGTGACCTTCCCTACCCTATAGTATTTGACTGGGAAAGCAAATGAGACAATCTGTGCTCTTTTGACATACTTGAGACAATACTGAATTTCTTAAAACTTGTTAGGTGCAAAGCTATCATGAGCAGGAACCTTGGCCTGTGGTTGATCAGTCATCTGTAATACGCAGACAACTTGTCACACCCAATGAAAACAGCGAAGAAAGGGAAGCAAGCAGGGGAAGTGGGTAGGGGTGTAGAACCATACCGGTCTTAGTGGTCTTCAGGCATTTGGAAAATGCAGAAGTTATCACATCATTTTCAACACCCTAATTTGCCTCTGCAAGAACACCCATGAATGCTATTGACTTTTAGATCTTTGAAGAAAAGGATGCCTCTCTTCCTAAAACAAGCTTGTTTCTGTCCACGTCATACAAATAATCAACACCTTTGGGTTCCTCGGATATTTTTAGCATATATTGAGTGCTATTGTGTCAAGCATTTCTCTAATAATTTAATTTAAACAATACATAGAAAGGTTATTATTTTTATATAACCATGAACATGGAGGCATACAGTGGCAAGACAAAGCTGCTGCCAGTATCTCTGTTGCATATTGCCCTTAGAAGGAACTTGTAGTCCTTTTCTCTATTGTACCATACACTTTCTGTGTTCCAGTGTCCACTTAACACACACATTTATTTTCTGCTTGCTGTTCTCTCAAGACATTGAAGTTATTTCTTGCCATCCTGGGGTCATTTGCATACATGCTTAGCTCCTTGAATTGACCATCAGCTGTTTGAAGTCTAAGAGATTTCTTTACCCTGTTTTGGCCATGTCCTAAGTAACAAACGGGCTCAAGGCTTAATGGCTCAAATGACCAACAACATTTATTTTGTTCACAGATCTGCAGTTTGGGCAGGGCTCAGTGAAGACATGATGGGTTGCCTTCACTCCACTTCCCTTGCTCCCATATGCCATATTTGATCTTATTTTCAGCTGGGACAGCAGGAAGGGCTATATTTATAATCTAAATTCAATCTTTCTATGGAGTATCCTAACTTCCTCAGAACACAATGATTGGCTTCCAAAGAACCTAGAAGAACTGGGAGAAGCCTTTTATAATTAGCCTGTGAACTTTACAATCCTTCGTTTCTGTGGTCTCGGCCAGACTTCAGGAGAGAGAATGTCTTAAAACCTACAACGGAAGGATGCCATGTGGGATGGGATTTGAGGAGGAAGCTATCTTTGAAATATGTATTATGGCAAAGTATACTTTCATTTCAGGATCATCTATCCATGCTCTAGACTTCTATTTCTCAGTTTTATCAACAGAACATTTTCAATTAATGTCCAGGAAATATGACTATTGAATCAAATTTTAGAGGAGGCAGCTTTCTTCATCGAGCTGACCTAAGACAGATGGGAGGTGTGTAGCTCTTACAAAAAGACCTGTACAGGCTATAAATTCCCATTCAGGACAATTGATGCGATTTGCTAGGAAAGGCACATACAGTTATGTCTTCATCTTCAGGATCCTTAGAAGTGATATTTTGCTTGTTTGGGGGAATGAAACTGTGGTGCTAGGTTGAGCTTCTAAAGAATGTGCACCTTTGGAATCTCAGTTAGTGAGGAAATCCATAACCCTTTCTATAGAAGCATTCTTAAAGTGCCCTGTGCCCCATGTTTGAAAATCATCATATTAACAGGAACAGAAAACTCAGTAGACAAGATGAGCACCAAACGTGAATGCTAGTTTGTGTTGACATTGAAGTTCATCTTATTTATTGTAGGTGCCTATCAGGGTAGAGTATGAACAAGTGCTATCGCTACTGGCCTTCTCACATAGAGACTAGGTATGCAACCCCAGTCGAGGCCTCATGTTAAAGTATATATCTCCTGGCCAACCCTTGCAGAGTCAGTTGAGAGTGAGAAATGGGCATAAGTATACGCAAGGGCAGTCACAACACATGATTCAGAACTCATCACTCTTAGGACATACTCAGCCTTTCTTATCCTTCTGTCTTCTCTGCAAAGTCCTCCAGCCTCTGTCACAGTGGACCTCTCAGCCTATGTCAATTTTCTCTGATTTCAGGAAATTGATGCAGTTGCTCATTCCTGGCATTTCTTCACTTAAAATGAAAACCTGTACACTAGCCTGAAAATCTCCCCACTCTATACTTCATAGGTGTGTGTGTGTGTGTGTGTGTGTGTGTGTGTGTGTGTGTGTGTGTGTGTAAAATATTGTCTTCCTTCCTAGGATTCTTAATTTGTACATGCAAGATGCATGGGCTGTTCTCATGTGTCTAGTCTGGCTTAAGTAGAGTTAAGGCTAGTGATCAGTAAGTATCTGTAAATAGGACCTGGAGTCAGATAAAAAGGAGAAAATGAACTTAATGTGCTCGTGTTTGACTACATTTGGAAAACATCTATCAGATTAACAAAGACAATATAATTTCCTTACAATCTCTGGCTATGTGTACACCTATATTCAGCCAGCAGTCTCTTTCCTGACTACTTATAGGAGCTGTCTGTCATGAAGCATATACTAGTTCTTCAGGCAGATGTATATTCAGAGTATGAGTTTATTTTCCTCCTAGAGCTCATGGCTATTTTAATTTTTTGAAGCATTACCTTTGAACATATCTTAAAGGCAAATTTCACCTACCCATCCAGCAATGTTTGCATGTGTTCCTGACTGATAATATTCAGCAGTCGAGTATGACTTCATGGTGATCACTAGAAGTTTCTCCATCCAGGAAAAACAAGAGCTCAAAAGTGAGTTTCATAATGTCATGAGAACTTCTGAATATTTGGGTCAGATTCCCTGATGGGAAATTGACCCAAAGGGATGGTTGGATTCTCAATTCTCTAGCTGACTTCAAGTTGTGGCTTTAAGAATGATTATTTTTGGAAAGCTACATGATCTTGGTGCTATTGACATTTCATTGCCAATGGCTTTGGTAGAGTAAGAGGAAAAAGAAAATTAAATTTCCCAATGTGGCAAAGCTTTGTGGTTTAATTTCCAGACCTTGGAGGTTGAGTACAGTTTGCTGGAATTGGACTGCAATGCTGGTAATAACGTTAGGGTTGGACACCACAGTGAAATATTCAGACTCACTGCCATCATTGTTCATGACAACGTTGTTCTCCTGGTCCCTGGAGATGAGTCAGAATCCTTGAGTTCCTCTCTTATTGCTTTTTAATCACCCAACTCACCAAGTCCTAAAGTCCTATTGCTTGTTTTTTGAAGGTGCTTCTCACTTGTATTCACTACAGCCCTCCGTTGCTTTAATTCAAGTGTTTATCACTCACTTTTAATATTATATAGCAGAAGCCAAACTGTCTTCAGCACTCCTTCCATTATAATTCCACTGCCAAATAAATCAGTTTTCCTAAAATTAATTAACTTCTGCTAAAATTAAAAAAAAAATCAAAAATGGTAATTTTTACTCTTATGGTAGAATCAAGTCCAAAGTATGTAGCATGGTAGATTTGGGCCCTCATCCACCATGCCCAGTAAGGGGCTTGGATGTTCTCACATACACACTTCATTTGTCTACAAACACCAAGCTGAACTCCTTACTGGTCCTTCCACTCTCTTTGCTCTTCTCAACAGTTCCCCTTACCTCATCCACCCTGGCCACTGTTTCTCACTGTGAAAACTGTCTTTCTCTTTCAAAGCCAACTCTTATCCCCTACTAGAGATGACAGTCACCTCTCTGCTTGAGCCCTTGAAAGACGTTCTTTTCTTCTCTTGCGTTGCTGTGGTGGGCAGTAGAAATGTTTTCCTAGACTGGCTCATGCAGGGCAGAGCTGGAGTTTTCCCATCCTTAGCATCATTTTCCTAGAGTTAGAGGCAAGTGGCCAGCCTTAGCTTGATGGAGCTCTTCAGAATTGAAATGTTCACAGATTCTCTTTGAGAAGAGGTTAAATCTAATACAGACCATCAACTTATTTTTTTTCCTGTATATAGAATATGTAAAGCAAATGCAATTCAAATGTATGGCTGTTTTGGTATCTAATTACTCAAATTAAATTTTTAAATAAAAAACTCAAAATGCGATTGCGTAAAGGGTGTTTAAAACATCGTGGACTAAGAACTTAGGTCACTGGGCTTCCGCAGTGAGCACCTTCACCTTCTGAGCCACCTTGCTGGCCCATAACTAATAACTTCAAGATCCAAACCCAGAGTGTATTAGTAGTACCAATGGTTGTTTGTCCAACATATCAGCATAGAGAATCAGTCTTTAAAACGTTTGGAATACACAGCTTTACCTTTATTTTCACCATCTTAGAACTGAGCTCTGCTGTGGTGTATTTATAAGAAGAGGGGCCTACAGTGTTTGTCTCCTTCTTCTGCTATACCAGGAAGATCTGATAGATGAGTAAGATAGCCTGAGATTTAGCATTATGGAAAACTGTTCATTAAAATTATCTCTGTGTGTGTGTGTGTGTGTGTGTGTGTGTGTGTGTGTGTGTGTGTCTTCTTCCAAATCTTGCTTTACTGAAGGGTTCAGATCTCAGAGTTGGTTCTCCTTGCATCTGGCCACAGCCTTTCAGTTACCTGCTTTGGTTTTGAATGGTGTATCATTTTCCCATCAGTACTTTCGGGAGTTTCATGATGTTTTGGGTTAATGCTATTCATAATAGCCCTGCTATTTGGCCTCTACTGCACACATAGCTAATATTTTGGGTACAGCTTTTCCTTTGAAGCCGGTGGGAGCTTTGTGCACAGATGAAACATGAACCAGGGACGGGGGCGCTTCTATCTTCCCCGCCACTGGACTCTTTCATCACTGTGGAAAAAAGTGTTTCACTCCTCTGCAGATAAGAATCTCTCTTTGTACATTTCCTATATTTAGCAGTGAGACTAAACGCTGTAGAGCAACAACAGCCTTTCTCACCACATCCATGCAGATAAGCGAGTCAAAGACAATCAGGACAGTGGGGCAGAAACTGTGACCCACGAACTGATGGATTTGATACTGTCTTCTAGCGTGCTCTTGATGGCAAATGCAAGGAGCCAGATCAAGGCAGTTTCTTTTGTCCCCCTCCCCCCGCCCCCCCCCTTTACAGAAGGAGAATGGACTATATTTTGCTTTGTTCATTTGGTCCTCTGCTGGTTGGGACTTGATAGGTGGAGGCAGGGGCTCAGCCACATTGCTCAGTTCTTAGGTTGGATCGCTGGATCAATGATCCAGACGTCCCAGACGTCCTGCTGAACTTCGTAGAGTTCCTGATGCTCTGTAAATTCCCTTGGCAGTCCGTGCCAATGTGGAATGGACTTCTCTTTCAGCAGTGTGCCGCCTCACCTGGTGGCTAAAGGTCACTGCCAGCTTGTCCTTGTCTAGATTCTCAGGGCTCACATCCTCTTTCCTCAAGACAATAAAAAGATGGGTGGCAGAAGTCCTTGTGGCAATCTGACTGCTCTGGACCCTGTCACTGAGGTATTAGCTTCTTCATAGTTTCCTTGTCTGAATTCAGCTCTCCGTGACTAAACTCAGTCAGGTGGAAGTGAAGTTTCCATACTAAAGACCTCCGTGCTCTAAACTTAGTATGTGAAGTTGGATTTTTCCCACCCAGATCAGCCCCAGTTGTTCTGATTAAGAAACTCGATAATCTAGAGGGGACAATCCCATGACAGCTTTTCCTATTATGCAGAAAGAACTTTTAGGTCTCCATCAGGCATGGTGGCACACACCAGGAATCCCAGAGTTCATAGAGAGGTGGAGAAGAACCATCAGTTCCAGGCCAGCCTGGACTACAGAGCTGCTCTGCCTCAAAAAAATCCAACCAAAAAAAAAAAACAAAAAACAAAAACAAAAAAAAAACCAATAAAATGAGTTCCAAAACTTTCAGTCTTCTAACATAATCTGCAGAGGACTGACCACTGGGCCATAGACAGTAAGTGGTTTCTAAATACTCATTTATATTATGATGAGCATGTGATTAAAGTTAGGATTCTTCATAACCAGGAGATTTTTGTTGTGGAATGCACTTATGCTTTCTAATTTATTTACAATTATTTTCTATGTATTCTTGGACATATTTCTTAAAAAGAAAAACAGCTTTTTTAAGCAACACAAATAGGAAGTTTTGTAAAGATCATCTTCAAATTCTTCCTTTTCGATAGGCCAATGTAGAGCACAAAGACACTCTCAGTGCCGATACGTGCTTTTCAGACTTATTACCATTACGTCAGAACAACCTTACATTTTTCTAGCTTCCCACCTAAGAAATCAAGAGTTCTGGATGGGAAATATTCTTTAGTATATAAGAACTCTTTCATAGTCATGTGGTTCTTTTTATGTAGAAAAGGGTATGCTAACTCATGTGTGCACATTGATTAGGATCTATTTTGTTGCTTTGGTGTGTTTATTTTATTATTTTATTTTCAAGTGAAAATATGGCTACCATGATTAAATGTATTTTCTAGCTTATGTTAATCATTTCAAATAACTGAGTTAGAAGGGAAAAAAAGCTCTAGATTCATTTAATTCCAAAGGACATGAAAAGGGGAAATCTGTATTCCATTTAGGGCTATTTTCTCTGGGCTCCTTCCATGTACCTGAAGAATGAAACATTTTTTCCCCTTGCTCTTCTATAATTAGAATTTAGCATTGAACATTTTTTTTTTTGTCAGAATAGATGTCAAGTAATTTGGTAGATGTTGTAAAATCAATCAGAGTCTTTAAAAATTTTGTCCTGCCAAGACTGTGAAATACATTTGTACATATTCATTTTTGAATTGATGGATGGGTGACAGGCAGTAGGCAGCAAGATTGAGCACTAAACGATCCGTGTGTCAGGCTTCAGCAGTCTTAGCAAGCTGATCGGTAGCACATGAAGAGGCATAGAAAAAGAGCACCACCAGAAATATGTATGAGAATTTGGTCCTAAGTCAGGAAATAGCAGCTAAGAATTATTTTTACTGGGAGATACAGAAAAATAGTAAAGCTAGAAGGCTGGGTTTTTTGATGAATAAATGAACCTGTTATTTTATGTTTTATTGAAAAGTTACATTATCCTGTGCCGTGTTGAACTCTCAGAGATGAACTGAAAGAGAGTAAGAGTGAGTGACTCTTTGGAAGGCTGATTTTCTGAGGAGAAATAAAAATAGGCCAAGCCCAATGGGTGATCTTCTAGGAGACAATAGTGTTCTTCGGTGGAAAGAGTGACATTCTGGGAGGCAGAGGGCTGGTCCTTAGCCTACAGCTCCTTCTGATAGTCCACTGTATCTTCACACAAGGGGCTCTTCCTTTGTTACACTGCCCATTTCAGTCAAATGTGGCATGGCCCAAGGCACACTCACTGCCTTCTCTCCTCATTGAGTGGGAAAACAAAAGGAGAAGCCGTGCAGAATGTCTGGAGTCCATCTTGCTGGGGATGAACTGCTCATAAACATTGGGGGGTGTTTCCAGTCTGTACTGTTGGCCTTGGTGCGGTGCTCATCTCTTTTTTCCTTCTCACTGCAGAACCCCTTGTGTCTTTTGTATTCATGAATCATGTCCAAACATCAACTTTAAAAAAGAAAAAATGAAAATAGAAAAATTAATGCAAGTTTGGTTTCTTCTGTGGTAGCTACTGGTTTGTTCTCCGCTTGCCCTACTTTTTCTCAAACCTGGCTTGCATACCAATTTGGGGTGTTTCTTTGCAAATCTTGTTAGGGTTTCTGCAAGAAATAACATGCTGTTTTCCAAGGAAAAAAGAATTGCAGTTATAAACCTGTATAAAACTTTCAGACTGTGGTGCTTAGAGCAAACAACATTGAAGTGTGTTTCTCTCTCCACCCAAGTCCTTCAGGGGCCCGTGGAACAGGTAAATAATTAACTATGTCCTGCTTGCTTGGAAAATGGTACAGAGTGCCTTAGGGTGTGTTGAGCCAGCACTAGGTGATCTTCGAAGTTCCCTGTAGTCCACAAGTTCCAAAGTATCGTTCCTGCCCTCAGGGAAGTCACATTTCAAAACTGGAGGAAGGGAAAGCCTAGATTAAGCCAAGGTGAGGTGTTTCATTACAAACAACAGAAGCCGCCCCACCCGCCCTCACCTGTATGTCCCTCAACACTTTGAACTTTCATTTCAGACAAAGTATGTTTTATTTGTCCACCTGAGGAGTTCACCAGTTTAGGTGGCTTGGTTTTCAAGTTTCTTAGAACAATGAGCCACCTTCCAACAGTGAGGCTTATTTGCAAAGTGTGACCAGTGGCCCGCAAGGGCCACACTGGGGTTGGAAAAAGTCCAGAATGCAACTCATGAACTATTTATAATTTCAAGGGGATGCTGACCTTTTGAAAAAGTCAAATCAGATACAGAGGCAGTAAAACAGTGAAGGAGGAAATTCTGGATATTAACACAGGCAAGGAGGCATCAGGAAAAGCCCACCTGGATTTCAATTAGCCAGGGGAGTATGTTCAGAAAAGCCCAGTGCTTTGTGCAGAGCTGGGAGCAGGGAGGGCTATGTTAATGACCCACAAAACATCACTGGAGAGCTCACCTCAGTCTTCCATGCATTTTTTCCTTCTTGGAGCCAGGCCACATGGGAGGCAAGTCATTGCACACCTTCACGCCTTCTGTCTTTTCCCCTAAGTAAACTATCGGGTTTCCTCTCTTTGTGTCTCTACAGAATTCTAAAGAGGCACAGGGACATGGAACTCTCATTATCTGCTTTTTACCCTCACATCTGTACCCGTGATAGGATCAGTAGTTACAAAATAAAGTTAACTGCAGTACATGTGACTGATCGGGGCTATTCCTACATTTGAGAAAAGATTCAGCACAGCTGTTCATAACCCTAGTAAGGAGACTACCTATGGGAAGGGACTCAACCTTGCCACCCCTGGTTTTGCAGGTGAAGACTTGGGCCTGTCACCTGGAACGAAGAGGAAAGGAAACACGCCTCTGTGGTTATACATCTGTGTGCTTTCTATATATAGAAAGCTTTTTGTTATATGTTTCAAGTGACACAGAATATGTGGATGATCATACAGTTATAAGCACACACAAACGGCCCCCATTTAGGGAGATGTCCAACAGTGCAAGAAAGACTAGGGAATGAATATTAGCAAGCCTCTTTCCCGTAACGGAGGGTTGTCTTACACACTGACTCCGGAGTTGAATGCCATATCCCAGAGAAGAGCGACAGATCGATACAATCTGGCTGCTTCTTCATTCAGTTTCTTAGCTCGTGGCTAAGAGCCAGGGATATATTTTGCTGTCTTTGTTCCGAACTGCACACGTGCTCTGGCAAGCAGCTGCTGTGTCTTCCTTTCAGTGCTCAGCCACGATCAGGGTACTTCTGTGAGGTCCTAGCAAGGATTTACATCAGTCCTGGCCAGTAATTACTGTCTCTTCCCAGACACAACTCCTACACGTTGTGCATTTTAATGCTCCAGGGCTGCGGAGTAAGTAGGGTGAGGCTGAAATGCTCACTGTCACAAGCCTTGGAGTGGTACTGCCGGCAGTCAACAAGCAATGCGTCCTCACAGCCAGGTGGGGTGGTGGTGCATGGCTGTAACCCCAGCTTCAGGATACAGATGCAGGAGCATCAGGAGTTCAAGGTCAACCAGGGCTATAGGACATCTTGTCTCAAAATACCAAGAGAAAGGGGTAAATGGGGCACCCGTTCTCCATGAAAAATGGTCAAGGGCATCTTTTTCAGATGCTGCTAATGTAAGATGTGGTGTTTGGATGACGTACCTGGCCTAGGCTGTTATTTACTGATGCCTCAAGTATTTAATAATCACTTCTACTTTCCACTTGTTCTGCTCTGTTTAAACAACATGCATTTCTCAGGGACAATGGAGATATCGTCTCCTCCTGTTTCCCTAAACATGCCTAGCATTCCTCTACCAAGCTACTGAGTGTCCTACCAAAGAGGCAGGTGATACAGTTTGAAATAAAATTCTTCAGTTTAGTCTCTTTTATCTGCTCTGTTTCCTTCCACATCTCCCCCAGAAACCTCCTTGTGAGGTTTAATTAAATCAACTATCCACTTCAAATAATTTTATTTCTTCATTTATCTCCTTGCCATCCAAATTTTACTACAACATTGCTTAAGCCTATGGGGAGGTGTCACACCAATATATAAAATGAGGTGTCTATCCCTGAATGGTGATGTGAGTAAGTAAGTGGGGATGTATCAGGGGAAGTGTGAGTAAGTCCAGGAGTCCAGGGGTAGCAAAGATACATCATCTGCTGCTGGTATAGGAAGATATTTCAGAGGAGGGGGCATTTAAGGTGAGCCACTCAGAGTGTATGGAATTTAATGATGAGTGAGAAAAGCAGGTGACAGGCAGGGAGAACAGATCCTCAGGCATGTCCCAGGAGAACTGACAGAAGGAAGGCTATCACATTTTGGAGCAAGGAGCCAATTTGTTTAGATTAAAATTGGTAACTGAAAACTTAGGTAAAAACTACATTGTAGGTGAGTTTGAAGGTAAAGATAGGAAATTAAAACTTGATTTGAAATGCACGGAGTCACAGTATGTTCAGATGATAACTTAGAAGATGGAAAACTAGAGACACCAAATATTAGGGAGACTATTGTGTGGTTTATTGTCTTGTGCTGAGGAACAAGCCTTGAGTTCAAGACAAGGTGGAGATAGATGAGATGGTAGAACATTTTAGAGGAAGAAATGATAAAACATGAGGTCCTATCATATAAAAAGAGAAATCTGAGAAAAATAGGCTGACAGATTGTATCTGCTGCACAGCACTGGCCCAGACAGTCTGGTTCTATCTACAGTTTAGTGTATGACCATCTTGCAGCAAAGAGGAGGCTGTAAACTATACTTCTTGAATTCTGATGCACATCTTGTCATCTTTATATTTGTGATAGTAGGAAACTTCTCATTACCTTTGAGCACATTCAGTGTGATTTTTTTTCCTTGAAAAGCAGTTAGTAAATCAATGATGCATAAAATATACATTATTACTATATTTGTTTTGCCTTAAAATAGCCATACTCATTGCAATTAAATCAAACAATCTAGAGTATAAATTACATTTTAATATTAAAAACACCATGAATATCATTCAGCAAACACATACATTGCCCAAAGTAAATAATCACAAAAAATATATCAACCTCCAGAGCTTTAAGTACATTATGAATGCATGTATCACTACCTACTGAGAACTCTGATAAACGTGTTTCTCTTTAATGTTAGAAGGTACAAATAAATGAGACAAAAGCGATTTCTTGGACTGAGGATACATGGGTGGCGTTCAGAAGAAGAAAAGACAGACACAGTTCATTTGAATAAGGCAGGATGTGATGAATCAAGGAAGAGATTTCCAATGGGTGTTTTGAATTGTCTGATCTCCTTGGCCACCAGGTGAAGTTTGGAGAGAGATGAGAAATATGAGGTGAGCCTGAGAGGATGGACACCAATATTGATAAATTGGATGGATTCAGGTGAATCATGTGTTGTGAGCAACAGTGAGAAATTAGAAAGAATCCTCTGTGTTCAGGAAAGGAAACAGAGCAGTGTCATTGAAAGGAAGGCTCTGGGAAACTTGGAGCAATTACTATGGACTGAACACTGTGTGTCCCACGTGATGATAGGTAGCGTCACTGGTCCTGTTATAGAAGCTGAGCTGAGCACAATGAAGTCAAGGTCAGTTAAGTAGCTTAGTAAGAATGTAAGGACCTATGTTTCACCAGCTGGCCTGACTGACACCTTTCCTAAGAAGGCAAGTGAAAGGGACACGTGCCTGGGAAAGGATGCTGGCCACAGGGGAAGGGAGGAGTTGCAAGAGATGTGATGAAATCTGAACTTAATTCTGCAGCTAAAGTGATGGCATAGTCTAGATTTGGGATAGTATGTGACCACCATTACATCTGGTGTGGTAGAATTGCACCATAGTGGTCTTAATGGTGACAGGGAAATTTAGATTTTTTTATGCTAATGATATCATCTTAGCAGGATTACATCTTCAAAGGTTTTATATATACATATATATATATATATATATATATATATATATATATATATATATATATATATATATATTAAATCCACTCTTACAGGTACTAGAGGTTAGGACTTCAACCTTAAACAACAACAACAAAAACCTCTATATTTTCTCTAGATTCTTATACCCATGAGGACAAGGGTCATAGTTACCATCTTCTCAGAGTTAATACAATTGTGGGGTAACAGAACTGCAGAATAGTAATCATCATTGGATTGTAACCTTGGCTGTGCTAGATCCTGGTTGTGTCCCTTGGGCAAGTGTGTTGGACTCAGCATCCTCCACTGGACAAGGAGCAGTATAGTACTGTCCTTACTGTTAGTATGAGGGCATGCACATTCAGTAGTTCACCTAGCTGGAGTTATGACTAGTCACTTAGGAAACGCTTACAGAATTCTGTTGAAGGAGACTGTGTGATCATTGAGCATTCTACCATTAAACCACTGTCTCTTTGGGCTTCAGGTTTTCGTCTGAAAATAAACGATGTTATGCAAGGTGACTCTGAAGTTTCTTCTGCTTGGCATTTTGTAAATTTAGCTGGTATCTTGCTATCTCCTTGTAACTTTCAGGGAGAGAGAGAGAGCAAGAGAGGGAGAGTGAAGGAGTGAGGAATTACTGGTTGTATACTTTGTTGGAGATACTAATCAATATTATGGATTTATGGAAGGACACGTTGTTATTAGTTTATGTCTCATGGTTAATACTTGCACTATGTCTATTTAACTTACGTTAATCCCACTGGTCAAGAATAAGACCACTACCACAGTTTAAAGCCAAATATGAAGCAAGTTTTAATTCAGTACTGGCCAAGTGAATGGGCTCTGGCCAGGTCTATACCCGGGTTCTCAGGAAATGGCCCGAGTCACGTTTTGCAAGGACTTAAGAAGGCAAAACCCTTAATTCACTGCATTCCCCACAAGGTCCAGTCAGGGGCAACATACATCCTGATGTATTTCCCGCCCACATACCTCCAAGCACATCCAGTGTAGATGGGCAAACAAACTTGTTTAGAGGAGTGAAAACGTGTGGCTTGTTATCTCCCAGAAACAAGCCTTCAGCATTTCAGGAACTATCTGTCCTTGGGCAAGGGGCTTACAGATCAGAGGCATTTGTGTTTCATGGATCTCTTGGGTATAGTAATTAAAACTTAAAATGTAATTTTGGCTCTCACGCTTACTGTTTTTAGCTAAATAAAATTTAATTTCTTGTTTCCTTAAGTCAGGCTTTGTGTTAGTTCAGAAATGACTAGAAATGATGAATATGCTATTTTCCATTGTATTGCATTTAAATCTTAAAGTAACTTAGATTTTATACCTATTTAAAATTGTAAATAGGCTGGGGTGGAAATAAAGGATTCCAGTTTTCTAAGAAGTTACCTTATTGCCCATCTGTAGCTCCTTCTGCTATGCACGCACGAGCACACACACACACACACACACACACACACGCACGCACGCACGCACGCACGCACGCACGCATGCACACACACACTCACACACACGCATGCACACACGCAAGCACAGACTTACTTCTAGATTATGGAAACAAAATGGAGATGGTGAGGCGCATTCCATCAGTTTCTACATGCTGACCCCCTTTGCTGATTCACTCACCATGTTCAAAGCCACCCTCTACAGGTGGCAGAGTGACTCCCCAGCACAGATGGAGAGCAGATTGGAGGGAGGACTATTTGGAGAACGCTAAGGGAAAGCTTCCTGGGAGCTGCTCCTTTTGTATGCGGTGGAACATCTTCCTCTATCTAATTGTGTTGAACTGGTGCCTCTAGTTCATTTTGAAGGGAGAGAAAAGGCAAGTGAACTAGGATTGGAGGAGCAGTCTCTTGGGACAAAGCAGGGGTACAAAAGCACCCTAGAGGAGCTGCCTTCTGTGGAAGGGACAGAAAGAAGGTCAGAATGACTGGGTGTGGTGTGGTATGAGGTCAGGGATCTACCAGAACAAGCAGGAGCAGGAAGGGCACACTAAGGGGAAACCACCCAGACTTCATGTGAGTGTTTTCTTATTCCAAGTATCTCATTCAATTCCAGCTCTCAGGCCTCAAGTTACTTTCTAAGAAGTTGCTTTCTAAAGACTTTCCCAATTCTTCACAGTTAAGTGCCCATTCCCAAGTGCAAGAGTGAGGTTACGTAAAAGGGGAGCCTGACAGGAAGAGTTAGTGGAAGAGGAAGAAACCACCCCCACTTGTTTATCTTGAAATTCTATGGAAGGTTTGATTTTGAAATGTAACTGTGTGAGTGTCATGAGGAAGAAAACAGGTAAGAAATGATGTAAGAGACGGGCAGACAAGCAGACAGAAAGATACATACACGCAGAGTGTGTGTATGTATTTGTGTGTGTGCATGTGTGTCTGTCTCTGTCTCTCTCTCTCTGACACACACACACACACACACACACACACACACACACACACACACACACACACACGTTGGCCATTATAGAGACAATCAATGAGTTTTAGTAACCTGGGCCAGTGTCCTTTGCCTGTGATACCATTCCCTCTTTTGTCGTTATTTTATAGAGACCTGATTAGACCTTTTTAGAGGAAGAATTTTGCTTGATTGGAAGATGATAAAAGGACGAGAAATAAATGAAATGAAATCTGTTTGCCAAACAACACCAGGCATCCACTGGATAAAACAATAATTATCATTAATAAACCAAAGATGAAGACTCATAAAACCAAGAGATATCAACAAAATGTTATTGGCTCCTTAAGATTATCTGTGAAATATTGGAATTTTGAAAGCTGATTTCACAGTACAGAAGAAAATAAACATAAAAGGTTTAAACCCTCTTCAACAGGGACTCTGCTAATCATCTTCTTTTCCTTCTCCGAGGCTGTCACCTGTGATAACTGGGATTGGCAAGTCACTTTGTAGTTCCTTGATCTTTTTTTTTTTTGTCTATGTTAGTGTTCATATTTTTTTCTTAAAAAACAAAACCAAATGAAAGCAGCTCCATGCCACACTTGTCTTATCAGTACAGGAATACTTGTTGTACACTTTACAACCAGTGCAGTGTATTCCATAGAATTAAACAACCACAAATCATTTAAGCACACCCCATATAGTACACAATTAAAGCCTGAAATGTTTTGTAGTTACAAACCACCCCACAAAAATAATTCTTGGATTGTCTTTGCAGCGAGAGGGGTTTGTCAGGACTCTTAAAATGAGAATTGCTGGTTGCATATTTAATTTGATACAGTCAAATGACATCACTGATAAGGCTTGATTGATAGATATTCCTACCCACAGTGTTCAACTGCCCATTTCTTTGCAACTTTTCCAATACTGCGTTATCATCAAACTTTTTTCCATCTGGTAGGCAACAGTTAATATTTACTATTTCATTTTTCTACTTCCTGTTTCACTAATAAGTTTAAACACTGACAGATCTATTGGTGATTTCTTCCCTAAATTATATGTTCATTGCTTTGCATTTTTGAAAAATACTTTTCTAAGAAATATCAGCTGAGGCACTCTATTTAATGTTTCCTTTTATTCTTCTTCCAACTATATGGACTGACCCCATGGCCTTGCACTTTCCAGTGAGTGAGCAGAAGCTCCAACCCAAGCACTCCATTCATTAGAACCACTAAGTAATTGTTTCTCACAAGCAATACTTGCCTAGCTCTTAGTTTTTACCCTTGTCCGGCATAGTTTTCCCAGAACAGAATTTTCTCATCCTTATGCTGGTGATATTTCTGAGTTTTTATGATTTATGTAGGAAAACCATTCCTGACCTCATCTTACTGAAATACTCTACATTTCCAATTTCTCATATATTCTAACTGTTTAGATGTAACTGCTAAAGTATTAGGAATTTACTCAGTTCTGGTAAAAGAATGTGACTTAATTTTTTATTTTTACCCAAATAGGCCCAGTTTTATTTATTTATTGGGTCTATTATTTTCCTAATGGGTTGAAATCACTTGATTATATAAGTTTGTCCATATATTTGGGTATATTTGGGGATTTTCTTTCTTTTCTTTTTTTTGAGACAGGGTTTCTCTGTGTAACAGTCCTAGTTGTCCTGGAACTTGCTTTGTAGACCAGGCTGGCCTCAAACTCACAGAGATCTGTCTGCCTTTGCCTTCTGAATGCATTGGGCTTTTCTATTCATTTGACAACAGCATTTGATAATCTTCTTTTCCTTGATCTCATCTCTTTAACAATGGTGCTCTGAGTTACACTGTGTTACTCAGTACTCATGAGAACAGTTCCCTAATGCCTCTCCTTACCTCCATACACCACCATTATAATTTTGCAAATTATCTTGTCTCCTCTTATGCCTTCTCTGTTTCATATAACTGTAAAAGTAGATGTTAAATATTATAAGCAAAAACTATGGATTAGCACATTGAATATTGTAGAGCATTTGATGATAACTGTGAGGGCCAAAATTGTGTTTTAATTACTGTACCTAAGAGTTCCATAAAACAAAAACACTTCTAACCTGGAAGCCCCTTGCCCAAGGATGGATACTTTCTGAAGTGCTGGATGCAATTTCTGTAAGATAACAAGCCACAAGTTTTCATTCCCCTACACATGATTGTTTGACCCAACTGCACTGAATGTGCTGGATCACAAGTAGGGGGAGGTACGTAGGTAGGTAGGAAATATGTCAGGACATATGCTTGCCTCTGATTAGATGTAGGCAGGAGGTATGCAGGCAGGAAGTATGTTAGGAAATATGCTTGCCCCTGATTGGACCTGGTTGGAAATATGTAGCCTTATATGTTTGTCTTTATAAACCTCTGCAAAATGTGATGTTGCCATTTTCTGGGAACCCTAGAATAGACCAGGCCAGAGTTCTTCATCCTAGCCAGTATTTAATGAAAGATTGCTTCGAATTTGGGTCAATATTGTGTTAGTGGTCTTATTCTTGCCCAGCGGGATTAGCAAATAAGCATAGTTATGAGACGGTCTCTGCTGGTGGGAGTGCAATCTGTGTTTTCCTCAGTCTGAATTTTTATAGTCACCCTATAAAGTTTATTTTGTAGGTAATATAAGTCTTTGAATTATTATTTTATACCTCTTTTTTCTTTTTAAATTATTATTAAGAGATTTTTCTATTCATTTTACATACCAACCACAGATTCCCTCTCCTTCCTCCTATCAACCCCCATCTTTCTCCCCCAACTCACCCTCCCCCCCACCTCCTCCAAGGCAAGGTCTCCCATGAGGAGTCAGCAGAGCCTGGCACACTCAGTTGAGGCAGGTCCAAGCTCTTCCTCCCTGCACCAAGGCTGCTCAAAGTGTCCTACCATAGGCACTGGACTCTAAAAAGCTTGCTCATGTACCAGGGATGGGTCCCATTCCCACTGCCTGCCTGGTGGCCCCTAAACAGTTTAAGCTAAACAACTGTCTTACCTATCCAGAGGGCCTAGTCCAGTACCATAAAGTTTTAAAAATGCTTGTTTATGACAGTGTAACTGTTCTTGATAATGGTTCTTTTACTCACTATTTTAAGTCTGTTTATAATATTGCCAAATAGCAATGAAATAATTTCAATAATTAAGTATAACAAGAATTATAAAGCATCATATGTAAGAGTTGCTGTTGTATTAGCAACTTACTTATTTTTGTATTTTACTTTTTCATCCTATATTTTGTAAAACTGTTGCTAGTTTTGTTCTTTCCTTCTTTGAAATGAGGCATACCATGTTGATCAGACTGGCTTTAATTCCTGGAATCGAGCAATCCTCCTGCCTCAGTGTCCTCAGTGGCTGGGACTACTGGGCTGTACCCTTGCACCCAGCTAACTGTTCTATAATCAGCTCTCTATCCTGGGGAGGGTAGTCCTGGAAACCTAGAATCACTACATATTTGTGTATATGGAGTACAAGAAGAGCTGTTACAGAAAGCACTGACCTTTCACTGTTTAGCGTGCATCTGTGGGTATTTCTTTTAGATTTGGATTACTTGTTTCTGTTGAAACCTACCTTGTTTGGGATTTATAAAAGTAAAATCGTTATTATAATTCTGCCTCAAATTCTGCTTGAAGGGTGGCTGAACACCACAAGGCTGTCTTTGGGAAGCAAATGTGGTTCCGTTCAGCTCAGGTCAAACTTGGCAAATGCTTAGAGAAAGATGGTTCTAGGAAAGTTTTCGATAAACTCAGTTAGGTTTCTTTTAACTGGTGGTGACACTGTTTGCTTTGTCTCTTTATTGAAAGAGACTTCTTTTTCCCAGCTCCAGTTTTACCCCTCCCAAAGAGAGCCATGTCTATGGAAACTGGGGGAGCTGTTCCTGGCCTGACACTCAGTTACGGAGGAGAGAATAGGCCATTGTTCGTCACACATTGGGTGTAGGCTCCTTTCTGTCTTCTACAGGCCTGATGCTTTCAGTTGGCTTTTATGTTCCTTACCTAAGCAAATTATGCAGTATGGAAGAAATATAGCACACGGGATTTACAGCAGAATGGCTGCAGGTCACTGTCAGGCTGGAAGTCAGAATTTTTTTATTTATTTTTTTTATTTTTATTTTTTTAGACATGGTTTCTCTGTGTAGTTTTGATCTTGCTCTGTAGAACAGGCTGGCCTTGAACTCGCAGAGATCCACCTGGCTCTGCTTCTTGAGTGCTGGGATTAAAGGCGTGCACCACCACCGCCTGGCTGGAAGTCAGAATTTGATGTGATCTCCTATCACCTTGTTTCCCTCTTCAACAGGAAATGTAAGGAATTTCCTTTCATCTGGAAAGGTACAACTTCAAATTTACAGCACTGACTGCCTCTAAAACCCCAGACATGGCTTGTACACCGCCAGATAATTTTTGGATAGCACCTAGAGCTGTATACAGGCAAAGAAGGTGCCTTTCAACACCTACACACATCCTCGGCTTCAAGTGGCCCACTTCACACCTACAGCTTGACTTCTTACAGACCTATTTCTGCCACACACCCACTGCTGGGCACACGCTCTCCAAGGTTGAAGTAGGGAGGAAGGAGAACGGCACTTTTGTAAACTCGTCAGTGATGGTGCTCTGTGATAAGTGAGTGAGTGGACGTGGAAAGACATCTGTTTTTACATCTGAAGAAAAGCTGATCTTGATAAGACACACGGCTTCAGATGAATTTAGGGGCCTCTCTGGGGTGATAATATGGTCTACCGTGGCTTCATGTGCAACTGAATTGAACATGAATAGGTTAGAAAATCCTTTCCTTGTTTGCACATTAAGAAGATTCGGTTAATTATTATTTGTGTGAGGGTTAAATTTTTTCTTTTTCTTGTTTAAATATGTGTTAGTAACTCTAATCTTACCCTTGGTGCTTCTCCACACTATGGCTACAAAGAGCTTTAATGAGCTGAGTCTGTTACTTTTTCCTTGAACTGTCTACTCTCTGGGGACAGTCTTTGCAGTATAATCTTAGGTTGCCTTTTTTTTTTTTTTTTAAGATGAATACTTTTTTTTTTCTTGAGAATGGTATCTAATTATCATTGATCCAGGGAAAAAGGAAATGTTCGTCTGTGCAAGCCAGTCATTAAAATAAGGTGATAAGGGTATTAGAGACAGGCACAGTGATTAGGAGCACTTGCTACTTTTCCAGAGAACTGGAGTTCAGATCCAAGCACCCATGTTGGGCTACTCACAACCTCCCGTTACTCCAGTTCCAGGAGATCTGACTCCCTCTTTTGGAACCTGCATGAAAGTACACGCTCACACACACACACACACACACACACACACACACACACACCTCAATAAAGAATTCTCAAAAGCATTGAGATGATTTGTATATTTAAAAAAATAAAATATCTTTACAAAATTGAATTTACCTTCTGCAAATTCAAATACATAATAGTCCACTTTCATCTCTGTGGCATTGACTCATGTCTTGCTTAGGTCCAGGGAGTCAAGTAAAAGCTTCCTGTATAATAGAGGCATGAAATACAATAAAACAAACCGCTATGGTATTCTAGGAAGCCAAATAAAATATTGAACAAATCGAAGTCACAAAGCCAGAATGAAAACCCAACTAGATTTTTGCAGAAGTCTCCCCATTCAGTACCCACTCACTTCTCTCCCATGTTCATGTGAATAAATAGATTTTTTTGAGCTAAAAGGAATACAGCAATTTAGGAACTGGCTCTGACATTGCTTTATTGAGCACATCTTGAGTGAATTTTGGGACTGCACGCATATTCCAGCTTTATGCTCTGTAAGGGTGATGAGGGCCCCTTTGCTCCACACACAGACACGGTGTAGTTGACAGGGAAGTTCATCTGGGTTTAAGGTTGTTTCCTCTAAAGTGTTCCCTTGTGAGTTCTTACTACTTAAAACCAAGTTCACTAGTGATAGCATATTTTGTATTGTGTGTTGCACATGGGCACTTTTATCTGTTCCCCCTCAATGCCGTGTTTATATATATGGAAACTGAGGTTTAGGGAGTATGTGAACCAGCTCAGGCTTCTGGACGACAGCCAGCATGGCAAGTCCCGGAGTATACGACACACCATACACTGGGTGCCTCTACACAACAGACATTTTCATTTTCAGGGTTCTGGGGGCTTCACAGGCCAGGATCAAGGTGCTGACTTGATACTGTGGGTCCCTTCCTGCCTTTAGATGGCTGCTTTCTCGCTGTATCATCACGTGGGAAGAGGCCTCTCTGATGTGTTCTTACAAGGACATAGTCTGCTAGATCAGGGTTCCATCCCGTTGACCTCAGCTGACCTTGATTGCCTCTTTAATCCAATGGCAGTCACATTAGAGATTAGGGATTTAACAGGTGTACACAGTGGGACACACTTTAGTGTGTATTTTTAAACCCTCAGAGCCAGGATTTGAGTCTGGCACTGGGGCAGTGAAGTCAATATTCTTGTTATTTTTTGTGGATGGTTAGCAGGCTGGTCACTGTTTCTTGAAGAACTTCCTACCTTTCTCTCTGTGTCCTGGACTCAGCACATCTTAAGTCCCTCTACCAAATCGCCCATGTCCCTCAGGGTTCACTTCATTCATACTAAGGATGGATTTCTACATATAAACAAAGTGCTCCAGGTAAGAAGAGGATTACTTGCCTCCATATAATGAAAAGTTAGTTTTTGTAGCACATGGCAGGCGGTCTTTTAAAGAGATCTGTTCTCACACTCAGGTCACTCTCAAGGAACATGATAACCCCTTTGGAATGGCTTTCTTTTCTCCCTCTCTCCCTCTCTCCTTCCCTCCCTCCCTTTCTCCCTTCCTTCCTTTCTTTTATTGGTTTTTCTTCCTTTATGCTTCAGGAAATGATGATTTAATTAATTTTAAAATGTAACTCCTTTCTTATTTTTATTTTTACATTTCTTTTACAATTTTTACATATAAGACATGAAATATAAACATGCAGTTAAAAGCTGTCTTTTGGTCTCAAGAAAATGAGAGGAAAAGATGCATTAGTATAGATACAGTCTTATATGTATCTAACTATGACCCACATGTAGTATTTAGGTCTTAAAGGAATGATCTTGAAAAACATGACAGGCCTCTTCAGAGAGTAGAGTGAGACAAGAATTTAAAATGTGCCCATTTTGTCCCATGGGCAGTGATGACACCTGGGACTTGGATGCTGGACAGCTTGACCAGATCATCTTCAGCATCTCCTCCTCACAATGATATAGAGACTGAAGGGGAATGGGAAGCAGGCACTTACCATTCTCTGAAAGTAAATACTAGAGGAAAAAAAGGAGAAAAACACACAGAACTTCTGACACCTAAACAGTAAAACACCTTTGTAAGCCAACAATTTGAGGGAAAGCTACATTGTCATTGGCAGATTGGTGCTTCACCACATTGTATCACAGATCACACTTCTGATCAGGATGTTATTTAAAATATATAGTAAGTGGCTTGGCACAGGCCTTAAGAATTAGAACAGAGAGCAGAACCATAGAAATTGACCAGATCATAATAAGTGGGTGTGACCTGACTGATTTGTATGGGTAGGGAGAAGATCTGCCTTTGACTGATATGTATAGTCATGGAGTATAAAAGTAAGTATGCTTTTATAAGCATACTTATAAGATTCAGCTTGTTAAATGCATTTCACAGCTTATATAGTGAAAACTGCTTCCTCATTTCTCCAATTAATCATTAAGGTCTGTAGTCTATAGTCAAATATAACAATTCATGCAATTTTAGTTTTCATCTGTAAAACTAGGTTTGATTGATGCTTTGAAATAGTAACACACTTACATAACTATAAAGTTCCTACAGGACAAAGCATTATCCATTAATCGTGTTACATGCTTCCTAGCCTCTCTAATATCCCTTTTAACACACACACCACACACATACACATGCACACACATATTTATGGTGCACTTGCATAGATAGACATGTACTGCACGAATACTTTCATGATCCATTATTGTTTAGCTACTGAAGTCACTCCACTCCCTTTAGAATTACACTTCCCTGTCCTCTAAAAGGTGTGTGTTTGTGAATTCTAACTTGGATTTTGTATGTTATAGTGGACATGGTTTTGCTTCTATCTTAATGCAGTTCCAAAAGTAAGGACTCACGTGATGGTAGCATTTTACCATTCTCTAATTTGGCTCCTTCTTTTGATTAATTCTGAAGACTTGATAATTCACATTTGGCAAATTCTCCTTAGGCTGAATTCACCTTGACTTGTAGTGCACATATTCCATTTGAGCTTGAAGCTTTTCTAATTCTTGTAAACTCTGGCAGTGACCTTCCAAATGACTTTTAGATGCATGTTTGACTTCTATGCTATTTAAAACTTCTCCTTTTCACTTTTGTTTTGATTCTACCTTCCCTGCTCTGCTTCTCTGTGAAACCAGTTCTCTTCAAATGACTCAAATAATAAAAAATAAAAATGAGCAACTGTTGTCAAGTACCCTGGGATGGCACATTAGAACGATGGGGCCATCCTGTGCTATCTTAGCTTGCCTATTCCCTTCCTACCCAGCCCATTCTTTCCCCCAAAGCTTCAGCCATGTCCAGTCCCAGATATGACCAATATCCTGCACTGTACATACTGCCTTTCCCTCCCCATTCTGCCCTGTAGAGCTAATGGCTAATTTAAGTAAGGACAGAGCAGCATGAAGGCAATCAGGCAAATGTCATAGGGCTACAGTCCAAGTGAGAGAATGTCCTTTTGATGAACTTTAACGAGCTAGGGTGTACTTTGGGGGAGGAACACTACTGGGCTTTAGGGGGGACAACATGACCAGCACGTGTGATGCTTACAGCCATAAGAGCCAAGTGTCAACGCAGTCTCTGTCTTGTGTGCCAAGGCACTATCATTAAATAAGGGTGTGGGAAAAAAAACAAATGACAGAGAGCAAGGGTCTTATTCCTTTCCTTTTAAAAACTGAAAAATTCTGTTTTGAATACATGTAGTCACAGAGTATCAAATTCTCAGTGTTCTGGCTATTTGAGGGAGAAAAATAGTAAGCTGATTCTTCATCTTCTTTTTTTTTTTTAATTGTAGAAAAGGAGCATGAGGTTCTCTGAGGAGCCCTGGGGAGTGGGAGTGAACTCCTAGATAGGGTTGGTGTAACTCTACCTCAAACCACAGCAGTCACATGGTTCCTTTCTGCTTTGCTACTTTTTTGACTGCCTGTCAGAGGTCTGTGCACTTGGCTTCCCTCTTCCTGCAAGGCCACTGCAGCATGTGCTGGCAGGATTAATCTTGGTCCACCATGTCTTTGCAAAGGCTTCTACAGCAGCAGAATGGCAATGGCAACTTGGAGTACTGTACTGATTCTGCATACAGCTCCTACTCCGCACTCACGGGCCCCCTCACAATGGAAGACAACAGACGGATTCAAATGCTGGCAGACACTGTGGCTACTCTGCCTCGGGGACGAAAGCAGGTATGATGGCACTTCTGTCTAGAATGTCCGTGTTTGTCTGACTGCTGCTGAATGTGTCATTTGCTCCTGTGTCTCTCCATGAATTCCTTGACTCCTGGCTTCAGTCCCCATCCTTAATAATCATTTTGGTTCTTATTCAAAAGAGAATTCTTTCTCCCCCACTGAGGACAAGCTCTGTCTACTAAGTCAATTGACTTAGGAGTTAACGACTGAGAGTATGTGTGAGGAAGGAGGTGACATTCCCAAAAGAGAGGGTGTAGCAGTCCAGAGATGGAAAAGCAGTCTTTTAAAAAACTTCTTTTAAAAAGGAAAACTTAAATATTTCTTTTTAACTTGAGGATGTGCTCAGGTAAAGTGAAGTCATTGAGCACAATAAGCTTGAAGACGGTTTGCAGGAACACAGCCAGCACCATTCTCCGTTTGTGTCTCCATAACTCTCTCCCTACTAGTCTCACCTCCGGGCTTTCATAGTCCTATTAGTTCCCAGTCAAGAGGAGACATCTGGAACACAAAGGTTGTCAACTAAGTAAATTCTTCAGCTCCAGCGCACTGACACCATCCAGGGCTCATGGGAAGTAAGACTTGTGTGGGGTAGAAACCAAGCTTGGCTGCTGAGTAGTTGAGGCATCTCGAGCAAGTTGCCAGCCTCCCTCACATTAAGTCCTTAAAAAAGGGAAGAAGTTATTACACTAAATTCCATTCATTGGATTGGGCAACAGCAGAAACACCATCCTTGGACTGTCCGCTCCTTAAGTGAGGAAATATGTAGGGCACTCGGCACTCGGTAAAGATTGTTAGGAAATTTTTATTGCATAAAATTTCTTTAGAGATGAACACTCACTTGGGAAAATCTATGTCCATGTGAATTGGTTCTGAATTTTTGGTCTTTAATTAACCATACACCTCTTTGTGTATTTTGATCATACAAATTGCTATGAGGTCCAAAGTGTATATTTGGATGTACATACAGCAATTATGCACAGTTGTTTAGAATTGACTGAGAGCACGAGGGTATAGCTCTGGGGCCTGCATTCTTGTGTGTACTGTGTTCTCCTCTGAGTGCTTTTAACTTCAGCATTACAGAGTCCCAGCTTGGAGGATAGGCAGGTTCTCCTTCAGTGATATGGTTGGTGAACTGATTTCTTGGCATTTTCCATAGTGATGAAGAGGATGGCATCATTTGCCGAGATTTGGTTATCACTCTCAATTCAAAGTGCTTTCGTGATACAAAGCTTGATGAACATCTCTATCAACTTATAAATGAGTAACACAGGAAACACCATCTTTACTCAGATTCCAGATAGTGAACAGTCCATTTCTGTTTCTACTTGCCACGAAGCTGTTAAACTAAATTCTGTTAGTTTACTTAGTCTATGATTTGTTCTCTGGGTACATTACTTACCAAGAAAGCAACTTGCTAATTTTTGCTAATCAAGGGCAGGATCTTCCCACTTCTCCTTTTGAGCTCAGGCATTACATCATACCGGACCCCTGCAAGGTGAAAAACATCCCTGTAGCTAGATCAGCCATATGGGCAAGTTTCCTTCCTGGAGAAGGGTTACAGTTTAGGGACAGAATAAACAGCAGATAAACCATCCTGCAGTCTGTCTCTGTCTGGTACTCCTAAGCAAGGAACTCCCTAAGGTGGAAGGACAGAATCTTGTGCTTTGGGGCAAGTTTGTTTAGACACACAGTGCTTAGTGTATGAGGAAGATCTAATGTGCCTCTGAGAGGAGAGAGACAGACTAGACTCGTGGGTAAATTTCCTTGAGAAAGCAGTACGATTGGCCTTTGCTATCCATGGAGCACTGGTTCCAAAAACCACCACCCATGAAAATCAAAGGCCACAGATGCTGGAGTCTCTGATATAAAGTGGCAGACTTTTTGCATATAAACTACTAGGCTCGGGTGTATTACCTAAGACAATATCATTGGCTATAGGAATAGCTGTCACATTATATCGTTTAGAGAAGGATGGCAGAAAAGAAACATATACCTGTTCAGTGCAGATGCAATGTTTTGTTTCTATGGAGGGTTTTCATCTGCAGTTGGTTTAATGAATGGATGCAGAGAGCTGACTGTGGTTGCCCCAGCACCCAGAGCCACTGAATAGGTTTGAGATGTGGATTTTAGGAACTTCATTCTACAAGAGTGGCAGGGTGGCTTTTACAGTAGTTGGAGAAAGAGGAAATAAACAATAGAGAGGAAAGGTAAAAACTTGGTGATGAGTAGCACTAAAGACCAATGAGGCAGATCTGGCTTTTAAGCCCGAGTAAAGATAATATGAATTGGAAAAGGACAACCAGGAGGATTGAGTGATTATTGGAGGGAATGATAAGAGGAATTTAGGCGTATAAAAATATGTGAGCATGCAGACTTCCTATACAACTAATGTATGCCCAAGCTCTTCTCTATTTCTTCTTTTTCTCTTCTTGTATTCTTTAACACACTGTGCATGCACTTCCCCTATTCTTAAAGCTTTTCCTGGCCTGGCAGTGGTGGTACACACCTCTAATCCCAGCACCTGAGAGGCAGAGGCTGTTGGATCTCTGAGTCAAGGCCAGAGTCAGTTCCAGGATATCCAGGGCTACACAGAGGAACCCTGTCTCGGAATTAAAAAACAAACAAACAAACAAAAAAACTCCATCCCTTTTTCTAAACCAAACCTTTGGAGCATGGCACTTGTGATACTATGTAACCACTCTCAATGAAACTTGATGGAGGTATTTGCCGAAGATTTTATAATTTTCCACATGGACATTTGCTTCTTGTGAATTGTTTTCTTAGAAAAACAAACATTAGTAGCAACAACAACAACAAATTGCCCCCACCCCCACCCTGGCACTGTCTGAATGGTCTGCAGCAGGGTTCCCATGAGGCAATAGCAGCAGCAGTGGCAGGTGTTCCTGTCTGCAGTTATTTTCAACACTTGGACGGCTGACGTCAACATTCATACTTCTTGTTATTGTGGCTTTGGTTTCTGCAAAGCTATATCTGGCTAGCTTCTAGTTTCAGCTTAATCTTCAGAATCCACTGGGGATTCGCACCCAGAATTGTTTAAAAATAGGTTTCTGTGTGTGCAAATTATTTCAGTACCTGCATTGGTAAGAAGTGACAGACACATCAGTAATGCTTCTAATTTTGAACGTAGTCTTTTGGGGCGAAGTCCCTGCAATATAAAACCTTGAGGGAGGTTAATGGAAGAGAAGGGAAGTCTTATAAGCATCCCATGTCCCAGGGGTAGAAAGTGTGCCTGACTGCTACTCTTACAAGGCTATAATGAAGGTGACTCTCGCCCAGTGTGGCAGAGAGAACCAGGAACCTGGCATACAGGTATGAAAGTTGACTGTGAATTAGACCTAACTGATTGTCAGTGTCTAATTTTCTTTGAGTAATGAAATTATTGCTAAATAGGAAGCTTCTAGAAAGCTGGTTTCACATACAATTTCAGTTAGGGATGATACTAAATGCTTGTAATGGGTATAGTTCCGGGCCGAGTTCTGCCCACAGGGGCGTTCTTTGTACTTCTGCCATTATCTCATTTAGGCAACATCAAGACTTCAGTGTTATGCTTGGGCTAATATCTAACCATTCTTCTTTAAAAAGAGGTGTGGGACTGTAATCAGACCTCCATGGAAGCTGGAACATAGTATTTATCTCCATATGGGTATTCTAAGTTGGGACATTGACTCTATTTTCAATATTCTGTTGTGTCTTTGGTTAGTTTGATGATCCTTTCGGTCTTAACGGTCTGATTTTCAGAAGATGGAGAGAGCTGTATTCCTGAAACAGTTAGGAATAAAAGTGAAATAGGCAGAGAATTGGAAAGAGCCAAGGATATAATTCAAAACAAAGTACTTAAAAAAAAAAGCCCACCTCTGAATCTGTACCCTCCACTAACCACACCCCCAACTTTTGCAGGAAATGAGTAGCAGAGCCAGGAGAAGAACACAGCAGTCTGCCCTAGCAGCAAAAGTGGCTTCTGTGTTGGTCTCTGAGCTGCTCTGAGGAGGGTTCACCACCAAGCTGTGTTTCCGATTTCCTCTCTGCTTTGCGCATTGACAGCTGCTGTGTTTGGTCTTGATTTTCCACTAAAGAGAGACCCGAGAATCACTGCCTAGCAGGAGACATTGTGTGTGGAATATTAATGCCTTGTCTTTTAAGTCATCTTCCTGAAAGCAGAGGAGCCTTCCTAAGATCAGCCTCAGACATCACTAGACTCCTGGCTAGGAAGAAGCTACGGAGCCTGGTGTGCTGTAGTTAGAGCTGAATGTGCAGCTTTCAAGCCTGCCAAATCGCTAAACCTAGACTTCTCATATTAGATAATGTGTAATAAAAGACAGCTGTTGCCAGCATATGCTGTGAATTGCACACCAGTTCTCCATTCATGATTTCTCATTCTCTCTCTCTCTCTCTCTCTCTCTCTCTCTCTCTCTCTCTCTCTCTCTCTCTGTGTGTGTGTGTGTGTGTGTGTGTGCCATCACTACAACTCAGAAAGACTCTGCCTGGGAGCTGTCTGAGCAACACCTACTCCAAAGCCACATCTTCAAACAGGGCTGATGCATGCTAGAGAGATGGACACAGAGAAAACTTGATTCAGAAGACCCTTGACAGGGCCGTAGGCACACTCCAAGTAACAGGCAGTTTAGCAGGTGAGCAAGGCAGAACCTTGAGAGTTCCTATCTATTTAACCCCTTGGACAACTCTGATCAAAACCAAGAAGACTTTGCATCAAGATGTGGCTGGCCACCATCAGAGAGTTTGATAGTAACTAATGTATTTAAATTGCTTGGTTTGTATATGTTCACTGTTTAAAATCTCTTTACCAATCCAGAATGGAAACTAATTTATAATCCAATTTTGTCTCAACTTTTTGTGTCACTGATAACCCAAAAATAGCAGCCACGGGAGTGTTCCCACATTACTTTTTAGCCAGTGAGCTACACATAACTGTTACAAGGAGGGAGGTGAGGAACATCCTCTTCTGTAAGGAGAAGTCTGATCTATTGGGGGGTGGGCACTGAAAGGTTTTATATTTTAATCTATCCAAAATAACCTGTCACTTAACAGCCATGTTGAGAAAATCCCAAGGCGCCTATCAATTCTATGAATACAGGGATAAGAAAAGGGTATTTAATATTGTGGTAGTCAGATGTTTTGTTAATTCTTGCCAACTGGTTAATTCTTGAGGGCTGATTAATTCTTGCTAACATTCATTTATTTAGCATTAGGTATTAAGATACCACTATTTTACCTCGTTTTTTTCTTAGCCCTCCTTCTACACCATTTGATGTTTTTTGAGTAGTTCCCCCCCCAATTCTATTTAGCATTTAAAATCCTTCTATATATTTGAGATTTTCATTTTTATCTTTTTAAAACTACCTTTGAATTTTTCTCAGGAAGCTTTAATTTAATGGAGGACAAAGTTTAAAGGGATCTTAGCACATCCGTTTGAGCTTGAATATTTCACTCGGGGTCTCTCACCATCACTCAGCTGCAGATGGTGTCTGAGGCTCAGTTCTGTCTGTCTGTTTCACTATTTTTAAAGTCACAATCTACTCTAAGCCTTGTGTGAAGCATTGGGGTATAAAGTAAAACCAGTGTATTTCCCCAGAGTCCCCAAGCATACAGATGATTACCTAATGACGTGAAGCATTTGATCAAATATGCTCTTCATACAGAGTGTGCCTATGGACGCATAGAAATCTCCATGTGGATGGTAACAGGAGGGATACGACAAACTGTGTTAGCAAGAGCAATGTTTTAAAGGCACCAAACCCTTAACTGTGATTATAGCTAACAGAATTAAATATAGCTGAACTACATAGTTGACAATCTGAATGAAGGGTGAAATACAAGGAGATAGTGATAGTGAAAATAGATAAAGAAAATAGGAACACAGTGTAAGGGTGAGAGGCTTGAGAATATCACCTTTTACCCTGTCTTTCACAGGGATGCAGCCCTTCTGATGTAACGGAAAACTTCCCATCCCTGCTTATCTCCCTTTCCTTCCTCCCCTTCCCCCTCGTGTGTGTGTGTGTGTGTGTGTGTGTGTGTGTGTGTGTGTGTGTGTGCATATACATGAAATATTTTAGGCACAAAATCAGATTATGGCAAACCATTCAAATTGCTGTAGGTATTCCATAACTAGTTCTTATAAACCAAGATTAGAAACTTATTCCAAGCCTAGAGCATAATTTTGGGTCTGAGCCTTCCAACTTGAGACTCCAGGTATCACTGACAAAAGAAGACAATGCAATTGTTACACATTAAGTCTGTGGAATGACATCATCTCTCCAGTGTATATAGTGACTGGTGGCTGAATTTCTAACACTGAGGCATTCCAGAAAATTTGTGAAATTGCTGGCACTTGGTACCTGACAATTTGAATTTATGGTAATGCAGGCTTCTGTGGAACTTGTCCTGTATGCATTAATTTCTTCTATGTATTTTCTATGTGCAGTTTTTATCCTCACATTATTTTTATTTATCTTCATCAACTTCTTGGATCTACTATTTAATTTATTTGCTTATGAATGACAATTGCATTATGTTGGCAGCTAAATGTCATAAGCTTATCAGCTGGAGAGATGGCTCAGCATTAAGAGCACTTGTTGCTCTTGTGGAGGACCTGGATTCAGTTTTGAGTACTCTCATGGAAGTTCACGACAGGCTGCCCTTAGTTCCAGTTCCAAGGATCTGGTGACTCCTTCTGATGTTCACAGATACCAGTCATGCACACAGTGTACATACACACATTCAGGCAAAACATTCATATATATATATATATATATCTTTTCAAAAAGATTTTGTTTAATTAGGGACATGATGTTATGTTTTGAGCCTTTAGAACAATACTTAAAAAAGGACTAATTAATAATTAACATCTACTAAATATTTCTTAAACAAATAAAACCAAAACTAAAACTGGTCATAGTCCCTTAAAACGAAGGTCTTCCCTTTTGCTGACTTTCTCTCTTTATAAGAGTTTGGGTCTGTCCCAGAAGCTTATGCCTATATGACTTTTCCCAAAATGTGCATGGGAGTGAATGTGTTGTTATTTATAGCATTAGGAAGTTCCTTCACTTTTTTTGGCAGGAAATCTCATATTTTCTTCCAAAACCATTGTGAAAATAAATCATAATAGAATTGGGGTTTTGAGCTCCATCATTTTTTCTGAATCTATTTCTTATTTTCTATCCTGATTGTTTTTGTGTGCGTGGTGGTGGTAGTGGGGTCTCTCTCTCTCTCTCTCTCTCTCTCTCTCTCTCTCTCTCTCTCTCTCTCTCGTGTGTGTGTGTGTGTGTGTGTGTGTGTGTGTGTGTGTGTGTGTGTATGCATGTAATGCTGTGCATGAGGAAGTCAGAAGACAAATTGCAGGAGTTGGTTCTTCCCTCCCACCAATCAAACCTATGTGGTGAGCCATCTTGCTGGTGCTTTGAGTCATATTTCCGTATATAAGCTCATTCTAGGCCTGGTAAAAAAAAGTAACACGTTGAACTGTTATAGTAATATAAGCATATCAGCAGCAGCTACAGAAAATATGGACTGTGTGGTTTTCATGCCATCCTATGGGTAGGTGTTTTAGTATGGTTGTGAATTGTTATAGCTCATTTTGAGAGATTGACATAAACATGGGTTAGACATAAAACAATCATTGGAAGGTTGAAATTCTACTACACGGAGTGAATGTTCTCCTCGCACAGTATCTTACTATTTGAGCTTCTCCTTGTCTTCTCAACAGAATGTCTGGGAGTCCCTCCTCTCCCAGAGTCTCCCTTGCTGTTACAGGATAATGGACATTACTAATCTTTTCTAATAAGGTTTCCAGGTTGATGATGAAGAACAAAGTTCTTTGTGACCCAGAACAGTTGCAGACACATCTTAAAGACCTTGAGATAACTCTATGCTTTTTTTTTTTTTTATTTTTCAGCTTGCTTTGGCCAGATCAAGTTCTCTAGGTGACTTTTCCTGGTCTCAAAGGTAAAGAGATTCATTTTTTCTTCCTTCCTTCCTTCCTTCCTTCCTTTATATTTTTTATTAAGACTCTGCCTGAGATGCTTAAGAATGTAAGTGTTCCAGTATATGCGCATACGCATGTGCGCATGTGCACACAGGCACACATACAGACACACAGATACAGACACACAGACATAGACACACACACACACACACACACACACACACACACACACACACACACCACACACAGGAGAACGCATCCCTAACCCATACTACAGTTACAGAACTGAAAGCTAGTTTTCATTGTAACAGTAATTGTTAATGCTAAATATATGCCAGATATGATACTTTGTCATTTATGCAGTTTAAACTTTTTTTCCTTACAGAAAGCTTGTTTCTGTGGAAAAGCAGGACAATGGAGCTTTTGGATTTGAAATTCAGGTGGGTAGTTGGCAAACATTCTAGATTTCTAAGGAAGAAGTAGACACTAATTACATTTGCAAAAGATACTAATTAAATTTCAAAGAACAGGGAGGTTAGGATAGGGTTAGAATGAGGATGGAGACTAGATTTCATTTAGTGTGTGGCTGTTCTTCAGTATGTTAAGTACCACCTGGGGGAGAAAACATTGAAACTTCTCTTTCCCTAGAGATGCACTTCCTCCTTGGGCCGAGTCTCTGCACTCTTAAGGGTAGGCCCAGACACAGGGGCTTGATACTTCAGGACCTTAAAGAAGAAAGCAAAGGACATTTTGCAGAACTTTATTTTCATATAATCCTATTCTTGTACTGTATGTATGTCAGATTCTAAATACTTGAGCTGGACATTTTGGTTCATGGCTTTAAACCCAGAATTTGGGAGGGAGAAGCAGGAAGGGAGTTCCAGGCTAGCCAAGACAACATTGTGAGAACCTGTCTCAAAAAAAAAAAAAAAAAAAAAAAAAAAAAGGAAAATAAAAAGGAATACTTGTAAGATGTTTAATTTATGTATATAAAACTCATGTTTATTACAACAGAGAGCAAACCTTTCTTATTGGGTATAACAAGAAATTTGTACCTCTCCCCACCGATAATAAGATAGCACTTTATTACTTGAAAACCATTGGTGGAAGTTTTTACCTGTCTTCATTGGTTTTAATGTGGCTGTCCAAGAATGTCATTTACTTGTTGCCTGTTTTTTCATGATTATATTTGTGAATATGGCGAATAGGAGTCACATGGACTTTAGTCTAATTGAGTGCCATGGTAGTAGCAACTGAAGTCTCGATTTTTTACACATCATTTCTGCATTTCTTTCCGATGTGCTTTGCACATATTCTTATGCTATATGTCAGATTTTAGATCTTAGCTTCAGTGAGTGCTGCTTTCAGAAAACTTTGGTGTGATATCAACCGCATAGAAGGAAATTTAGTGTATATTTTCGGAACAGGAGCAGGCTCAGGAAGCTGCTACGTTAAACATGCTTCATAAGTAAAGAAACAACACGGAGTGAACAAGGAAGTCACGGGAGAAGAGGTTTCTGCTTTCTGGGCTCCTTACTTTAAAATTTACCACAAAATCATTGAGACATAATTTTGTGCAAAAATAAGCTAAATCTATAGGATTTTAGAAGTATGGACCCCCCCCCCCACCATGAGCCATTTGCCTTTCTCTCAAGAGATACTGCATGTTTGTTTGTTTGTTTGTTTGGGTTTTTTTTTTTTTTTTTTTTTTTTTTGATTTTTCAAGACAGGATTTCTCTGTATAGTTTTGTGCCTTTCCTGGAACTCATTCTGGCCTCGAACTCACAGAGATCCTCCTGCCTCTGCCTCCTGAATGCTGGGATTAAAAGCGTGTGCCACCACCACCTGGTGAGATACTCATGTTTATCACTGCCTCTTCGAGGTTGCCTAGTGATAAAAACTGGAACCAGGGTGACTGAGCACCTGCTCATCTTGTTTTCCCACTCTGGTGGGATACACATCACTGCTTCCTTCCGTTTCTCTCTCCACAAGCATGTGTGTAGAATCAAAGTCAACATCATCGTTACTAGACAACAGGCCACAGAAACATGAAAACTTAGAAACCCAATGAGACCTGATGGTTCCACTTCTGAGCTACAGCACATACATCTTATCTCAGAAGTCAACAGTTTGCAGGGGTGCTCTTGGAAGGGTGTTCTTTCCAAGCCAACAGAAGCACGTGATAGGAGATGTGGGAGGAGGGTGGGAGATGGGGAATATTATTTGACCAAATATTCTTTTCTGTGCTTTCATGGCTTCTGGTTTTGCCTCTCTATATCTAGATAGAATTTTTAGCTACATAAATCAAAGTGCTTTTCCAGCACTGTACTCACTTTGACACCTGGGAATGGAAGGCAGGTCTCCTCATTGATGAGGATTGCTAGAACAGTGACTTCTGAAAGGTGTATAAGTTCAGTCTTTGGCTCCTGCTGCACATGAACTAGATTGGCTTCCATTTCTAGAAGGAGCTGAGCTGCAGTGTGGTCTAGGGCAGGAAACTCTCAAAAAGGTTTCTAACACAGGTGGGACCTGTGTTATAGGCCACATAAAGCTGCTCTACTTTTCAAATAGTGTATTCTAAATGTACTATAGTTGAGCAAAAATCTCTTAGCATTTAACAGAACCAAGTGGTTAGCTCTAGAAGTGATCTGGGTGCGACTGATTATGGCGTCTCAGCCATGAATTTCTCAGAAGGAAGCAATACTCTAATGTGCCTTAATTTTTAGTAATCAGGTCTTTAAAATGCAACTCAAAACACTGATTTTTGACTCTAGATGGAACTCCACCCCACAATTAAAATGTAGTAAATAGGAAAGCATGCTTGCTTGGAGTTATGGAAGTGCTGTATGTAGCACATGTTTCCTTAGTGTTTTTATATATTTTGAAAAGCAAACTAAAAACATCAACCATAAAACCCAGTACCACTGAACTATTTGGGTCAAACTGAGACACCCAGGGAAGCATGTCTCTTTTTTATTTAATTGGATGACCGAAGAACTGGTGAGAATTCAGGGCAGGAGGGGTCTTGTTTGCTCAGAAATGAAATGGCTCAGGCCAGTTAGAGCACCTGGAATAAACCCAGGCAAGTCTGTCACTATTTGCAGAACTCTGATTTAATGTAAACCACTGTTGGTTGGTCTCCCTGATGGATATTTTGTATCTCACACTCTCCCCCAATGCTAGTTTTAGTCAGCAGGACCCACAAGCATCTTTTCCATCTTTTCCTTTGCACATGGCTATCATTATTTTCATCCCATTGAGATATAAGAAGCTTAATTTTTTCTTAATAAATACACAGTGATATAGCATCAGGTGGTCTCTTAGGCTTGGAAACTGACCATTTTGAGCCACTTGCATACCACTTTCGTTTTCCATGCCATATGTGTTTTATGAATGGAATTGGCTGCTGATTATCTGCTGGAATTGCAAAATTGGTACCTTCAGTTCAGTCCACAGTGAGGGATGCTTTTCCACAGTTGTCCCTTGCACTTATCTAATGTGCTGCTTAATGCTGCTGACATGATTTTATGTTTTGACAAACATTGGTTGACTTTTTTGAAAAGTTACTATGTATCCACTTAAATTTTATAGACCTACAGGCTCCAGAACCAGAACATCTGCTCCTCCGAAGTATGCACTATGATCTACAAAGTACAAGAAGACAGCCCTGCTCACTGTGCTGGCCTGCAAGCTGGTAATGTAGTTCTGCTCATGCTAGAAGCCATTTAAATAGGAAGAAACTCTTTAAGGTTAGGAAGCAGTTGTTGCTTTGAATTTTCTTTAGTGACGATATGGTTGGAACTTGCTTGTTTGTCTTCATTTCCATGGCAGGAGGCTTTGTTTAAGTAACTAATAAACTACTTGCTTTTCTTGGCATCTCACAGGTGACATCCTTGCAAATATCAATGGTGTGAGCACAGAAGGCTTTACTCACAAACAAGTGGTTGACCTGATCCGATCATCAGGAAATCTGCTAACGTAAATATCCACTTAATTGCTATGGGGTTTCAAAGATGTTTTGGTGTCTGAGAATGCCTGAGGGGGTGAGTGAATAAGCTATTTGTCTGTGACTTACCAGAAGGGAGGCAGCTTACACAGCTTTGGGATGGGCATTGGCACTTTTATGGGTTCCTTTTGTTTCTCAAGGTTTCATGTGTCATGAACATATTGTCAACATCTGAAGTAAGAGGATGTCACTAGACAAAGGTGCTTTGTAGAAGGGACATCATTTACTGATATAGTTTTAATATCCAATTCAATTAAACTGGCACACATTTCTTTGGACCAACACAAATTCGTCCTATTTCCATGGTTCATGTCATCTTTCAGCTACAACATTTTTTTCTTTCTCATATTTCTCAAGCATCTTGTTTTACCTCTGTTACTCTTCCATAAAGAATAATAAAAAAAGTTTCCTCAACTTTCACCACCTTGGAATATACACAGTAACATATATTAACATTCATCTTATCAGAATGACTCTGGTCTTCTCAGCTGCTCAATGGGTTTAATCTTTGAGACTGATCTTAAAAATCTCAAGTAGATATATCTACAGGGACACTCATTGTTACCCATCATCATAACTGTCTAAAAAACCAGACAGCTTTGGGCTTGCTTTTACTTGTTCCAAGAACCCAGTAAGATATTAATAAACAGTTATAATCAAATTTATTATTGCATTAAAATCATCTATACTGAGCAAATATTAAGTTTTTTTAATCTCTGTGTATGTCTAAAGAGGCAAAAAACAAAGACTTTTGAACTCTAAAAATGATAGAAGACTTGTAAGAAAAGCCTGAAGTTTTTAAATTGCAGTTATGAATAACCTCTATAAGAAAGGAGAATAATGCAGCAGGGGAGAACATGGAATAAGAATGTGGCCAGCTGAGATTCGATGTTCAAAGTGCTCCACTCTGGAGCTGAGACTAAACAGAGGGAAGGAATGGCCATATGAACTGGGAGAAACATGTAGGTAAATAAAGATGTCTTTGAGCTCTGGAAATAGATGTGGCATACCCCGAGGACAATGTAAATTTGGTGGCTGGTGGATTAGAGAGAAAGTATGAGCGATGAAGTCATAGTTGGCCATACATCAGATCTTGAGATGCATTGCTGTGCCAGGGAGTTTAGATTTTATTCTGAGTTAGGTGGTTTCAGCGTTACCTAATTCATTTTTTTTCCATAGCCTTTTTGTCAGCCTGGGTTTATTCCTTTATGTACAGGAAGTGCCAGAGTTCAGCTGAGTAGTGAGTGATAACAGGATCCAACCTGCTTTGGATGTCAGCGTCTGCTCCTTCCATTTGCAGCTGTTCATTGTGAGCTGCTAGTAGAATCTACCAGATTCTTCACTGATACTTTAGAGGTATCTTTGAATGGGTGTGTTGAGGCAGTTTTAAGAGATAACTGATGATGGTAGAGTTGAGCCCCACCTTCTGAGCTTTAATACTTCCAGGTAAAAGTTAGGAAGGGTCTTGCCTTGAAGAAACCTAGGACCAGATAGAATCCAAGATAAAATGCTATTGGTGAGAGAAAGATACGTCCCACATAGATGAAGCAAGAAGACCATAGATAAATATGGTTAGAGATGGTTCTTCGAAATCAACAGATCGGTAAAATGTGAAATAGCATGAACAAATACTGAAGGAATGGTCCATCTCTACAGCTGTGGAATCTCTACAGCTGTGCACATCCATTGCTTAGATGGGCTGGAACAAGACTGGGTCTTATGGAGCTTTAGAGTGATTCTATTGTCCACAAAAGAGATTGTCTCAATTAAATCAGACAGAATTTGTACTATCCTCTTACTCTGTTGGGTCTGATGCTGGAAGAATAGAGGAAAGGTGGCTCACATATAGTGCTCTTACCACATCTTTAAATTTTCTCACATTTTTGTAAATAATTACACTTTGGTAGTCCAAAGGAATTAGGACAAATACTTTAAAAATGCTTAATAGAGTGATTCAAAGGTGAAATTAACTATCATCCTTGGATGGAAGATTTGTAGTCAAAACAACAGTGAAAATACACCAGCTCCTGGGAGAACAAGCCTGCCATTTTTAGAAAATCTTGGATGTAGGATGAGAAGAACATTGTTAAACTGATAATTCTAGGCTGGCCATTTGTGAACTAAAGGTTTTGAGATGAAATAGCCATATGAGGTTACAGAAAAATTTCCCTATTTTAACAACTAGCACATTGAGTTCCCTGTAGTGTAAGTCCTGAACACCATTTTTGTTGACATGCTACCTGGCTCATAGTAGATGTCCAATGAATGTTCACCAAATGACTGAGGTTATTCAGCCTGTCTAGGCAAAAATAGATTCTGGTGGAGAGCAACCACCATTAGCATATAGTACCTTCTGGAAAATAAGCTACGGTTTGTAAATTAACCAGGATCTTTCACTTTACTATTTGTCAGGGAGTTTTTCATCCCCTTTTCTCTCTCCTAGTGTTGTTGGGAAATTTGGCTTAGGTCCAGACACTCAAATGTCCACCCTCCATAGTGGAGAGACATAGGAAAGGTGACATTTATGTTGAATTTTAAGTATAGTTTGCTCGTCACATGCAGTGCTTCATAAGGATGGTACCTCTTTGAATGGCTAGCTCGTTATTCACCCCCACCTTTTCCTTCTCTTCAAACAGGATAGAGACTCTTAATGGAACAATGATTCACAGGAGAGCAGAGCTTGAAGCAAAGTTGCAAGCTTTAAAGGTACTTTGATTTAACACAGCACGTCCTTTTTCATCCTTGAATGTGTGAGTAGCAGAATAATAATCTCTCTGAGGAACTGAGATAGCCCTTGAAGGGGAAATGTCAGGATGCATCCAAACTGCTGACTTCTCAAGGGCCACACAATTACATTTGCAGAAATATCTGAGACTGTGAATATGTGTAAATCACCCTCTTCCTTCCTCATTCAGAGTCTATGAGGCTCAGAAAGCCAGCAGGAAGGCATCTTACCTGAAGAACTGTTCATTGATGCACCTGTGATCACTTTTGATTTACATTTTGCTTAAGGGGAAAAAAAGTGTAGGAGTAAGCACTGAGTGCTGCAGAATGCTGGCGGGCCCATCACTTTTACATTCCCATTGTCCTTTCCTTCTCCACCATTCCGACAATGGACTATCTATCACCAACCCTGTGGCTGTCCTTGAATTTGCCTCCACTGGTAAACACACTGTTACCTTGAAAGGAAAGAAAAAGGTTGCAAGAACCAGTGCCTAATGCAGGCTGCTCAATGCAAATTCACTAGCATGGCTCTTCGAAGGTTTTCAAAATCTCAGTTATCTAGGTTGGTGAGCCTTCCAAATTATGAACTCCAGACACTCACAGAATGAGTCAAAGATGCTCCCGACTCTTCCCAGGTCCCAGCTGACCACCCAATACCTGTAGGACAATGGAGCAGCCAGCCTATTCAGAGATAGCTTGGCTACAAGCAAGCTACTTACTTGTACTTTGTAAAAATCTGCATTGATTAGTTTTTCTAGTGAAGTACATTTATTAACTTTTGATTTCAAGGGTACAGTTCACTTTATTTATGTTTTATCTAGAATCTTTCCCTTCCACCATACACTAGCAAGCCTCATCAATATTGGCTTTGACACTCTTGCAGAAGTGTCCATTCCCACGAATTTCAAAATCAGTTTAAAATAATCATCAAAGAATCCTCTCTGCTCAGATATTGATAGAGATTAAATTGTGTTCATAGAATATGTGAGAACAACTGAAATCTTTGTGGCTTTCACTTTTCTCACTTTGAATATAAGTTTTCCCATTTTTATTGCATACTTCATATACTCCAGAATAATTTCATTCATGCATTTTCAAATGTGTTCTCTAGCTAAAAAGATAATCTTTTGTATTTTAAGTTTTATACCTTTAGTTCAATTATTCAAATAATTTACTTTTCTTCTCATATAGCATTGGCTAGGATCTTCAGTATATTGTAAATTACTGTATTATTCTTCACTTTAGAGAACTGCTTCCAATATTCATATTGCATTTTTATGAGAGGTAATAAGTGCTTTATACTATGTTTATGTTTATTAAAACTTCCCAAATTTAATTTATTTTCATAAACAGCAATGATCTTGGTGAATATCTTCTTTCAAATGTTAAGTTCTCAGTCTTTTGCTTTAAAAAAAGGGTAATGAAAAATAGGCTAATGATTTTATGTTTTATTAATGAAATAATGCATTCATATTTCATGAAATGAAGTTATTTGAGCAAAACATTATTTCATGCTTTTCAGCAATTCCTACTCTTTGAATATAACTTTAACAAAATTTCTGTAATTTTAATGTACATAATTAACTAATTTTAACTACCAACATGCAAGCCTTTCAACATCTCTGTTCTCTTCCAGAATATAAGTAGGTCCTTAATATACTTTGAATGTCTGTTGAAAGAATCATCTTCCTGAGTATTATTTACTTTCTAGCATTTCATCAATTAAAGCATACATAATGTGAGAATTTATTGTGAGTAACTTAAAGTGGAAACATACACGAATGTGTCTCATCGGGGTGCTTGTGTTGCTTCTCATTTAACTCTCACCTGTGGGTGTTTGTCATTCTTGCATATTATTTCATTAAATGGTGACCACCAGATCTTTCCAGAAATCTTCTTATATTTCTCTGCTACTCTTGAAGAACTGGTTTCTAGGTAACTGAAAGTACTTTAGGTTAATGAGGCCTAAGTTTTTGTTTCCCTGGTTCTTTGAAAAACCTTTGATATATTTGTTTATAAAGGCGCTCCTAAATATTGATCAGTTGTCAGTCATCTACATTAAAATATTTTTAATTAATTATTTTCTTTTTCATATTGAAGTTTTTAATTCATCCAGAAATAATCTTTACATGTACTATGAAATATGGCATAATTTGACTTTTTTCTATATTCACAGTTCTCCCAATATAATTTATTTTGTATTTTTCTTTTCTCCTTAACTGAATTCCTGAATTCCTGTGAAACTTATATTTTAGAAAATTTTTCATGTAAGTCCATATTTACTCACATATTCTCCATTGTAGTCCACTGGTCAATTTTTTTTTTTTTATGTTCAACTCAGTGTGCTACCTAATTGGACAATGCTCTTAGTCTGTTGCTCATCTGTCAGGTTGTCAAGTTCCATGAATAAATGCTATAGGTTTGATTGACATTTCATTTTATATAGATAAGTCAGTGCCAAGAACATTATTACATGGCATTTCATTTTCTTGTTGCTAGGTTATTGTCTTAGTTAGGGTTTCTATTGCTGTGAAGAGACACCATGATCACAGCAACTCTTATAAAGAAAAAAACATTTAATTGGGCAGCTTGCAGTTTCATGGATTTAGTCCATTATCATCA
Organism: Peromyscus leucopus; assembly: GCF_004664715.2. Taxonomy (NCBI): domain Eukaryota; kingdom Metazoa; phylum Chordata; class Mammalia; order Rodentia; family Cricetidae; genus Peromyscus; species Peromyscus leucopus. The sequence goes on along the minus strand of NC_051066.1, from coordinate 35,218,099 downwards.
TGGTGAGACCAGGTGGCAGGCGGGCTAACATTTGCTGGAGAAGGAGCTGAGAGTTCTACATCTTGATCCACAGGCAATAGGAAGTGAACTGTGTCCACACTGGGCATGGCTTGACCCTAGGAGACCTCAAAGCCTGCTTCCACAGTGACACACTTCCTCCAACAAGGCCACATCTACTCCAAAAGGGCCACACCTCTAATAGTGCCAGTCTCTACAAGCTTATGGGGCCCAATTACATTTAAACTACCACACTTACCTTTTTTTTTTTTTTAAGAAAAATTATTTATTTATCTATTTTTACATCCCAGCTACATTTCCCCTCCCTCCTGTCTGCCCATTCTCACCCCAACCCCCCCACCATAGTTATCTTAGCAATGTTACTATTTTTCTTTGCATCTTTCATAAAATCCGATAATTTTACACATAGATCATATAGTTGTTTCTTGTATTATCCTTTGTACTTTATGATTTTATTATGGGATTTTTTTTTGTAAAGAAAAGTTTTTATGGTTAATGTATTGGTATAAATCAGTCATTTTTATGTTGTTGTTAAAAATCAAGCTCTTTGTTAGACCATATAATCTCCCTTAAGCTATTTCTGTATTATTTGGTGTGCTCTATAAGGATAATAAGTGTACAAAATTGATCTGGTTCCTTTTCTTTTCTGCTGTGCTGTCTCAGGCGAGGAGTGGCTTATGATGAGGGGACCAATCATGGGCATCCTTCTTTTGTCCTTTAAGGGGGTTCTCCCAGCTCTTTCACAGGTTAAGAGGCTCCCATCTAAACCACTTTTGCTGGTTTTTATGATGCTTATGTATTAAATTTTATTCACCACCTTTTCTGATAAGAAAGTCTTTTAAAAGATTTATTAAAAATATCTATCAATATGATGAATGCTGCTAAGTATTTTTCTAATGTAAAAGCACCCTTTAATTTTGAACATAAACCCAGCATGGTTATCTTGAGATGTACAATCATTTTCTATTCTTTTAGGTTTACTTTGCTACTGCTGGCAAATTTTGAAAATAGCTTTAATTGACCTATAGTTTTATTGCTCAGGCTCCTTTGTGGGTTTCAGTGTTAACTTTACTAAGTTTATAGTGTGAGCTGGGTTGTTCCTCTTTTGTTCTCTGGTAAAATTTTTGTAATGCCATCTGCATCATCAGGACTGGGGTGCTTTCTGGAGGGAAGACTTTTAAACCACCATTTCAATTTCTTTATTATTAGTAAAACTACTCAAATATTCTTTCTGGACCAGCTTTGCCGAGTTCTGTTTTGGTCAATAAAGTTTTCTAATTTTCAAATATATGGCAGGGCCTGGTACAGCTCATTCTTAACATTTAACCCTCTGCTATAGACATCATTTTTGTCCTCATTTTTCATGTATTCTACTTTCATGTTTTCTTTTTTTCCTCTTGGTCATTTTCTCTGGTGTACTTTCTAATTATATTACCCTCCCCCATCTCTCTCTCTCTCTCTCTCTCTCTCTCTCTCTCTCTCTCTCTCTCTCTCTCTCTCTGTGTGTGTGTGTGTGTGTGTGTGTGTGTGTGTGTGTGTGTGTGCGTGTGTGTGTGTGTGTGTGTGTGTGTGTGTGTGTATGTGTGTCTTTCTCTCCCTCCCTCTCTCTCCTGGCTGCTTTTCACTATAACTTAATTAGGCCCAGACTCATACCTCAATTCATAGTCTAAAATTGCCACTGATTTTTATGTCTACAAGATATGTGAATCAAGCTCTGGACAAACCATTTCATTAGATGCATTGTCTTTATTACTTCCCACATTACCCTGTGGAATTTTGTTAGAAATTTCTTAGGTTCTTTTAGATTGTTTTCCTTCATAATGACTTCAGTAGCATCCTTGTATCTGTATTCTAATTAGCTTTTAGATGTGATTTATACTTTATTGACAAATGTTCCTTTTTTATATCTATCTGATCTTATTTCTCTCAACTTTTTTGTGCTTATGAACACTGATTATTTTCATTTTTCTATCAGAATTTATAGCAATCTTACTTAGTGTCAGTTTTTAATCCTTCCTGTTGCTATGTTGCTTGGAGAGAATCCATGTTCTGAGTGCCATGCCTTTCCTGTCATTGAGCATCTGAGGATGATGTGTGGTTGAACGTCAGCTTCTTCATCTCCCTGAGATAGTTGTACAATTCCCTCCACACAGTGCTTCAAAGCTCCCCTTGCAGGGCCAGGTCTGGCAGGTTGACTGCCTCTCTCAGAGAGTAAATGCAGTGTGGTTCAGATCATGAGGTGTTGCTATGCTCCTGTCTCCCAAGGCGCCTCCAGCTGCTAGCAGCATTTGTCAGCTTCCTTTTCTAAGTGCCTAATACTCTGCCAGGGTTCATTTGTCAAGAAGGAAATTTGGCTGAGTTCTTTGTGTTAAATAGACACACTTAAACCACATATTACCGCAGAATCTAAGTTCCTAGCTAACTCTCGATGCTTCTGTTTGATAGCTTGAAATTCATTTCTGCTTACCATTTTGCGTTTGTCTTGCAACCAATCTTGAAATGATAAACATGTAGTTAATCCTCCAAGACAGAGATGACTGGGTCTGACCTATAACTAAAGTCAGGCTGGCTTCCTCTGCACAATGGCATTTATTTTGCATCCTATACACATGGACATTCTATTTGCAAAGAGTGTAGAGCCCCAGTCTCTTCTCTGGAAGAAGTTGTCCCTTCTGAGTCACATTTTCAGGGATTTCCTTTATCTTAACCCATGCTTCAGATGCTTAGCACAAATAGTAAACTAGTTAAAAGAGTTAGTTTTAAATCTGTCTCTGCTACTTATTATATATGTAGAGAAATATTTTGCTTCAGTGAAATTTTATTTTCCAGTCTACAAACAAAATTATGAAAATTAATGGCACATTATTTGTAAGGGCACAGTGAAAGGATTAGCTGGCAGGAGAAATGTGATTTGTCTTATGTAGACAGAAAATATTTGGGCCATGTCTGGAACCCAACTCAGCACATGATAGCTGAGTGTTGTCTTTAGGAAACTGTTCTCTTGTATATTCATTCAACAATATTCATCCGTTCCTTCAGCTGCCACGTATGGGTCCAGTGACATAATGCGGGATCACATGGCCAGATCCACATATGCTTTCACAGTCACCTGACACAGAAAATTTAGATCTGACTGAATGTATGATGGTGATGGCGGTAACACAGACAGGAACAACCCTAAGGATAACAGAAAACAGTTTCAGATCGAAAACAATCGCTTTGATTTCTCTCCTCTTTATACTGGTGTTTTCCAGGTGTAAGCCATGGCAATTTAGATAACTGGGTTAGATCAGCAAACCAGTGATCTTAAAACCTTCTGTTACAAATATGAACTGTGTGGAAATCTCTGTCCCCATACTTTTGAAAACTAAATTCAGAAAGATAACATTTTTGTCTTTGTGTTTTTAGTTTTGACTGACAACCCGTCCTGTTCTCTCCTGTGCTCTATTTTCTTGGAGATAAATATTTTTAGCAAAGAAGACATGTGTAGGTACATATGGTGGCACTGGCCAGTCCTGTGCTCCACAAGCCTCCGAGTCTGGTCTTCACATAACTATAGACTTATAAGATGACAAGAATGGTGACTGATGGGACCAGCCCTCCTAGGACTACTGTAGAAGAATTTCATGGTTCAGAAGGAAAAACAAATGAACTGAGCTAAGCAATTTGTTGCTTTTGTTATTTGACTGAATATTGGCCATCGTAGAATGGCTTCAGCTGCTGCTGTGAGACAGATTGAGTGTTCTACAGACCGAGGCATGAACCCTGCTCCTCTTACTCATTGAATGATGTTCTTAAGATTTTATTTTCTTCTCTTTCTCCCATTTCCTTCCAAATGTACATCTGAAAAAAAAAATCTTTCTATTTTAATCATCACTTATTCCCTCCAGGTGATGGTGTACAAAGTGCTGCTCTTTTCCAACTAGGCCATCTTTCTTATGGATAAATGTCCTTGGCAAATCTGAGCTGTGCCCACATGCTGGCCTTGCTATGGGGACCTAAAATAGCAAAGGCAGGGGTGATCCAGGGCACAGGAAACGGGAAGGAGAGTGAGCATGTTACACATGCCTGTCCAGATGGCTTCTTCCCAGTTGGCTTTGACTTCTGTTGACTTGGCTACTATGTGGCTGGACCAGGCCAGGCCACGTGTGACTGTTCTCCTGGTCTCCTAATTGTCATGATGGTCACTCTTTTCATTTGCCACAGCAGCCAAGGGAAAAAAGAGTTGTGATATCAGGGGTGTGGGCTGGGGATACAGCTCAGTTGGTAGAGTGCTTGCTTAACATGCATTTTTATGACTTGGCATTGTTCCCCAGAACCTCATAAATGACATAGTGGACTGTGTACTTGGGAACTGAAAGTAGGAGAATCCAAAGTTCAATATGATCTTCAACTACATAGTAAAATCAAGACTCAAGGTTAACCTGGGCTACATGAGATGATATCTCAAAACAAACAAAGTTAGGGTACTTAACTGTGTTCCAGGTAGATGTCCAATAAAAGGATTGTTTCAGAGCCCAGACTCATTGACTGACAATGGTCTTGACAAAGCATTTACTAATCTTTAGTTGCTGGTCCAAACCTTTCAATCTGTTAACTCCTCCGGTTCTAATATTCTGGGGTTTCTATTCCATGTTATCTGTATCATTCATGTAGAAACAGCTAACAAGGTCTTTCAAATGTGAGCAATCTGGTTCCATATTTTTGAAATAAAACTACAATAACTTCATTGGTTTTCTTGTGTTTGAAAAGAAGACTTGTTGGCCCTTGAGAAATCAGTATTCCTCATGTCCTTTGTCATTCAGCACAAGCCTTTAAAGATTGGGAGTAGCTGGTCATGCTGTCAGTCTCTACTGCCTTGCCTGCTTGGAATTTCCTACGACTCAGAACTTTTCTCCCCCCATCTTTCTCACAGCAAACCTTGAAGAAAAAATGGGTGGAGTTCAGGTCTCTACACTTACAGGAACAGCGCCTGCTGCATGGTAAGCTCAATTTCCTGTCAGGAAACCACATTCTCATCACACCCTCTCAGTGTTTCTGCACACACATATTTTTAAGATGATCACTATTACAGTAAAAGTTTAGTTAGCACCAATGAAGGATACTAGTCTGTGTTTTGATGGGATGAACACAGGGGTGACCTGTGTGTTTGGAGGAGGGTGAGTCAAACTGCACTGCCTTCTCCACACACAGTGCATATGCCTATGCAAACATATGTGGGCATAGGAACGCACACAGTTGCCATAGGTAACCAACAACAACTGGAGATAACATTGCCTGCTACTTCTACCACACCAGCCAATGAATTAGATTCCTGTAAATGATTCTGGCTGAATCAAACTGGCATGGCTGCGTACTTCATAGATAGAACGCCAACCACTTTTCAAATTATATTGGTTACATTGATGCCGAATACCTCAGGACCAAGACAGACACGTAAGATTATTATGCTGGTAGTAGGAGTTTACTGTCTATGCATTTTGAAGCAAGGAGTTTAATCTAGTCAGCTGGTCTACTCTCTGCTGTGTTACTTGAGGTGGTGACTTCTTTCTTGGGAGGTAGGTTGAGACAGTGTCCTGCTATATAACCCTGCATAACCTCATGTCCATTCTTCAGCCCAAGCTAGCATCCTCATGCTTTGGTCCCCCATGCGCTGAAATTCCAGGCATACAGCATTATAGCTGGCAGGAAGGGAAGTCTATCTATGCACTGTAATGTACTGAGGTCACTAGCCATGAGGGCTGGGATATAGGCCATCTCTTCTTCAGGTAACACTCTGCTCTAACCTCTGTTTAGCATCTGGAATATTTGTTCAAATGGTAACTACTTTGCAGAAAAGCTGCCATCTAAAAATCACTTAAAATTGAGTTATAAAACCACAAAAAATGGTATCTGGTCATGAATATCATGTGATATGTTGTGATGAGATGTGGACATTATATGATGTTTAAGTCTAGACAAACTAATTAGCTCCTCAGACATTTGTGTCTTTTTGGTAGTAAAAGCTCTTCAAATACCTTTGTTCTAGCTTTTGGAAGTTTATAGTAGATTCATGTTAGCTCTAGTCACCCAACCATGTGAAGCACACTGAAGCTCTCACTCTTAGCTAACTGTAACTAGTGCCCAAGGGTCAGGGTTTCCATTTACCTCTCCTATCTCTACACCTCTGCCCAGCCTCTGGTCACCACCATTATCCTCTTAACCACTATTAGACCAGCAGACATTTTCATATTGCACACGAAATGAGATCATCTCATATTTGTGTTTGCATACTTGGACTCCTCCATTTAACACACTGATCTCCATGACCATACTATCACAAATAATGAAACTTCTTTAGTTTTTCCTGAGTAAATGGTATTCCACTGTGCATGTGCTGTATTTTATCCCTCCATTTGTCAATTGATAGGTGTCTTTGTAGAGCCCAGGTTTTGACTTTTGAGAATAGTGGTAAGATGAGCACGCAAGTGCATGTTTTGTGGATACACTGAGTCTGTTTTCAGTGGGCATGCACTGGTAACATTACTGGATCATATGGCAGTATGGTGGATATTTTTTGTCTTGTTTTGTTTATGGTTTATGTGGAGCCTTCATACTGTTTTCCACGGTAGATGAACTGCGGGAGGATTGTTTTTTTTTTTTTTTTTTTTTTTCTCTCCACATCTTCACCATTAATTTTGAACCTGTGTCTTTTTGGTATAAGCATTCCTGTAGGGGTAAGGTGAGTCATTATGGTTTTATTTGTGTTTACCAGCTAATTGATGACACCAGGCATTTTTTCATATATCTGTTGGCCAATTTCATGTCTTCTTTTGACAAATATCTATCCAAGTATATTCTACTTTGTATCTTACAGTCTTTTATTTTTCTGGAGTTCCTTGTAAATCTAGTCATCATTTAGACATTGGTAACAGTATAGAGACTTGATTTGCAATTTTGGCTAGACAAGTTTGAAACTTGTATAAGTTACTTCTCTTTTAAAAAATTATTTATTTATTCCGTCTGTGTGTGTTTATGCTCACACAAACCTGCACAGACACATTTTGTGCCAATGGGAAGCGACTGACCCCAGGTTATCAGGTTGGCCATTGCCCACTGAGTCATCTCACTGACCCACTTTTCTTTTTAATGAATTTCAGTTAATTGTTGTTGTTTTGAGGGAGGGCTTTGCTGTGTTAAAACTCACTTGCCTCACCTTTCTGATGCTAGCCCAGATGTATTAGACTACATTTTGAGGAATCAGAAGATTTTTTTTCAGAGGGAGAGAGAGAAAGAGAGAGAGAGAGAGAGAGAGAGAGAGAGAGAGACAGAGACAGAGACAGAGACAGAGATAGAGACAGAGACAGAGGAGAGACAGAGACAGAGACAGAGACTCATTGAAGCCTTGTTCAGATTCCTGGCTTTCATAGACATGGGGCATCTCAGAAGACTTTATCTGAACTACTGACAGTTCCCAAACAGCCCAGTGGGTACAGTTCCTACATGTACAGGGACAGTCTTAATTAGATTGAACATTGGGAGCTATATTGTTGCCCTTTTTTTGAGGGTGTTCATTCATCTGCTTTCTCTAGAACTAGAACATGAGGGTCTAGAAAGCAGTTACTCTTCCATCCAGCTTTATCAGCTCATTGTAAGATGAGACCAAGCAGAAGGTAGTAGCAGAGAGGGAAGCACCATGCAGGTTGGCTGCGCACGGCCTCATACATCAAATGGAGTAAGAACAGTGTCTCTGTGCTGCCAAGCAAAGACACAGGAGAGCAGAGCAAAGATGACTAACTCGGGGTAGCCTGTGGGGTGCTTGACACCTCGCTTTCTCAGTTATGCTTTTCTGAGCACACTAGCTGACCGAGTGATGAGAAGCTGGTGGGGCAGGACAGAATGTGACTCATCATTCAGTTTGGGGAACCCCTTTGTGGGTTATGAAGCATTGATGGAAAAACTTGGCCAAGCAATAGAATTCGGTTTTCAGAGGTGCATGCCTGAGGACAGAGATGCTTTCTAAGCACAGCACCACTCTAGAACTTACAGCCATTCTAGGAGGACATTTGGAATATTAAGGCTGGAAGGCATAGTTGACCTCATAAGCCTTTTATAAGCATGTGTTCTAATTTGTAACTGTTTTTTTCCATATGCTTTAAATGGTTTGATAATAAACTTAGGATTTTTTTAAAAGACAGCTATTAAGAATCAGAGAAGCATTTCTCTCAGAGTTTATTTTGCCCTCACTTCTGTGAACATTTTCATAGAAGTTTCCAGGGTTACACAGTTTAAGAAATTAGCACTTGGAGGTTCACAGAGTCACACTGTCAGAGCATCAGTTGGGTTGAACTGATTTCATATCAAGCATGCTTGCTATCTGACACTATGATAAATCAGCTCACAGAAAAAGAAGTTTGACTTGGCTCAGAGTTTGGAGGCTTCAGTCCACGAGGCTTGGGCCTGTGATGATGGCTCATCATGGCAGAAGCACTCGGCAGAATAAAAGAGCCCTGTTGGCAGCTGGAGAGTGAGATAAAAAAAGGACCAGAACACAGAAACTGTAATCCAAGACCATGTCCTCAGTGACCTAAATCCTCCCAGGAGGCCACCTGCATCTTTTAAAGTTTTCGTCATCTCCCAATAAGATCACATGAATATACTCTCTTGGAGTACATTCTATATCCAAGCTATGGGCATGAAATATCTTTAAATTTACTCTAGGTTATAATTTTCATGACCCTTTCCTTAGGAACTGGCCCATGGGTGCTAGTTTGGGAAACCCTCCTTCCTAACCGTATTTGTGCAAGTAGAAACTCAGGCCAAAGTATTTCTCCTTCCTCTCTTGCATTCTTTCAAGTCCAGTGTTCTTCCTTGTAGGGACTGGTGACATTGATCCCGTAATAGACTCTTCTTTGTATTGTAGGAGATACAGCTAACTCCCCAAGCTTGGAAAACATGGACCTGGATGAGTTGTCCTTGTTTGGAAATCTGCTGGGGCCAGGCCCAGCCCTCCTGGACCGGAACCGGCTGTGCAGTGAGAGCAGCTGTAAGAGCCGGCTGAGCTCGCTGACCATGGACAGCGAGGACGGCTACAGGACAAGTGTGTCGGAGGACTCCAGCCGAGGCGCCTTCAGTCGGCAGACCAGCACCGATGACGAGTGCTTTCTCTCCAAGGAAGGAGACGATATTCTGAGGAACGCTTCTTCCAGGAGGAACCGGAGCATCAGTGTCACCAGCAATGGGTCCTTATCCCCCTTGTGGGAGAGCAATTACTCAAGCATGTTTGGAACTCTACCCCGGAAAAGCAGACGGGGAAGTGTCCGGAAGCAAATTTTGAAATTCATCCCTGGCCTTCATCGTGCGGTAGAAGAGGAAGAGAGTCGTTTCTGATGGGTGGGAGAGACCCTTGGAACTGGCTGGTTTCGCAATTCTCTCTCTACTTGCCTAGATGAACTCCACCTGCCTTAGTGGGGAAGTACACTCTGTGAAGCTCACATCCCATTTCACAGCAGCATTGACCTTTAAGTTCTTACGTTGTTATTTTTGGGTCTTTTGTCATCTTTTTTTTTTTTCATCCAGTACAGCTCAAGTTCTAAGAGTACATGAGAGAAAGAAAGTGATAGGTTAGATAATGTAATAATATGTCTGTTCATTCTAATGCTGGCCACACAAGTACAAAAGTATTTATTTTACTGACTATGTGTGTAAGAAGCGGAGAACTCTTTGGAGTCAAGTGTGAATACGGAGTGACAGGATATGATTATTGGGTTGCTTTCCATAGTTTAATTTGGTAGACTACAAAACTTTTTGTTTGCTTAATTTTCTCAGTAGCCTTCATAAGAGAGAATTTAATTTTTTCAAACTATTAAAGGATCGTAAACAAAGATGACCATCAGCGTTTTCTCACTTCAGTGACAGTGAGGCAGGAGGTTAGCATTGGGGCAAAGGGCTAAGCTTCCTGAGAAGCATGGGATGGGGTGCTGAGGTGGGCGCTTGGGACCATTACCCTAGGATTTTTTCTTTGAATATTTAAAAAAAATGAATGAGACTCTCATTATTTGCCCATCTCAATTTTTTTCTGCCTAAACATGGATACCAAGTCCAAAAATCTCAGAATCCTATAGATCTGTGATTATATTTTGCTGCAAATGTCTAAAATTCTAAAAAGGAGGGTGGGAAAAGAACTTGCTTTTGGTGATCCTCCTCATTATGCATTCCACAGAGGTATTGCCTCAGTTCTTGCTTCCCTGTTAGCTATGCTTGTATTGTATTCTCGCCTTTCATAATTTTCTATTTTATTTCAACATCCATTAAAGTCTCTGTTCTGGTGATGCAGCTGTTTATTACCTATATGCTGAAGTAAATGGTCTGAACCATGTGATAAAGACTTGCGTTGATTCTAAGTTTTCTCTCTCTCTCTTTCTCTCTCTGTATGTATGTTTTCAACAGAACTGTAACACTTAAATGAATTTCTACTTGATCCACAAGAAAAAAGTGAGATAAGAAAGTGTGTAGAATAATAAGTAACAAACTAGTAAAAGATGTAAAAGGCATCTAGGTGAGACATGCTGTCTATAACTAGTGAACACACCCACTAGAGACTCTATGTGGCATGTATTTCAGGCATACCAGCAGTCCTGCCTCCCAAATATGGAATATCATTCTAAAGGCACCTTGCAAGTGATCCTGGAAAAGTAGGAGACAGGATACAGAAAATAAATCAGGGATATAAAGACTCTGTGGTCACATGGCTTGTCAGTATCCTGGTGGAAACTGGAAGCCATTTCTTGGTGGATCTAGCCAGTACTCTTGGCCTATTTGGATTTTCTTACTCCTTTACTGGTTCTGGTGTAGTTATATTAGAACATCTGGACCAGGATTTGTATGATACAGGGATGTAGGGTGTCAGAAACTCAACTCTCACCAAAAATCAACAGTGGCTCTTGAGTTGGCTTCAATGAAGATTATAGACACAGACACGTGCAAAACAAATGAAGCTTTATTGAGGGAAGCTGGATAAAAGTGAGAAATTCTAGAAGAAACTCCTGAAAGTGGGGGGGAGGGGTTGAAAAAGCCATGGAAATGTTTTGTCTAGAAATTTATATTTTTATTTGTAGAATTTACAGCAGAAACTTCACAAAGACTGAGATAATTTCTCTTGAGATTGGTCAGTTTTCTAGGGTGTCATGGGCCAAGCTAATGGAGGGACAACACACTCTTTGTGAACATCATGCTGGCCCAACCCAGAAATGATCATGCCCTGTTTGCTGGTTGCCCACTCCATCAGGATAATAGATGCCCAGCTTTATTCATCTCTGACTTCTGTTCGCTAGCTACTGGACTTGATCCCTGTCTGTTAGCTGATAGCTCTCTAGTAGTTGATATTGTAGGTTTATTTCTAGCTGCTAATTAAATTGTGGGGTTTTTTTTGTTCCCACATTCATATGGCCAGCTTACAGTTTTTTCATGGCAGAGAACTAACTTGATCACAGTTATCAAGATATGGCTGCAGTTGTCCTTTTTTTAACCTCACCTTTAGCTTTTTGCTTCTGGAGTGGTCTCCTTTCTGAACTAAATGGAAGCTTCTTGTTAGAAGATATCCTTACCCTTAACCTTACAATTCAGTCCACCACAGTTGAATCAGAAGCAAGACTATATGAAAGGGCAGCTGGGCCTTGTATGTGTTCCCGCAGTGATGCAATCTGCATGGGATTGACCTGATTCAGGAACAGAGAATGAGAAAATGACAGACACATGCACAGAGAAGCTGGACAGAGTAGGCCATAAGCTATGATGGAGATACACCAGCATCCAGGAGCCTCAGCATGTTTAATAAACAGCTGAACAAGGAAGCGGGTTATGATATATAGCCAAACAAGGACATGGGTTAGCTAATGTTGGGAAGATGTCTCTACAAGGGAGAAGTCTAGGGCTTCAGTCATCCCAGAGGAGAAAGCTGTGATTGAAACTTTCACATGCTGTCAACATCTGTATTCAGACCAGGGGAAGGTCTTGGCATTCCTGTGGGTCTGAGACACTGGGGTCTTTTGACATGGCTGCACTCATATCAACAATATACATTCATTCTAGACTTATCCACTCCCCAAGACATTGGCCATCTGGCCTGCTAGTAGTGACCTTGCTACCTAGAGCCTGTCTTTTTTCTGATGGTCATCAGGGTTGTCTCATAGTCAGCTGCAAGCTCTCTTCTTCATCTTCTTTGGCACTTTTGACTTAATTCTTTTAACTCCAACCTTCCTTTTAACTCTAGTATCTGCTCTGTCCTTCCCCTTTGAGAGCAACATGGACTCTTCACCATGAGCGCCTTTCCCTTCCTACCTGCAGTGAGATAGACAGCTCCTGCCCCTTTTCTATTCAGTTTGCACTGTAATACTTTTAAATCACCAGCCAGAAAATATTAAAATGTAAATTGTAGACACAGCACAGAGAAATCATGTTGTTTCTGGCAAGTAGGAAACCAAACATTTAGGGTGGTCCTTTCCTTACCTTTCATTAGCAAGTTTTCAACTATAGGTACATCAGTACCTACATATTTAACAATATATTGTTTCCTTAAGTGCTAGACCTTGCTTTGGAGGAGGTGGGAATGGGGGGTGGATTGGGAAGGGAGTCTGGGGGTTGGGAGGAGGGAGGACAGGGAAATCCATGGCTGATATGTATAATTAAATTAATTATAAAATAAAAATATTTAAAAAAAAAGAGCTAGTAAGCCAGTTACCATTCAGCTAGTACAGCATTTTTCTCATCTTCTAGGATTATCATTAAGCTGATATCATAAAGATCAGCTTACATACATATATACATACACACAGCATCTTAATTTTACTTCAGAAAGTACCAGGAAGAGACTTGCATTTATATGGGTCAAGATGACTTTACAATTTCTTCTTCTTTTTTTTATGTGAAAACCTCATTTCAGAGCTACATGGATCATCTCAGAAAGCAGATCATAGGTCATCAGTTTCTCTAGTGACTTTACTGCAGAAGTGCAAGCTTCTCTCGGTAAATGTCAAATGCAAAGTGGGGACAGGGAAGGGACAGAGCAAGTATCAAGTTCATCTGTATTGAGAAGAATTGGCATCAAAAGGTAGATCTGTGTTCTTGGGGTTTGTGGGGAGGGGAAGCAGAGCTGCTTAACCAAGGCACAGGAAGGGAGGCTGCTGGTGTTCAAAAGCAGTTTCATTGAAATGGGGGTGAATTACACACCATGTTTTAGTCTGCATCTGGCTGAGTGGGACATTAGAAGCAGTTTCTGTGGCACTGTGACTCACTTGGATGTAATTTATGGGGAAAATAATTTAAAAGCAAGTTTTTTTTTCTTTTTAATTCCAAAGATGTCAAATATGTACTTTTGGTGCGTCACATTGACAATTTGTCATGAAAATACTGTTTTCTAGAATGGTGTCTGATAAACCAATTCTGAGTCATGCATATTCTGAACTGCATAATCATGTAGCTAAAAGAATATTTTATCAAACAAGTAGGAAATGCATTTTTTTTTAGATTTTGTTATTTTATGTGTATGAATACTGTATCTACATTCATGCATGTGCCTGGTGCCTGTGGAGATCCCTTGGAACTAGAGTTACGGATGGTTGTTAGCCTCAGTGTAGGTGCTGGGAGCTGAACCCAGACCTCTGCAAGAGCAGCCAGTGCTTTTCACTACTGAGCAATCTCTCCAACCCCAGGAAAATGTATATTTTTTGAAATAATAAACTTTAACTCAAAACACTCTACTTTTAATACTTTTATATCTTACGTGTATGACCTGAATGGTAACAAATACCAGTTTGATCCAAAGAAACTAAACTTGGACATAGTTTCTGTGCACTCATCATGGAGTGCATTAATGTATAGAAGCAAAGTAGAGTAACCAATACATAGGTAGACCAAACCCTTCCGGTCACAAACACTGTTGCTTGGTGTCTACTTGCATACAGAATTATGGACTACAAAATGAAAGTATTTATTTTTGGAAATAAAGAACGTTCTTGGATATGAGCATTTCCCCTCTGCTTTCTCTGCTTCCTTTTCTATCATAAGTGAAAAATCTGTTTTAAAGGCAGATTTCAAAACACCTGAGGGACTGCTTGCGAGTTTATGGTGCCATTTGTGGTGCTCTGGATGAGACTGGTCCCATAGGTGACTATGTCCCCATACTTGGTCCCTGTTAGTGGAACTGTTCAGGAAGGATTAGGAAATGTGATCTTGTTGAGGAAGCTTGTCACTGCGAGGGAGATCTGAGGTTTCAAAAGATTCAGTCCTGTCATGGTGTCTCTCTGCCTCATGGCTTTGTCTGGAGATGTGAGCTCTTAGCTACCCCTTCAGAGCCAGGCCTGCCTGCCTGCTGCCATGCTTCCTGCTTTGTTGGTCATAGACTGGAATCCTTTGAAACCATAAGCATGTAAATCTAAGTTACCTTGTCCTTGGTGTTTTAACATAATAACAGAAAAGTAACCAAGCCAACATTTAAAGGCACCACAGTCCTAGGGGTATAGACCAGGGGAGAGCTGTTGCCTAATGTGTACAAGGCTCTATGCTCAATCCTATTACCTCAAATAACCAAATCAAACCAAATGCTACCTACTTTTATAGTCATTGATTTTCTATCATGACTCAAAAAATTATTACACTTGTAGAGGCTGAACTGGATCAGGTGTTCAGGCACACGTTTGTATCTGCTCAGGGTCGCAGAGACCTGCACTAAAGAGGCTGCCCAGGCTGGAGTTCTCATCTGAAATCTAGACTGAGAATTCATGTGCAAACTTCTGGTTATTGTCAGAGTGTTGTTCTTCTGGCCATATGATCCCAGTCACCTTATTTCTTTAAAACCATCAATGGAAAGGAAAGGAGAGGTCACGAGCAAGGCAGAATCTTAAGTAATTCAGTTTAGTCATGGGTGATAGACCATGATCTTTGTTGTGTAACATAACCACTGAAATGTCTTCCCATGCTCTTTGCCAGATGATGTAACATGGGAGTGGCATCCTGACACTTCGTCAGTGGATTAAAATATAATTATGGAGTCCTATCCTATCAATGTGTGTGCATTCTATTAGAAGCAAGACATAGGTTCCATCTACTAGGATCAGGATTTTTTATTTATGTATTTTAAAGATTATTTTTATTTATGTGTATATGAGTGTATGTCACCTGTGTGGGCACATACAGAAGCCAGAATAAGGTGTCTATATATCTTAAAGAGACACCTGTCACTGAAGTTAGATAAATTCTCCAAGTAGGATTTGAGTATATACCCTGGAACTGAAGTTATAAGCATTTTGAACAACTTGATGTGGGTACTGGCAATTGAACTTCTAGAAGTGTTCAGGAAGTGTTCCTAACCACTGAGCCACCTCTCCAGGCACTAGAAGCAGGAATTTGAAAGAGGCACAGACATGAGGAGGTGGGGAGAGGTAACCCTCATAGCATCTATTTGCAGCACCATTCAAAGATTTCACAAACTGAATGGTGCAAAAGTGTCAGGATTTCCTTAAACGATTTTGAGTAAAAAATAAGAAGTGAATGTTACAATCTTATTTTTAATGTCAAGAAATTATCACATTAAGAATTTTAGAATTGGAGAATCAGTCACAAAGCTGAGTAGGACTCTGGAGCCAAGTCTCTTCTTGACCTCTTAATTTGGTCTCAATGTGCATGGAATGCCAGGAGAGTCTTTAAAAGATGCTATAGAGGGAAGTGAGTGCTTCCCTTCAAATACTTGGAAAATTTATCTAACTTCAGTGACAGGTGTCTCTTTAAGATCAGAGGACGTAGGGATTCTACAGAAATGTAAACAAAGCACATGCTATCAAAATTAGAAAGCAGAAAAAGAAATGATCAACTACAAGCAAAATTCAGGAAACAAGATGGGCATAGTGGCACATGCTAGTCAGCCCAGCACTTGGGAGACTCAGCTAGAAGGATTGCCTCTAGTTTGAGGTCAGCCTGTGCTGTATAGTGAGCACTAGGCCAGCCAGGTCTTCATAATAGACCCTGTTTTAAAAAGGAGGATGAGAGTTGGACTGGATGAGGAGATACCACAATCAAACTTAGTAGAAAATGAGGAAAATGAGTAACTTGGAAAAAAAAACTGAAATACTTACATTTTAGGAATAGATGATAATTTTCACAGTTTAATAAAAGGCATCTTTTTTTTTTTTTTTTTTTTTTTTTTTTTTTTTTTTTTTTTTTTTTGGTTTTTCGAGACAGGGTTTCTCTGTATAGATTTGCGTCTTTTCCTGGAACTCACTTGGAACTCACTTGGTAGCCCGGGCTGGCTTCAAACTCACAGAGATCCGCCTGCCTCTGCCTCCCGAGTGCTGGGATTAAAGGCGTGCGCCACCACTGCCCAGCTCAAAAAGCATCTTTTAAAAACCTACAATTAGCCTATTCAGTGCAGTGCTGACTATCTTACTTTGAACAACTAGACAAGAAAAGGAAATAAAAAACATCCAAGTTGTTAAGGAAGAAAAGTTTTGTTTGGTGGCCAGATGGTTTATATAAAGCATCCTCCTAAAGCATCACTAACTCAGTAGAAAATGCCAGAACCAATCTTAAGTACAGCAAAGTCTCAGGAGGCAAGGTCAGTATAGAGCCAATGCTCTCTTATGTATCAGCCATCAACAGTTAAAATCTGAAATTTTCAAAATTATCATAGTGTGCTAAAAGTAATGTGCACAGGCAGAGGCCCAGCAAAATGTGTATGAGATTTCTGTGGGAGAAGCTACGGACTGAAAGAGATCAAGAAAAATCCACATAATTACAAGTTCTGTGGGCTTGAAGACTCAGCATTTTTAAGATATCATCTATTTTTAAATTAATCTATAGTTTAATATCCCCTCAATTAAATGCCAATAAACTTTTGGTGGACATGCATAAACTTATTCTTAAATTTACATGGGAAGTTAAACTACTTAAAATGTCCCACAAAGTATTACAGAAAAAGGCCAAAGTAGAGAAAATTAAAGTGTCCCATTTTTCGGTTATTATAAATCTCTAGTGTTCAAAACAACACATTATTTACATAGATCTTTCCTATTCCCATAAGTCTCCATGTAGTACAGGTTTAGCTCAGAGACCTCTTTGCAAATACTCTGGTATAGAAGGGGGAGAATATAGTAATTTTGGACTATAGTGACTCAACGAACTTTATTTCAGCTTGGCGGTCAAGATAAAAATCAATAAATATCATGTTGATAATATGCAGCTGTGATATCTTATAGTGAGAAGCTCACTTGACTTCTGTGGCACCCTCCTCAAAGCCCACAGCTCCAGGATGCTCATAAAAAATACTTTGACAAACCTTAAGTCAGACACTATAAAATAAAATAAAAACAGCCCCTCTAAAAACTATCATAAAAAATAATTGAAGTCTGAAACTATATCATTCTCAAGAGGAACCTGGGACATGATGACCAGATATAACATAGCCCTCTGAAAGAAAGGAAGATAAAGTGTAAACTTTAATTAATATGTAGCTGTGGTTACTAATTGTGACAAACAGTACCAAGCACATGTGTATAGTTATTTCCTCCAAACTGACACACTCCTTCCTAGAGAGAGGGGGCTCATTGATGGTCAGTAGGTAGGAGCTGGAGAGAAGCTCAGTGGCTAACTGTGCTTGCTGCTCTTCCAGATGATTAAAATTCAGTTCCCAGCATCCACATCAGGTGGTATTCAACCACCTGTAACTCCAGCTCCAGGGAGTCCTCCATGGGCACACACACACAAAAATAAAAATGACATCTTACCAACAAAAGACTCAGGAAGTAAATAAAATAAAGCTCAGTCATGTACAAAACTCACACCTCCCAGCAAACTCCTGAAACAAGAGTCACAAAGCCTCTCCCGAAGGTTATAGAAGCAAGAATAATCACTATGGGCTGACAATCAGCAACCATTAGAGCTCTGGTAGATTGTACATGGAGCTCCAGAGACAGAGTGTTTATTAGCTGTCACTCATGCTAGAGTGGGTTTTTTTTTTTTCTGTTGTTCATGCAGCTCCCTTTGAGTTACCCATGCTCCTTTAAGTAACTCTTACCACACGCTCCAGCAAGTAGCTCCAAAAAAATTCACTGGCTCACTAAGGTAGACTTGGGTGGAATGTCTTTGGTCAGTTTTTAGTGCTCTGTGCAAAGACATGTTTGTTCACATCCCCCCAGGAAAAGTTACACACCACAACTATAACAATATAAGATGCAAACAGCTGGGGAAACTGTACACAAAGTATATGGGGATAACAGGACACTGTCACAATTATTTTTTATAAATATAAATCTCGAAAACCAGAGTGTAATTTTTAAATGTAAAAATTAGTACATTTAAATTGATGAATGATAATTAAAAGAAGGAAGAGAATATATCAAGCTTTTTCTTTTGGGCCACCAACCAGCTCCCAAATCATGACATGGAGACTTATTAATTATGAATGCTTGACTTTATCTTAGCTCTTATTTTAATCTGTTTCTCTTTATCTATGTTTTGCCCTGGGGCTTTTTACCTTTCTTTCTTACTGTATACCTATTCTGTGTCTGGCTGGCTGGTGGCAGTCTGGCTTCTGGCCCAGGCATATTCCTCTCTTTCTCTCATATTCTCTTTGTTCTTCTTCTCTCTTGTGCCTAGATTTCTCTTCCTACTTATTCTCTCTGCCTGCCAGCTCCACCTGTCCCTCTCCTGACTAGCTATTGGCCTTTCAGCTTTTTGTTAGACCAATCAGGTGCCTTAGGCAGGCAGGGTGAAACAAATGCATCACATCTTTACATAATTATACAAGTGCAACATAAACAAATGTAACACATCTTTCATGGTTAACAAATGCCGCAGAAACAAATGTAACACACCTTCACATAGTTAAAGTAGTATTCCACAGCATAAACAAATGTACCACATCCTTGCCTAGTCAAAATAATATTCCACAACAAGAGAAACCATGGTAGAGTAGTAAAATGTGAAAACTGATTGGAAAGGTTCAAATAAATACAAATGTTTTTATTTTTAGAATATCTGCAGATTGATGACTTTTAGGCCAAATTTTAAGGAATTTAGAAGGCACCACTCTAGCAAAAAGAAAAAAAAATTGACCGAGCAAGCTAAACATTTATTTTTCTTAGATACATCATAAAGAAGGGTAACAAGGTAAAGCATGGCCTCTAAGTTTGAGAGAGAAATTCAATTTAGAGAATTTCAGCTTACTAGAGCACCTACAGAGAAGCAGTGCACTAGGAGAGCCTGAACAGTGACTGACAAATTCCTGAGATTCCTATGGACATATCTGAGAATTAAAAACTCCCAGGGTCATGGTTATTGTTGGAAGGCCGGTCTCATAATTTTGTGAGGGGTGATTTTCACAGTATATACAGCAAAAAATGCCTGGGTATCTGTTGGGCCTTGGCCCCCGTTCTTGGGTAGCTGTTGCCTTGCTTGCTGACCTTGATCAGATGTCCTCCCTATGCTAATTCCCAGACAGTTTCATTCTTCCTAAACAGATTACTAGAGGTTCCTTGTTTACGTATCTTGCATATTGGTATAATGCTAGAATGTAAAACATCTGTAGTGAACTTTTGCCCTCCCAGGTTCTTCCACTGTGCTATAAGCCTGTATTTAAGGCCTCTTCCCTCCTTCAATAAAGGACATTCTACTGAGATGAATGACCTGCTGTCTTGTCTCTCTTTTTAATCCTCAGCCCCTTGCTCAGACATGGTGAATGGGTAGTAGTGCGGGCACTACAAGTGGAGGTTCCACCGAGATCAGAGAAAGAAGGGACGCTCTGAAGGATACCCGAGGAAAGGCTGGCCAGCATTTTAAAAGAAGGTAAGAGTGGGTGAATTGTTATGGGTGAAGCTAGTTTGTAGTAGCTCCTAATTGGACTACTGAAACAGTTAAGAGCAGGACTGCTAAAGATTTCATTCAAATCCTCCAGAATGTTAGTCCCTGGTTTCTGGTCTCTGGGGGATTTAATATACCAGATTGGGAACAGGTTAAGATTGACTTACAAAAATACTTGCATAGAGAAGGGACAGATTCTTACCCAGAAAATGTATGACTTGAGAAAGCTGCTAGAGTTTGAGGCAGATTCTGGGGAGAAAAAAAAAAAACCCACCTCCAAAGGCAGCTAGCAGAGGTACAGAGCTGCAGACAGATACCTGAAGCTCTGCATCTGGAGGGCAGAAGGAACAAGCAAAATGAGATAAATATCTATCAGTGGAAGACTCCGAAGGAGGTATGGAAAAGCTCTGTTGTAAATGTTTTTGTTTTTCACTGACTGGCTTAGGAAAAACACAAGCCCCAAGGGAAGTTGTTATCAAATGCCCACCTCAAAGGCGTGCTAATGAGGCAGGTGCAGTTCTGATTCGGGGATAAAGGAGAGACACCTGTTGAAGCCAGCGCAGAAGGAGCAGAAATCTCCTGATGTCCCATAATTGAAAACTTAACACGCTTAGTTCAAATCTCTTGTTGCAAAAGCAAAATCTTCATAAGCAAGTCCTGTAAAAGTACCAGAAGTTGACTCCCAGACCCAAAAAGAACTATGGGAATGGAGTCCATAAGCTAGCTTGTAACAGTGAGCTGATACCGAGAAATGCCTTCTGGGAAATGTAGTTTTTCAACTAAAGATGGCGATACTGTCCAAAAACTGGTTTTTCAGCTCAGAATGAAGTTTCTTCTCAAAGCAATGCTAGAAAGCTTAATCTTACCTCTTGAGAACCCAGATTAGACAAAAAGCTACCGATAAGAGCAATCAAGCCACTTTCAAATCCTTTAAACATGAGAAAGCAGTTTATACATTGAACGTTGTTTTAAAAACTTATGGGAAATTAAGTCCTTTGCCTTTTGAACAAACAACCAGCATGAATGATTACTTTGCAAATCTAATGACACAAGGAAGCAGGCATTCAAAAAGAAATTACTGCTTAGATGGGCTCAAACTTCAGAAAATCTGTCTTACAAAATAGAGTTGCTTCACCTGAAAGTTCCTTATAAGACATCAATGCTAAATATCACAGCTGCTAACAATAACATCAGGGGTTAAAGCTAATGAAGTAAAAATACAAAATCTTGAAAATACTTTTCCTCTGAGTAAGCTAATTATATGTTTCATGAAAGAACATCTATGTTCTTGACTCCTTTGAAGAGTAGCAGTTTTGGTGAAAATATTGGGCTAGTAAAAATCGATCAGAAACATCAGCATTGTTAAAGAACTCATAGCAAATAGAGCTTAAAAAATTAAGAAGGGGAAAATTGTATCAGAGTTTGGTGATGAGTGTAAAAAGCAGCTAAAACAATGCTCCTGATATTAAGGTTCCATCTTGCAGTCTGGGGATAGTAGAAGAATGAAGAGGCTTCCAGACTGCTGAGGAGTTTGAGACAATTGTAACTAAGTCTCAGCAATGTCTTCAGACCTGATGAAAGCTGCAGGTCTGGAACCTCACTCCAATTTAGACAACTATCTTCTCATGTTGGGAATATGACTGTTATGGAATGACTAAGCAATTCAGAAACAGAATATTCCTGTCAAGGTTTTTCTTTTTTTTTGGGGGGGGGGAGGAGGGTTGCTGTAAACTGAGATAGCTCTTAATAGAGTTCTTATAAAGATTCTGAAATGCATAGCAACAGAAGTCACTAAGTCCCAGAGTTAAGAGCGAGCCATTAAAGAATTACTCTTGTTTCAATCCATCTAGAACTTTTAGAATATCAAAGTTGACAATAAGCTCTGAACTTTAGAAATGATATACGTATTTTCTGTCTAGTTAAGAGAATCTTTCTAATAGTTACAGTGATAATAACTAAGAGTAAGAAGTAGAAAATTATTCTGTCTTGTTAGAAAATGTTAAATCTCTAAGTGTTAAGAAATCTGTTCGCTAAGTTAGATATATGCTAATGGTAGCCCTATATAAGTTTGTAAAATAGATCTATAGAGTTTCTTTAAGAATATAAGCTTGCAAGAAGTATCTAAGGTAGTCCTAAGACATGTAGTAATAAGCTTGTAAGAGGTAAAGATGCTAGTTGTAAATGTAAGTTTAAATAAGAATATAGAATGAATATAAGAAGTAAATAAGAAATATATTTGTTAAAGTAGTTCTATAGTTTGCTGAAGGAGTATAAATAAGTAGATGTTAATGTTATGTGTGAGTTTGTAAAAAAGTGTAAATGTTGATTTTGAGTCTAAATGCTTTGCAAGATACCTTATATGTGAGTTTGTAAAGTGTAAATGTTAAGTGTGAGTCTATGCTTAATGTATATGGTGAAAGAACCTGAGATACAGAAGTTAGTGTCCTAACAGACTGCAAAACAGGCAGTCTGAACAATTTTCAAAAGCTCCAGAAGCTGCTAAGAAGCTAATGGTGGACGCTAGAACCAGCACAAGGCATCCGCAGCTGAGATCCGTGAAAAATCAACGCAACACAGAAAAACCTGAGCTAACAGCAAAAAAAGGTGCAGTTTAAAATATCACTTCTGATGCCTGTGGGGATTGAGAGCCCTATACGGCCGGCCTTGACAAGCATTAACATAAGCCTAGGAACTGTAGCCATGCAGTTGGATTCTTCAGAAGGTAATGTATGGTAACTGCTTTTTCAAGTATGTTTGACAACATGTTACCCAGGCACCTTGGATATTAAAGGGCAACCCTGACATTTGGTAGTATGATCACTGACCTCCATTTGTTAACAGTACCATGCCAGCTAAGCTTTTGCATTTTTGCAATCCTCTTCAAGCTGGTATAGCACCTACCTTTTCAGGAATGGCTTTGTACAACATTTATGGCTTCCTGGAATTCATCTAGCCCCCTTTGAAGATACCTTAAAATTGGTGAGCTTGAAATGTAACCATTATGAAACCATTACTTCTGCTCCTTGTATGCTGTTTCTGTCTTTCTTTGTGGTTCTTAATTGTTCTTTTGCAGAGCTACCAGCTTAAGTCATGCTGGGATCAAGAAAAATGGGCCTTGGTGATTCGTGTTCCTGGAGTTGTGTCCATGCCAGTGAACCATGGCTGTAGACACAGATGGTGCTCACATACTCCAGAAGAGAATTTGACTTCACTGGGGTTGTTGTTGCTACTACAGTGGTAGTAGCCACTGCTGCTACTATTTCTGGGATTATTTTTCACAATTGTTCACTACAGCTAGTACAGTGGAGAACCTGGCAGCAAAAGTAGCTACCACAGTTAATTAATCTTTCATTTTATTGGGCATGATAAATTTAATTCAGCAATAAGATGCATTTCGATTGGCTTTAAAGTTATAAAATTAATAACTTGAGTACCACTTACTTTTGGAATACCATCTTATGAGGACTCCAATTTGCAGTAAGGCTCGTTAAGAAAGGGAATGACTAAATTGCCCTTAGCTACTGGCTATGGGTGGGTTAGGACTTCTGTTGGTCTTTCCTCTGTTGAATGCACAGATTGCAAGCCCAGCACCACTTTTAGATCTATGGCAGCAGTTAACCCTATAGCTCACACATGTCTGAGCCTGTATGATAAATGAGCATTCAATGTCTGGTAATGCCTGGGAGGCATGCACCAACCTAAGACAGGGGACTTGTGGGGCCTGGGCAGGTACTCCCTATGATGGGTAAGGTGATGTGCTAACATCCCATGCAGCCTAAGTCAGGAGCTCATTTTTAGTAAAAAGGGGGGACCTGTTGGGCCCTGGCCCCCATTCTTGGGGAGCTGTTGCCTTGCTTGCTGACCTTGATCAGATGTCCTCCCTATGCTAATTCCTTGCTGGTTTTTTTCCTCCTAAACAACTTACCAAGAAAAAAATAAAACAAGATCCCAAGAAAAAAAGTCATGTTGAATTTCATGTAAGACAATTTTTTTGGGGGGGGCGGGGTTCAAGACAGGGTTTCTCTGTGTAGCTTTGCACCTTTCCTGGATCTCGCTTGGTAGACCAGGCTGGCCTCAAACTCAGAGATCCTCCTGGCTCTGCCACCCAAGTGCTGGTATTAAAGGTATGTGCCACCACTGCCCGGCCATGTAAGACAATTTAACAGTATTAAAATGTTCACAATTCCAAAGCAGTTTACAGAGTCTATAAAATAGCTATTAAAGTCTCAATGATATTTTTTCCTATTATTGAAAAACTGTTCCTTTTCTCACACAATATATCCTGATTACAGTCCCCCCCTCCCCCGCAATCCTCCCAGTTCCCCATCTCTCTTTCCCTCTGGATCCACTCCCTTTCTGTCTCTCACTAGAGAGAGCAGGTTTCTAAGAGACAGCAATCAAACATGACAAAATAAAATATAGCAAGATAAAACAAAAACCAGCACATTGAGGCTGGACAAGCCAACTCAACAGAAGGAAAAGAGCCCCAAAGCAGGCACAAGAATCAGAGAACCACTTGTTCACATACTCAGGAGTCCCATACAAATACTAAGCTGAAAATTATAATATAATGCAGAGGACCTGATGCAGACCAGTGTTGGCCTGTGCTTGCTGCTTCGGTCTCTTTGAATTCCTATGAGACTTGCTCAGGTGATTCAGAGACATTTTTCTCCTGGTGTCCTCCATCCCCTCTGGCTCTTACACTCTTTCTGCCTCATCTTCTGCTGGGTTCCCTGATCTCGGAGGAGAGGGAATTGATAGAGAAATCAATGTACAGCTCTGTGTTAAAAGGACTCTATCTTCATAATGTCTGGCTGTGGGTCTCTGCACCTGTTCCTGTCTTCTTCCAGAAGAAGCTTCTCTGATGATGACTGAATAAGGCACTGATCTATGAGTATAGCTGAATATCACTGGGAGTCATTTGGTTGATACTTTTTAAAAATTATTTTTAGCCACTAGTGTTTGGTCTCTGAACTATCTAGTCGTTGGTTCTTGGTCACCCAAGCAGTTCTGGGTATAGGTTTCATCTCCTGTAGTAGACCTTAAGTCAAATCAGACATTGGTTGGTCACTCCCACAAGTTCTGTGACACCATTGCCCTTGCCTATCTTGCAGGCAGGGTAGATTGTCGGTCAAAGGTTTTGTGGTCGTGTTGGTATTTATGATTCTCCTTTGGAAGCCTGCAGAGTACTTTCCCACACCAAGATGGTTAGACTGTAGGAGTGAAGGCCCCATGTAGGCACAAGCTCTACTTTTCCATGTTCAATAAATTGTTGTGGCTGTTGTCCTAAGCAAGGGGACTCTGCTGTCAGTTCATGGAAAGCAACCCACTGTTGCCTGGGTTATTTGAGGATTTCTGTGGGACTCCCTTAGCCAACAGTTCAAATGACTGCAACACAGTCCTGGTACTAAAAGCTTCATTTGGTGACAAATGATGGTTTGTTGGGGCTCCATTACCCTCATTGTTAGCAACCCTCATTAGGATCACCTTCATATATTTTAGCGGGTTTCCACTGCACTGGGTTTCCATAACTTCCTTCAAATGCTACCCAATTCCAGCTGTCTCTCTCCTCCATTAACCATATCTCCTCTCCCTCTCCTCACCTTATCCTCCCATTACAGTCCCTACCTGAACCCATTCCAATCATAAAATCTGTTCTATTTCCTCCTCCCAGAGAGATCTATGTTTCCACATTTGTTCCTTCCTCTATACCTAACTTCTCTGGGTCTGATTTAGGTTGGTTATCATTTATTTAATGGCTAATATCCACATATCAGTAAATTCATAGCATATTTATATTTCTGGGTTTAGGTTATCTCACTTAGAATAATTTTTTTCTAATTCCATCCATTTGCTTTCACATTTCATGATGTTATTTTTTTTAAGAGATGAGTAATACTCCATTATGTAAATTACCACATTTTCTTTATCTGCTTTTCTGTTGAGGGACATCTAGGCTGTTGCCAGTTTCTGGCTATTATGAATAAAGCCATTATGATCATAGTTGAGCAAGTGTCCTTGTGGTATGATGGAGCATCCTTTGGGTATATGTCCTAGAGTGGTATAGCTGAATCTTGAGGTAGACTGATTCTCAATTTTCTGAGGAACCACTATATTGATTTCCATAGTTGATGTACAAATTTGTACTCTCATCATTAATGGATGAGCATTCCCCTTATTCCACATCCTCATCAGCATGAGCTGTTACTTGTGTTACTGATCTTAGCCAATCTAATAGGTGGAAGATAGAATCTTAAGTTTTTATTTGCATTTCACTGATGGCCAAGGATATTGGACATTCTTTTAAGCATTTCTCAGACATTTGAGTTTCCTCTATAGAGAATTTACTGCTTAGATTTGTACCCCATTTTAAAATTGAGTCTTTATTTTTGTGATACCTAGTTTGTACTATATATATATGATATTAGTCATCTATCAGATATAGAGTTGCTAAAAATCTTTTCCCATTCTGTAGGATTCTGCTTTGTCCGAATGGTGGTGTCCTTTGCCTTACAGAAGTTTTTCAGTTTCATGAGGTCACATTCATTAATTGTTTATCTTAGTGCCTGTGCTATTGGTGTTCTGTTCAGGAGGTCATCTGCTGTGCCAATTCATTCAAGGCATTTTTCCATTTTCTCTTCTATGAGGCTCAGTATATCTGGTTTAATTTTGAGGTCTTTGATCCATTTGGACTTGAGTTTTGTGCAGGGTATTAAGTATGGATCTATTTGCATTTTTCTACATTCAGGCATCCACTTAGAGCAGCATCATTTGTTGATGATGCACCAGCTAAGCAGGCCAGGGGAACAGGTAAGACAACTGAAGACCTTTGCCCCTCCTTCCTCTCCTCAACCAAGTGCCCAGAGCACATATCACAAACAAAATTCATCTCAAATTAACAAATATTTAAACGTCATACCTGAAACTGCAAAAGTCCTAGAAAGAAGTAGGAGAAAAGCATCATAACACTTATTTTGACTATAATATATATTTTCTTTTTACAAAAAAAATGTAAACAACAAAACAAGAATGAACAAGAAGGGCTACTAACAAACAGGTTTTTACAGAGCAAAGCAAGAGTCAGCAGAGTGGATGGAAATCTGCAGAAGAGGAGAAAGCATTGGCCAGCTATGTGGGACAAGTGCTCAGTCTACAGAAAGACATAAGGAAGTCCCACAACTGAGGAGTTTAAAAATACTTTGAACAAACCAATAACCTGATTTATATAGAAACAGGATAAAAGCTGGAATAAGTTAAGCACATACCCAACAAAAACAAAAAACAAAACTCTAAAAATATTTGCAAATGGCCAAATGTATAATGTATAATTATAATTAAAATTACAGATATAATATGTGTATAATACATGTAAAAATTGTATAACATGTTTGACCTCTCTCGTGAAATCCTAACATATCACAATTACTATTGTGGAGAAAATAAACAAAAGCCCTGTCAAGGATGTAGAGAGGAGAGAACTTCTGAATACCACTGTAGATGACAGCATAGAGGTCTTTCCAAAGATTAAAAGTAGAATATCCATATGCATCAGTAATTCTTCATCAAGATATTTAGCCAAATAATTGAACTGAATGTTTTTGACATTGAGCACTTTTATTCTCATTATTGTATTATTCACAGTAGCTAGAAATTGGAGATAAAAAAAATCAAGTGTCCATTGAGAGAGGCATGGTTAAGAAAATATGATAATGTATACACTGGTGTATTATGTACCTTTAAACAGAAGGGATCTACCAATATAAGGAACAATATGTATAAATATTAAGGACATTATACTAATTGAAATAGACCAGAAAGATAAATCCTGCACAATTCCACTTACACAAGATAACTGAAATAATTAAATCAATAGATTCCAAGAAGAACTGTGATTACTATGATCTAGGCAAATGGGAAACTGAGGGCTATTAGTCAATATGCATAAAGTTTCTATCAGACAACATAAACAAGTTTTAGAGACCTGATGCATAATACACTCTACAACAATGAATTATACACTAAAAATGTGATAACAGTGTAGATTACATGTAATGTATTCTTACCACAGTGAAAGACTCCAAAACCAGCATCAAAATGAAGAATTCCTTAAGAGATTAATTAGGAGCCTGGCTGGGAAAGCATCTCTAAAGTGACTTGTTGAATCATAGAAATTGATGAAAAAGAGTAAGACAGAAGAAAAAATGTAAGAATGAAGGAAAGAATAAAAATAACAGGACTGTGGGACAGCTACAGAATTTGTAACTAATAAAAAAAGGGAGATAAAAGGGAAAAAAGACAAAGGAAGAGGAGCACCATTTGAAGCAATAACAGATGATACTTCCCCTAAATTAATTTTAGCAATTAAAACACAGTTCTGTTAAGTAAAATGAACATCCAGAACATACCTAGCATATTATCCACAAATTTTAGATAATCAAAGCTTGAGAAAAATTATTGAAAGCAAGCCCAACAATAGCACACTGAGCCTATCATGGTAGCTTTGTGGAACTGTGAGGAAAATGCTCAGTGGAAACATTTTGAAGAGATGAGACTAATTTTGGCTCACGGTTTTAGGGAGACCAGTCATCATGACAGGGAGGGCACAGCAGAGCAACCCTGTCTATGGTGATAAGAGTATGAGGCACAGCTGTTCACTTGGTGCCAGACCAAGGACAAGAGTGGTGGGCACAATCTTTAAGGGCCCACTCCTACTGGACTACTACTTTTACCTAGTTCCTTCCTTCTAAAGGCTCCATGGCTTTCAAAATAGTGTCACAAGATAAAGATTAAGCATTTAAAACATGGTTTTCCATGGGAGATATTTCAGAAGACAACCATGGCATTCCATCCCTGGATTTCATGTCTATCTCATATGAAAACTGTGTTTAGTCCAATTTCAAGCATCCTTGTTGAGTTCTCACACTAAGGGCTGGAAAGCAGAGGACCTGAGTGTAGTACCTAGCTCTCACCTGCTGCCTGTAAGTCCAGCTCCAGGGCTCCCTGAGTTCCCTTCTGGCCTCCATGTGCCTGTACATGGCCACATACACACAGGGAGACATACACACATTCACATGCAGAAAAATAAAGGTCTTCACCTTTTAAAAAGTTCTAACACTGTTCAAAAGTCCAATATTAAGTCTTTCTTGAAATTCTAGGCAAGTTTTAGCTATGGGATCCCATTTAAAAAGAAGCAACATCATACTTTAACATATA
Organism: Peromyscus leucopus; assembly: GCF_004664715.2. Taxonomy (NCBI): domain Eukaryota; kingdom Metazoa; phylum Chordata; class Mammalia; order Rodentia; family Cricetidae; genus Peromyscus; species Peromyscus leucopus. The sequence continues at coordinate 35,189,041 of NC_051066.1, read as the reverse complement.
ACATCATAGGCTAAACATTATCATTTCAAAAGGATGGAACAGGAGCAGAGTAACACTGAAATGCTATTGGAAAGACATTAAATCCTGTAGTTCCAGGGCTGGATTCCCAGGCACACAATGGCTGTGTGCTTGGGATACACAGGCACATCTGTATACCACTAGATCTGAGCAGCCCTTCCTCTTGGGAGCCTGTCATCTAAAGTACACAGAGCTCTCTCTTGGACCAGTTCCACTTAGTTATTGCAGCTCTTCCCTATAGATGGTCCATCTTCTTAACATCTCCTACATCCTGGGGTCTCTACTGAAAAGCAGGCTTCATCTGCATAGATTCATTTGTGTTTAAAGACCATAAGGGCTCTCTGTAAGGAGTACAACCCTGACATTCATGTCCTGGGCTCATAGGCCTTTGTTTGGAACCAGCCCCCCTCACCAATCTTGCAAATCTTAAACCCTTTATTCCTAAAAAGACTAACATCATATAAACAAGGTCAACTTCTGCTTTCTAAGAGGTAGACAGACCCCCTGGCACCATGACCACAGTAGGCTGAGTTTCTTCACAACTGAAAACAGAAAAATACTTCCCTAGGGTGCCATTTCCCTGCAGGGCATGTTGTTTATGCTGTGGCATTGCTGTTGCTCCCTTGCTCCTCCTGGCTGGCCACTGCCCATGGCGGCCATGACTGCGGAGGAGAGTGCTGGAGGAGAGTCATGAGCCATATTTACCTTTTTAGAGCTTTATTGGAGGGGAGGGGGGAAAGAGGGAGAGGGGGGAGAGGGAGAGAGGGGGCGCTGATGAGAGAAAGGAGCAGAAAGAGAAGACAGAGAGCACACAGAGGGCCCACCTGCTTTTTAGGCTTGATGATGTAATTAAGGACCGAATCCTTACAGGACACCGCAGGAGCATTCTGTTTTCAAATGAAAGTCTCAATTTTATATTCTGAAGTCTTTGACAAGTAGGAATCTAGCAGTCAAGATACATTTCTAATTGTCTTAATGCAAAGTGATTGAATTTTTCTTTAGTAGCACTATTCTCTAGTTTTTAAACATTTATTTGTGTATATGTGTGTCCACAAATGGCAGAAAAGCCCTGGAACTTGAATTAAATATGGTTGTTTGTGAGTCTGCCTGTGAGTTTGCTGAATACTGAAGTAGATTCCTCTGGAAGATCAGGAAGTTCTGACCCATCTTTTCAGTCCCTAATCTTTTAAACAATTAGAGATGTTTTATCCACGATTGCTTTGTCTGGAACTTTAACAATGTTCATGCTCCTTTTCCTTACCAGATTATACATTAATCATTTCTGATCTCATTTTTACTCTTAATTATTGCTGTAAGTCAGGCTAAAAGCAGCAAGCACTACAACCATGACACAGAATATTAAGCCATTTTAAAAATTTCTCCAACAAATAGAATTCACTCATTACTTTTTATTTTAATATCATTCAAATTTCCAGACTATAGGAAAAGTTAGCGGGAGTCTTTGACAGAGTGCAGCAAGAATGGCCTCTGTGCCAGGTAGAGTCTTTGTGTGCATGTGAAACTTCGTGAGCAGTCTTTATTGTCAACACTTCTGTTGGCATTCTGCTGTTCCAAACTCCCAGCAGAATCACCAATTAAATGGAGATTACAACACTCTGTATTCTTCTGTATGTCCCAAGTACTGCTACCAGCTTGAGAAGACAGGCCCCTTAGGCTATGTTAGAAATTACCACATGGTCAGGTTTAATCATAGCAATGGCCTTACTTTCTGGTACCAATTTTCCATAATAGTTACTTTTGTATTTGTGATAAAGGCACCCGAAAGAAAGAGCCTAAGTCAGGGAAGGTGTTTCTAAGTTGGTTTTTTTTTTCACATGGTTTCAGTAAGTTGTGGCTAGGAATACAAAGTGTGGCCTCTATCCACAGTGAAGAAAATATATGGTAGATTTATGCACATCATGGACAACCAATTGACAGATACAGTAGGCCAGAAGCAGGGTAGGGTAGAACTTCAAAGGCCTACTGTTGCTGACTTAGTGTCAGTTAGATCCCACCCCATCAAAGTTCCATGACTTTCAAAACAATGTGTAAGCTGGGAAAAGAGTGAGCATTTATTCAAAATGTGAGTCTGTGAGATATTTCAGGCTCAAACTTTAACATCTATCTTAGATCAAAGCAATTAAGTATACACAAAATTTCAGAGACCTTATAAGAGAGAGAAATTAAATATTTTAAGGAGAGAGCAAGTAATAAACTATACTCTGTGAAATTCTCTTCCAAAATGAAGAAAAAAATGAAGAGATTGTCAGACAAACAACAGTTCAGTGAATTCATAGCTAGTAGAATTTCCTTTGTATGACATGCTGCAAAAAATCTTTTAGAAAGGAGAAACTTAGGTCGGTTCACATTAATTTTTTGAACTTGGTCTCCAGATAGTGTTGCTGTGAAAATGTAGGAGGTGGAGTGTTGGCAGAGAAAGTGGGTACCAGGGGTGAGTCTTAAGTTTCTCCAATGGAAAAGAATAGAGAACTTGGATATAAACTCTATACATATATACATCCAATCATGTTTAAATGTCAGAACATATGGAGGAAAAACAAACCTCTTTGACAAATACTGCCAGGGGAAAACAGATATCTGCATGTAGAAGAATGAAAGCAGATGCATATCTCTCACCCTGCATAGAAAAAAAATTCACAGTGGACAGAATATTAATATAGGACCCAATTCTCTGGCACTACTAAAGGAAAGCACTCTAAGATATAGGTATAGACAACAACTATGTGAAAAGAGTTCCAGTAACTTAGGAAGATTCCTGAGAATCTACACAGTTTGTAGGATTGCATGAAATTGAAAAGTTGTACAATAAAGGAAACAATTAGCAGAATAAAGAGACAGCCTACAGGATGGGAGAAAATCTTTGCTATCCATACATCTGCCAGGAATTACTATTTTGAATCTACAAAGACCCCAAAAATTACTCCCCCCACAAGAAACCCAAATCAACAAATCAATAAAAGGGCAAATAAATAGTTTTCAAAAGAATAAATGTTAGCTAGATTTTTATTAAAATGCTCAATGTTTATCCATGAGGGAAGGTGTTGTTAGATTCTATTGGCTCCCTCAGGCGAGGGGGTGAGAAGTGCTACATCAGTGGCACAGACACTGGGAGTCAGTTGAAGGCAAATAATGAACTTGATTTAGTAGCCGGGAAGGCCTCCCAGCACCTAGTCTGTGTCACAATCTATCAATCTATCTAGCATTTCGTGGTCATCCCTCATTGGCTGAGCATGATCAGGAACTCTGACAGTGACTAGGAACTCTGACAGCTCCTGTTGCTAGGCCCTCAGGCAGACTCCAGGTTGGCTCATAAGGAGTACATTATGTACATGCCTTGGCAACTGGTCTGAGCCAGTTTCCTCAACCCTATGGGTCTGTCCTACTACAGGCAGGGTAATTTAGAATAGCCAACAAAAACAAAACTATCACAATGGAGGGCTGGCAAGGTGGGAATGAGAGACTCTACTGGTGGGAGTACAAACTTGCAGTGCTGCTATAGAAATTAAAATGCAAATTTCTTAGAAATGTAAAAATACACCTATCATATGGCCCAGTTATTTCACACCTGGATATACACCAGTACGAGTGTAAGTCAGCACACCACAGAGTCACTTGCACATCTGCATTTACTACTGCACAATTTACATCACTCTAGATGTGGGATCAGCCTTTATGTCCACCAACAGATGAATGGATGCTGAATGCAGGACATTTATTCAGTGGATGTCAAGTGAAATAAGCCAGGCTCAGAAAGACAGATATCACATATTTTCTCAACAGCTTTATAGGGCATGAATGTAGAAGAGGAAATAGGAGCCTGGGAAAAGAGTTCTCAATGGAGCAGCAAGGCAGGATAACCTAGAGCAATGGGACGAAAACTTAATATGTCACTTTTCTCTCAGATGCAGAATCTAGATTTAAATATGTATATGTATACATACATATTTGCATGTAACAGGAAAACAAATGGTTACTTTTCAGGGAAGGAAAACTAGGAGATAGGAAAGTAAAGATACATAGGAGAAAGGAGATTAAAGACAGGGAAGGGCAGTGGGAAGGGTGAGTAAAAAGAAGAAGACGCAGTCGTGTGTGTGTGTGTGTGTGTGTGTGTGTGTGTGTGTACATATATCAGAATGAAACTCAATAGATGATAACTGAAACATTTATTTAACAAAGCTCCTCAATGGACCACAACTTACTCAGGCCCCAAAGATATAACTCAGATTTTGTGAAGCTGATACCCAAAACACAGGTAATAAAAAAGTAGGCCCCACATAAGTTATGTCAAACTATAAAGCTTCTACATAGCATGGGAATAAAGTAAAGAGAAAACATGTTTAGGGAAAGTTTTTTTGTTTTGTTTAGTTTTATAAATTATACATCAGGTAAGGGGGCTAAAACCCAGAACAGACAAGGGACACAATCTACTCAGTAATAAGCAATGAACCTTGTTTTTAAATGGGGAAAGGACTCAAATAGGTATCACACAAAAGAAGTCAAACAAATACCCACAGATATACGGAAAATATGTTCAATTCTTCTAATCATGTGAGAAATGCAAATTAAAACCACCACGAGGAACTATCTTACACTCATTAGCTCAGCTATTCTGAAAAAATGATAAAAGATAGCAAATATTGGCAGGACGTAGAGAAAAGGAAATTGTCCTTCCTTATATACTGCTGGTGGTGTGGAAAGTTAGCCCAGTCATTCTGGAAATGGCATCAAGTTTCCTTAACAAACTCAAAATGGAGTTATCTTATGACGACTCAATGTTATATCTATGTCATGACCTAGAACAATTTTTATCAGCTTACCAATGAGATGTCTGCATGTCCAAATTCACTACTGCATTACAGTATCTATAGTATGAGGCAGTTTTAGTGTCCATCAACAGATGAATTGATCTTTAAAATCTGGTATTTATACCTAACAGAATATGATTCACTCTAAAATGTCCTAGTTTAGCCTGGAGGCATAAATGTAATCACTGCTCTACATAAACTTTTCAGGTAGAGAGAAAAGAACTCTCCTTGCACTGTGACATAAAATCAATGTAGGCAAACCAACTCTCAGGACACCAATGCACAGAGGAAAGGGAAGACATGCATGGTCTTTCTTCAACTGGAAGATGACACTTTTTTGTAATTATTTTATCTTAAAATGTCCAGAAGTTAATTGGGTTGATATGTATTTCAACTTTATTCTTTTTCAGAGGGAGGAAATAAGAAAGAAATTAGCTGACCAGAATATGCATTCCCTTTTATAAAAACTGCTTTACCATAGTAACTGTCATTTTTGCCATTAAAAAATTGAGGTTAATAGAAATGTTGAACTTCTTTTAACATATTTAAAAAATATGAAGAGTAAGAATGATGACAATGGCTGAGATTCTTGTCTCATTGAGCTGTATTTGAAGAGCTGGTTATTATTTCCTTACCACAGTACAATGTGCTCTTAATCTGTTTACAAACTAGACAGATCCACTGGTTAAAACAGGATGTGGGTGAAGAGTCACACATGAAACTGGCTGGCCCAGACATGAGCTCAGCTGTCTGAGCTTCAGTCTTCAGGCAACCACAGGTCTGCAATGTGTCAAATCCAGATTTCAAGGCTCCAGGGGCTAGAGATGCTGCCCAATAGGTCTGGGTGATAGAGGAATCTTTTCCCCTTCAAATGGGTTTTCCAGAAGATTTAAGAACTATATTTTGTGACATACTGCTAAAAATGTTAATTTATGTGCTCTGACATGGATTAAGGGTAAGAACTATAATTAATGAGGGAGTAGAAGAAAAATTTTAATAATACTAAAAACATTTCCTTGGAAGAAAATGGACTCCTGATCGTATTTGCAGATTTCCCATGGTTGTTTTGTGAAGTCATTTCCAATGTCAGTGTGTAACAGTCCCCAGGTTTACTGAAGTAGAAACCCTTTGAAAGGGGCCCATTCAATGCACTACCCAAGTGGTATCTATCTCTCTTTCCTTTGTACAGTCCCTGAGGAAAAAAAATTAACCAGAGTGAATATTTTTTCCCACTATTCACACCCTTACCTTTTCTAATACACCCCTTTTCAAAGAAGTCTGGCAATCCATGAACATCTGAAGTCGTTCCATCTTCTAGTCTCATCCACAATTCAGCTTTCCAGTGTCACATGGATTTCACTGTGGAGACCTTCTCTATTCTGGCTTATAGCTATTACCAGGTATTCTTGAAGCTATTGTGAATATGGTTTGTTTCCTGGATTCTTTCATAATGGCATATGAGTGATATTTGTTTTATATGTTGATTTTGTGTCTGGCTTATTTGATGAAAGCGTTGATCACATCTAAGTGCTTTCAGAAAGAAATCTTTAGTCTTTTAAGTATAAGATTATGATGTATACCCCTTTAAAAACAATATTTATTTATTTTGTGAGTACGGATGCATTGTCTTCATGTAAATAAATGCACCACGTGTATGCAGAAGTCTATGAGGCCAGAATAGGATATTGGATGTTCTAGGACTGTGATTACAGATAGTTTTGGGTGGTGGGAATCAAACCTGGGCCCTCTGGAAGGGCAGCCTGTGCTGTTAACCACTGAGCCCCTCCTTGTGCCTTTCCTTTTTGTACTTTTCCTTCCCTTTCATTTTCTTTGTTCCTATGTTTCTTTCTTTTCCAGAAACCATAATACATAAGCAGTAAAAACAATAAAAACAGACAAAGTATTGAGACAAAAATTCTCCCAGAATATAATTGAGCTCATTTGAGTTGGCTGTCTATTGCTGGGCATGGGGCTTGCCATGATTTGTATGGTTTGTATGACCAGTGAGATCCCACTGGACAAAACTAGTTTTTCTTTTGTGAGAGACTGGTAATTATTGGTAGCTTCTGTGTTAGATTTGGGAGAGTGTCCAATTCTTCTTCCTAGTGCTGGGACCTCATCTGGCTTAGAAATGTACAGACCCTGTGCATGCTGCCACAGTCTCTGTGAGTTCATATGTGCATCAGTCATGCTGTGTCTGGAAGGAATGGCTTCCTTGGTATCCTCCCTTTTCTCTGGCTCTTTTTTTTGTTTTTGTTTTTTTGTTTTTCGAGAAAGGGTTTCTCTTTCCTGGAACTCACTCTGTAGCCCAGGCTGGCCTCACCACATGGCCTTCTCTGGCTCTTAAAATCTTTCTCCCTCCTGTTCTTCAAAATTCACTGATCCCAAAGGGGAGAGGTTTGATGGATACTTCCCATTTAGGACTGGGTGTTCCACAGTCTCTGTAAATTATCCAGTCATAGATCTGGACAAATAAACAATAACAACAACAAAATAGCTTCTACTGTACCAGGTTTCTATATGACCCCTCAGATGGCATTTATTTTTAGCTACCCTCCCTCATCCCCTTCTTGTTTCTGTTCTCATCTGCCCTCTACTATCTCTCCATAACTATATATTTTATTTCCTTTTACTTGGGAACCCTCCCCTGGGTCCCTTACTCTCCAACTCTGTGGTTATAGGGATTATACATGCTTATTGAAGGCTTTAAAGATAACACCCATGTATAAGAAAATACATATCACATTTGTCTTTTGGGTCTGGGTTACTTTTGCTCAGGGTTACTTTTGCTCAGGATGTTTTTTCCTAACTCCATCATTACCTAAACATTTCATTTTTTAAAAAACATTTTTTAACATTTTCATTATCCATTCAACTGCTGATGAACATCTAGACTATTTATAATTTCTAGACATTATGAATTGAATAGCAAGGAACATGGTTGAGAAAAGTGTTCTTGGATGAATTGTCCTTCAAGTATTTGCCCAAGAGTGATAATAGCTGGGTCTTGAGGGAGAGTGAGTCCCATCTTTCTGAGAAACTGTCACCCTGACTTCTACAGTGACTGCACAAGTTTTCACTCCCTCCAGCAATGGATGAATGTTACTGAAGTATTACAGCTCTTAAGAGAAAGGTATACTGGTATTCAGAAGCCAAGCTCAGAAGGGAAAGGTATCCTGGCAGTTGGAAGCCAGGAAATAGCTACAGTTCAGAAGGGAAAGGTATCCCGACAGTCAGAAGCCAAGGAGTACCTACAAGCTTGGAAATGAAAGGTATCCCAACAGAAGTGTTACAGCTCTGTTAAGGTGGGGGATGATTTCTCAAAGTGTTAGTGTCCTTGCTCTAGCAAAGGTTTCCCTAAATGCAAGTGTGTAACAACTCTTTTTCCGCAGGGGAGCCTTTTCCCTGAGAGGTTGTTACAAATTTGCTCGGCTCTTCTCTGCTCCGGAGAAATGTTACAACTCTGCTCAGCTTCCTCAGAGTGTAAGGATTCTGCTCCAACAAGGGAACGTTTCCCCCAAGTGTTACAGTTCTTCCCTGCTCCTGCTCCCCTCTGGTGAGAGACATTACAGCTCTGCTCTGCTTTAGTGAAAACTGTTCCATCTCTGCTCTACCCTGCTCTGCCTTGATGAAAGAAAGTCTTTACAACAAACCTCACTCAAGAGATTTATTGGGAGGGAGGATCTAGCAGAGTGGTTGCCTCTGCCAGGGTGGAAAAAGGGCAGCCTGAAACTGAACAGGTACAGGACATACATAGGGTTTCTTAGTGGCAGAGCTTTCTAAGGTGGAGATTTTCAGGGTGGAAATTGAGAGGATCTCAATTCCTGAGCTTGGGACAAGCTCAGATATTTGTTGGATTCCATGCTCAGGGATTGGTGGATTGCATGCTCAGGGATCAGTTGGTTTTTGTGCGCTGGGGTTGGATGGTTTTTGTGCTCATGGATTGGTTAGATTTCAATTACTGAGTTGATTAGGAGCAGGGTGTATTTTTTTGGGCTCTGGTCTCAGGGCCAGGGTGCTCTTTCATTGTCTGTTTTTACCCTACATTTCTCCATATCCCACATGCTAACCAATGTGATGCGGTGCTCTGGGATGGTCTGTATGTCAAATCTGTTGTTCTGATTGGTCAATAAATAAAACACTGATTGGCCAGTGGCTAGGCAGGAAGTATAGGCGGGACTAACAGAGAGGAGAAAAGAAAGAACAGGAAGGCAGAAGGAGTCACTGCCACCGCCACCACGACAAGCTGCATGTGAAGATGCCGGTAAGCCACGTGGCAAGGTATAGATTTATGGAAATAGATTAATTTAAGATATGAGAACAGTTAGCAAGAAGCCTGCCATGGCCATACAGTATGTAAGCAATATAAGTCTCTGTGTTTACTTGGTTGGGTCTGAGCGGCTGTGGGACTGGCGGGTGACAGATTTGTCCTGACTGTTGGCAAGGCAGGAAAACTCTAGCTACAATGTGTCATCTATTTTATTGATCTTGGCCACTATGACTTGTGTAAGACGATATCTCTCAGTGTTTTGATTTGGGTTTTCCTGATGACTAAGGATGTTGAACATTTCTAAGTGTTTCTTAGACACTTATGTTTCATATTTCGAGAACTCTCTATTTAGATCTATACCCTATTTTTAATTAGATTATTTGTTTTCTTGACATCCAATTGTTTTTTGTTCTTTTTTCTCTTTCATTTTTCTTTATTAAGAAATTTTCTACTCACTCCACATACTATCCACAGATCCCGCTTCCCTCCTCCCACCCCAGCCCTCTTTCCCAAGCCACCCTGCATCCCCACATCCCCCAAATCGAGGTCTCCCATAGGGAGTCAGCAGAGCCCAGCACACTGAGCCTAGGCAGGTCCAAGCCCCGTCCCACTGCACCAAGGCTGTGCAAGGTGTCACACCACAGGCACCGGGTTCCAGAAGTCTGCCCATAGACCAGGAACAGATCCTGATCCCCCTGCCTGGATGCCCCCCCAAACAGTTCTGGCCAAACAATGTCTTCTGTATCCAGAGGACCTAGTCCAGTCCCATGGGGGCTGTGCAGCCACCAGTCCAAAGTTCATGGGCTTCCACTAGTGTGGCCGGTCATTTTTGCACGCCCCCCCCCCATCATGATCTCGATGTCCCTCACCTGCAGTATCTCTCCTCTCTCTCATCAATTGGATTCCCGGAGCTCAGCCTGGTGCCTGGCCATGGATCTCTGTATTTGCCTCCATCAGTCACTGGACAAAGGCTCTATGATGACAGCTAGGTTATTTGCTAGGCTGGTCACTAGAGTAGACTGGTCCAGGCACCCTCTGGACCACTGCCAGCAGACCAAGGTGGCGTCAACCTTGTGGATTCCTGAGAGCCCTCCCCAGCACCCTGACTCTTCCTAGTCCCATGATGTCCTCATCTATCATGGTATCTTCCTCCCTGCCCTCCCACTCTGTCCCTGTTCCAGCTTGACCCTCCCATTTCCCTATGTTCTCATCCCCCACTCCTTGCCCTCTGCCACCCCCCCCACACCCAGTCCACTCATGTAGATCTCATCCACTTCTCCTTCACAGGGTCATCCATGTGTCCCTCCCAGGGTCTTTCCCTGTTAGCTAGCCTCTCTGGAGTTGTGGGTTGCAGTCTGGTCATCCCTTCCCTCGCATTTAGTATCCACTTATGAGTGAGTACATACTATGTTTGTCCTTCTGAGTCTGGGTTACCTCATTCAAGATGATATTTTCTAGTTCCATCCATTTGCCTACAAATTTCATGATATCATTGTTTTTACTGCTGAGTAGTACTCCATTGTGTATATGTGCCATATTTTCTTTATCCATTCTTCACTTGAGGGGCATCTAGGTTGTTTCCAGGTTCTTGCTATTACAAATAATGCTGACATGAACATAGCTGAGCATGTGTCCTTCTGGTAAGATTGAGAATTCCTTGAGTATATGCCCAAGAGTGGTATAACTGAGTCTTGAGGAAGACTTATTCTCAATTTTCTGATAAACTGCCATACTGATTTCCAGAGTGGTTGTACAACAGTGGAGGAGTGTTTCCCTTTCTACATATCCTATCCAACATAAGCTGTCTTCAGTGTTTTTGATCTTAGCCATTCTGACAGGTGTAAGGTGATATCTCAGAGTTGTTTTGATTTGCATTTCCCTGATGACTAAGGATGTTGAGCAATTCCTTAAATGCCTTTCAGCCATTTGAGATTTTTCTGTTGAGAATTCTCTATTAAGCTCTGTAGCCCATTTTTAAATTGGATTGTTCAGTATTTTGATGTCTAGCTTTTTGAGTTCTTTATATATTTTGGAGATCAGCCCTCTGTCAGATGTGGGCTTGGTGAAGATATTTTCCCATTCTGTAGGCTTTCATTTAGTCTTATTGACTATGTCCTTTGCTCTACAAAAGCTTCTCAGTTTCAGGAGGTCCCATTTATTAATTGTTGCTCTCAGTGTCTGTGCTACTGGTGTTATATTTAGGAAGTGGTATCCTGTGCCATTTCATTCCAGACTACTTCCTACTTTTTCTTCTATCAAGTTCAGTGTAACTGGATTTATGTTGAGGTCTTTGATCCACTTGGACTTGAGTTTTGTTCATGGTGACAGATATGGATCGATTTGCAATCTTCTGCATGTTGACATCCAGTTATGCCAGCACCATTTGTTGAAGATGCTTTCTTTTTTCCAAGGTACAGTTTTGGTTTCTTTGTTGAAAATCATATGTTCATAGGTGTGTAGATTAATGTCAGGGTCTTCAATTCGATTCCATTGGTCCACATGTTGGTTTTTATGTCAGTACCAAGCTGTTTTTATTACTATAGCTCTATAGTGGAGCTTGAGGTCAGGGATCATGATGCCTCAAGAGGTTGCTTTATTATACAGGATTCTTTTAGCTATCCTAGGATTTTTGTTTTTCCATATAAAGTCAAGCATTGTTCTTTCCAAGTCTGTGAAGAATTGTGTTGGGATTTTGATGGGGATTGCATTGAATCTGTAGATTGTTTTTGGTAAGATTGCCATTTTTACTGTGTTGATTCCACATATCCATGGGCATGGGAGATCTTTCCATTTTCTGATATCTTCTTCAATTTCTTTCTTCAGAGACTTAAAGTTCTTATCATACAGGTCTTTCACTTGCTTAGTTAGAGTTACCTCAAGGTATTATATATTATTTGTGGCTATTGTAAAGGGTGATATTTCTCTGATTTCTTTCTCAGCCCCTTTTTCATTTGTCTATAGGAGGGCTACTGATTTTTTTGAGTTAATCTTGAATCCTGCCACCTTACTGAAGGAGTTTATCAGCTGTAGGAGCTCCCTGGTAGAATTTTTGGGGTCACTTATGTATACTATCATATCGTCTGCAAATAATGAACGTTTGACTTCTTCCTTTCCAATTTGTATCCCCTTGATCTCCTTATGTTGTCTTATTGCTCTGGCTAGAACTTCAAGTACTATATTGAATAAGTATGGGGAGAGTGGACAGCCTTGTCATGTTCCTGATTTTAGTGGAATCATTTTGAATTTCTCTCCATTTAATTTGATGTTGGCTGTTGGCGTGCTGTAAATTGCCTTTATTATGTTTAGGTATGTTCCTTGTATTTCTGATCTCTCTAGAACCTTTATTATGAAGGGGTGTTGGATTTTGTCAAAGGCTTTTTCAGCATCCAATGAGATGATCATGTGGTTTTTTTTTTCTTTCAATTTGTTTATATGGTGTATTACATCGACAGATTTTCGTATGTTGAACCATCCTTGCATCCCTGGGATGAAGCCTACTTGGTCATGGTGGATAATTTTTTTGATGTGTTCCTAGATTCGGTTAGCCAGTATTTTGAGTATTTTTGCATCAATGTTCATAAGGGAAATTGGTCTGTAATTCTCTTTCTTTGTTGCATCTTTGTATGGTTTGGGTGTCAGGGTAACTGTAGCCTCATAAAAAGAATTTTGTAATGTTCCTTCTGTTTCTATGGTGTGGAACAATTAGAAGAGTATTGGTATTAGCTCTTCTTTGAAAATCTGGTAGAATTCTGCGCTGAAACCATCTGGTCCTGGGCTTTTTTTTTTTTGTTTGGGAGACTTAGGAGTTATTGGTCTATTTAGATAGTTTATCTGGTCTTGATTTAATTTTGGTATGGGGTACCTATCCAGAAAATTGTCCATTTCTTTCAGATTTTCCAATTTTGTGGAGTATAGGTTTTTGAAGTATGACCTGATGATTCTCTGGATTTCCTCATTGTCTGTTTTTATGTCCCCCTTTTTATTTCTGATTTTGTTAATTTGAATGCTCTCTTTCTGCTTTTTGGTTAATTTGGATAAGGGCTTATCTATCTTGTTGATTTTCTTGAAGAACCAACTCTTTGTTTCATTGATTCTTTGTATTGTTCTCTTTGTTTCTCTTTTATTGATTTAAGCCTTCAATTTGATTATTTCCTGGCATCTGTATCTCCTGGGTGAGTTTGCTTCTCTTATTCTAGAGCTTTCAGTTGTGCTGTTAAGTCACTAGTGTGAGATTTCTCCAAATTCTTTATGTGGGCAGTTAGAGCTATGAATTTCCCTCTTAGGATTGCTTTCATGGTGTCCCATACGTTTGGGTATGTTGTACATTTGTTTTCATGGAATTCTAGCAAATCTTTAATTTCTTTATTTCTTCCTTGATCCATTGGTGATTCAATTGGACATTATTCAGTTTCCATGAGATTGTAGGCTTTCTCTAATTTTTGTTGTTGAAATCTAACTTTAAGCCATGGTGGTCTGATAAGGCACAGGAGGTTATTTCAATTTTTTTTTTTTTGTATCTGTTGGGATTTGCTTTGTGACAAAGCATGTGGTTGATTTTGGAGAAGGTTGCATGGGGTGCTGAAAAGAAGGAATATTCTTTTGTTTTAGGATGGAATATTCTGTAGATATCTATTAAGTCTATTTGAGTCATAATGTCTGTTAGTTCTTATTTCTCTGTTAAGTTTCTTTCTGGCAGACCTGTCCATTGGTGACAGTGGGGTGTTGAAGTCTCCCACTACTAGTGTATGGGGTTTGATGTGCAATTTAAGCTTTAGTAATGTTTCTTTTATGAATGTCAGTGCCCTTGTATTTGGGGCATAAATATTCAGAATTGAGACTTCATCTTGTCAGATTTTCCCCTGTGATAAATATGTAGTGTCCTTCCTGATCTTTTTCAATTGATTTTAGTTTGAAGTCTATTTTATTAGATATTAGGATAGCTACACCAGCTTGCTTCTTAAATCCATTTGATTGGAAAGTGTTTTCCTAGCCTTTTATTCTGAGGTGGTGTCTGTCTTTGAATTTGAGGTGTGTTTCTTGTATGCAGCAAATGGATGGATCTTGTTTTTGTATCCATTCTGTTAGCCTGTGTCTTTTTATAGGTGAATTGAGACCATTGATAGTAATGGATATTAATGACCAGTTATTATTAATTCCTGTTATTTTTTTTTTTTGGTGATAGTGTTGTATGTTTCCCTTCTTTGGTATTTGTTGGTATGGGACTATCTATTGCCTGTGTTTTCATGGGTGTATCTAACTTCCTTAGGTTGAATTTTTCCTTCAACTGCCTTCTTTGGGGCTGGATTTGTGGAGAGATATTGTTTAAATCTGGTTTTATCATGGAATATTTTGTTTACTCCGTCTACATTGATTGAGAGTTTTGCTGGGTATAATAGTCTGGGTTGGCATCCATGGTCTCTTAGTATCTAGATAACATCTGTCAAGGACCTTCTGGCTTTTGGAGTCTCCATTGAGAAGTCAGGTGTTATTCTTATGGGTCTGCCTTTATATGTTACTTGGCCTTTTTCCTTTGCAGCTCTTAATATTTTTCTTTATTCTGTATGTTTAGTGGTTTGATTATTATGTGGCGAGGGGACTTTTTTTTTTTTTAGACCCAGTTTATTTGGTGTTCTGTAACTCTCCTGTATTTTTATAGGTATTTCCTTCTTTAGGTTGGGAAAATTTTCTATGGTTTTGTTGAATATATTTTCTGTGCCCTTGAGTCGGTATTCTTCTTCTATCCCTACTATTCTTATGTTTGGTTTTTTCATGGTGTCCCAAATTTCTTGGACATTTTGGGTCATAAATTTGTTGGCTTTGGTGTTTTCTTTGACTGATGAATCTATTTCTTCTACCGTATCTTCAACACCAGAGATCCATTCTGTTGGTTATACTTGCATCTGTAGTTCCTGTTCATTTACTCAGATTTTCCACTTCCAGCATTACCTCAGTTTGTGTCTTCTTTATTGACTCCATTTCAGTTTTGAAATCTTGAACTGTTTCTCTTACTTGTTTAATTGCTTTCTCGGGATTTACTGATTTCTTCCTTTTTTTTTTTTTTTTTAACTTTTCCTTGATTTCTTTAAGGGAATTTTTCATTTCCTCTTTTAAGATCTCTAATATCTTCTTAAAGTCATTTTTATTGTAGATATCTTCTGTTTCTTCTGTGTTGGTATGTTCAGGTCTTGCTGATGTAGGTTGTGATGGAGCCATATTAGTTTTTATGTTGTTGACTATATTTTTACTGACTCTTGGTGCAAGCAGTGTCTGTGTCTGAGGGAGCCTATCTTGGTCTGATTGATACTCTTGATCCAGTGGGAGCTCTTGGTCTAGTTGATGCTGATGGGCTTTTTGTCTTAAGGAGCAGCTCTTAGTCCAACTGGCACTAGTGGGCTCTGTCTCAGGGAGTAGCTGCAGTCTTGGCATGTGGTAGGTGGTGGTAATCTAACCTGTCTGCAGGAGGTCTGCCTGCCATCTGGTCTCTTAGTCCAGTTGGGTGCTGGCAGGCTCTGTCTCAGAGAACAGTTGCAGTCTAGGTGGGTGGGTGGGATTTGGGGGAGGTGGGGCTTGGGATACAGGGTCTGATGGGGAATGGGGGTAGTCTGACCTGTGTGCAGGAGGTCTGCCTGCCAACTGGCCTGAAACTGGAGCTGCAGTGGGTGGTGGTGTAGGGGCACAGGGTTGTGTCCCTGGGTCCAAATCCTAGGGACTGGAGTATTCGGGTATGAAGATAAAGACTCACCTCTTAGTCTAGTCAGGTGCTGGCTGGCACTGTCTCAGGGAAAAGTTGCAGTCTCCTGTTTTTAGTTCTTTATACATTTTAGTTATTAGCCCTATATTGTATGTTTAATTGATAAAGATCATTTGCCATTCTGTAGCTCAATGCTTTGCCTAAATGAAGGGCTCTTTTGCCATACAGAAATTTTTAGTTTCATAAAGTCCCATTTATTAATTTTTGGTCTTTGTGACTGTGCTATCCATGTCCAGTTCAGATAGTCTTTTCCTGTGCAAGTGAATTAAAGGCTACTTCCCACTTTCTCTTCTATCAGATTCAGTCTATCTGAACTTATGTTGAGGTCCTTAATCCACTTGGAGTTGAGTTTTGTGCACGGTGATAAATATAGATCTATTTGGATTTATCTACATGTAGCCATCCAATTTCAATACCATTTGCTAAAGATGTTGTCTTTTTTCTAGTGTGTATTTCTGGCTTCTAAATCAATAATAGGGTTTCTATAGGTGTGTGGATTTATGTCTAGGACTTTAATTCAGTCCAATTGATCAATGTGTATACTTTCATGCTGATGCCACACTGTATTTATTACTATAGATCAGGGATGGTGATAACTCCAGCAGTTCTTTTATTATTCAGAAATGTATTTAGCATGGACTCTTGTATTTCTATATGAAACTGAAAATTGTCCTTTCAATTACTGTGAAGAACTGTGTTGGAATTTTAATGACAATTGTGTTGAATTTGTCAATTGCTTTTGGTAGGATGGCCATTTTAATCGTATCAACCCATGGAACATGTAAGGTCTTTTATTGATGTCAACTCTTAAACACCTAAAACTACTTTATACTCTGGATGTCCACTGCCATACCTAGCAGGGACTCAAGAAAATGAATCACTTCTTTGGTATTTGTTGGTGTGGGATTATCTATTGCCTGTGTTTTCATGGATGTATTTAACTTCCTTAGGTTGCATTTTTCCTTCTAGTGCTTTCTGTAGGTCTGTATTTGTAGATAGATATAGTTTAAATCTGGTTTTATCATGGAATATTTTGTTTACTCTGTCTGTGGTGATTGAGAGTGTTGCTGGGTATAATACTCTAGGTTGGCATCCATGGTCTGTTAGTGTCTGCATGGACTTGCCTCAACTGAATGTACCAAGCTCTACTGACTCCCCATGGGAGCCTTTACTTGGAGGAGGTGGGAATGAAGGGTAGGTTGTGGGGAAGGCTGAGGGAGGGAAGAAGGAGGAGGGAGGATCTGTGGTTGGTATGTAAAATGAATAGAAAATTTCTTAATAATAATAAAAAAGAAAATGAATCACACTCTCTTTTCTGTTCTCCAGTATGATCTCTCCACTCTCACCCTCAGCCTGATAACAACCTGCCTACTGGTGCTCCACCACACCACACCACCCCCTAACATGCATTAACTTCATTCACTGAAGATTCCAACTCTTGGTTCAGATCCAGGGTCCCCCTAGTCCTTTCCTGTCTGTCTCTCCGGATAATTCTTTGCCTTACATACAACCTACTTTGTAGGATTCCTCTTTTCTCTCCACACTCCCAACTCCCTATAAACCCTAACTATAGGTGTGAACAGGATCCCACTAGCTCTTTTCTGAAGCCTCTCTCAGCCTTTTCTCTTAGCTCACCTCTATCCCTCTTTGCTACCCACTGGCCTGCAGAAGCACTCTCTTACCTCTGCCTCCATATTTCTGTAAGATCCAGATAAGGAAACAGAATCACCTACTCAATAAAGACAAATTAGATATCAATATCTAGAATTACAATCATCCCAACCTCAGATGCCTAGAACCAGTGTAAAATATCAATAACAGTCAGAACACTATGTCTCAACCAGAACAGAACCTAGCAACCATACCACAGTAGACCCTGAGAAATGCAATGCAGCTAAAGTACAAGGCAAGGACTTCAAAACAGCTATTATGAATATGTTTAAGAACATTAAAGAGGATATGAATGAATCCCTTAATGAAGGCTGTGAAAATACAGTGGGAGGAAATGATTAAAACCAGTTCAAGACAAGAAAGTAGAAATAGAATTACTACAAAACCAAAACTGAGATAAAACTGGAAATGAAAAATTCAGGAAGCCAAAAAAAACCCTTAGTGGTAATCTTCACCAAAAGAGTGCAAGACATGAAAGTGAGTATCTCAGGTACTGAAGACAAAGTAGAAACAAATAGGTACCTTAGTCAAAGAAAAGGGTAAACCTAAAAAAAAATCCAGGCACAAATTATCCAGGACATCTGGGACACTATTAAGAGACCAAATATATGAATAATAAGAATAAAGGAAAGATTAAAAAACTCAAGTCAAAGTCTCAGCAAAATCACACAATAACACAAAGATAACAAGATACAATAACCACAGCTCATTGATAACTTTGGCTTTCAATAATAATGTTCTTAACCCATTCCCAAAAGCAACAGACTAACAGATTGGGTTAGAAAACAGAATCCAGCTTTTGTAACATCCAAGAAACACACCTCACCATCAAGGATACATGTCTCTTCAGAGTAAAAGGATGGAAGAATATATTCTGAGCAAATGGACCTAAGAATCCAGGTGGTGTATCCAGTTTTATATCTTACAAAATAGACTTCATACCAAAAAAAATTAATCAGAGATTGTGTGGAAGTTTGAATGTAATTGGGCACCTATAATCTCATAGGGAGTGGCACTATTAGGAGGTGTGGCTTTGTTGGAGTAGGTATGGCCTTGTTGGAGGAAGTGTGTCACGGTGGGGGTGGACTTTGAGGTTTCCTGTGTGTCCAGTATACTGCCCAGTATCTCAGTTGAGTTCCTGTTGCCTTCAAGATGTAGAACTCTCAGCTAATACTCCAGCAACACATCTATCTGCACAACACCATGCTCCCCATCATGATGATAAGGGACTGAATCTCTGAAAATGTAAACGAGCCACCCAAACAAAATATTTTCTTTATAAGAGTTGCCATGGTCATGATGTCTTTTCACAGCAACAGAAACCTTAACTAAGACAGATGGGAAGGAGACTACATACTCATCAACAGAAAAAAATCCACCAAGAGGATGTTGCAATTCTAAACATTTATGGAACAAATACAAGAGCACCCAAGTTCTTAAAAGAAACATTACTATAACTAAAATCACACATTGCCCCTTTTCTTTATCTTGCATTAAACCTCTAACTAAGGCTTTGAGTACTGCATCTATTAATAGTGCAGGAAGTAGACAGCCTTGTCTAGCAGACGTTTTAGAGGGAATACCTTCAGAATTTCCTCCATTTATTATGGATGCTTACCCATTATATTAAGGTATGTTCCTGTTATTCTTACTTTTCTTGGGGCTTTTGTCACAAAGGGATATTGGATTTTGTGGAAGGCTTTTTCTTTATCTTTTGAGATGATTGTATGATTTCTGTGCTTAAGTCCATTTATGCAGTGCATTGCATTAATAGCTTTGCATATGTTGAACCATCCTTGCATCCCTTGAATGAAACCAAGTAAGGAATGGTATAGAATTTTTTTAGTGTGTTCTTGAGTCTGAATGTGCTTTGCATGTATTTTGTTAAGAATTTTTTATATTTCTGTTGATCAGGAGAAAATTATATATATAATTTATATAATTATACCCCCTTGATTTAATTTTGGTATCTCTGATTTTTCTAGCCACTTATCCATTTCTTCTAGGGTCTCCAGGGTTTAGAATATAGACTTTGACTATATTCCTGAATGGTCCTTTGTATTTTACTGGAATCTATTATAATATTCCTTTTAATTTCCAAACTTATTAATTTGGGTCCTATGTCTATTTCTTTTGGTTAGGTTTTCAAAGGTTCTATTGATCTTTTTTTTTAATATTAAGAACCTATCCCTCCCTGCTTCATTTATTTATTACTCTTTTAGTTTTAATTTTATTACTTTCTTCCTTAATCTTTATTTCTTTTTAACTAGTACTTTGAAGTTTGTCTTGTCTTTTTATGACTTTGAGATGCACCTTTAAGTTATTTACTTATAAGCCCTTTAATGTTCTTTAAAAAATATTTGTTAATAAATGCAAGTGTTTTATCTGCATGTATGCCTGCATACCAGAAGACAGCATCGAATTGTAAGCTGCCATGTGGTTGCTGGGAATTGAACTCAGGTCCTCTGGAAGAACAACCAAGGGCTCTTAACCACTGAGTTCTCTCATCAGCCCAAGCTCTTTGAGTTTTTTGTTTGTTTGTTTGTTTGTTTTGTTTTGAGACAGGGTTTCTCTGTGTGACTTTGCCTTTCTTGAAATTCAGTATGTAGACAGGGCTGTTCTTGAGATCTGCCTGCTTTTTTCTCCCTCTGAGTGCTGGGATTAAAGATGCATGCTACCACTGCCCAGCTAATTTTTAATAGCATAAACATCACAGTTATCTTTAGACTCTCTTTGTTATGTCCCAAAGGTTCTTATACATTATATTTTTATTTTCATTTGATATGAATTTTTGATGTCTTTTATGATTTCTTTGATGACATACTGCTTATCTAAGAGAATATTGTTCCATTTCTAAGTTTTTGTATTTCTGTGGTTTTCATTACACTATGATTTGATAAGATATAAGTATTTTAATTATATTTGTTATGGTTGTTTTAAGACCTATCTCTCTCTCTCTCTCTCTCTCTCTCTCTCTCTCTCTCTCTCTCTCTCTCTCTCTCTCTTCCTCTCTCTCAGACTGAATGGATCAAGAAACAAAACTGATCTATCTGTTATCTACAAGAAACACATATTAGCTTTAAAGATAAGTACTGCCTTAGAGTAAAAGAACTGGCAAAAAAATAGTCTAATCAAATGGCACCAGGAAGCAAGCAGACATTTATATCCTACCACCTGACCAAACAGACTTTAAACTACAGCAAATTGGAAGAAATAAACAGGAAGACATCATTCTAATCAAGGAGTGTTTAACCAGGAAGACCTTATTATTCTAAACATATATGCACAAAAGTCTGATGCACTCAATTTCAGAAAAAAAACCTATAACTGCTACATTTGAAGACACAGATTAACATACCCATGAACAATAAATGATTTCAATGCCCTACTTTCTCCAATATATAAGACCCCTGGACAATGAAACAAACAGAGAAACATCACAATTAACTAACACCATGCATAAAATGGACTGAACAGATAGCTATAGAATGTTTTGTTCAAACACCAAGGAACATACATTCTGCTCAGCATCACATAGAAACTTCTCTAAAATAGACCACATTCTAGGAATAAAACAGATCTTTGCAAATCCTAAAACATGAAAACAACTGAGTAGTATCTGACCATAATGCAATAAAACTTAAAAATGGCAATAAACAAATCTCTAACAAATACACAAGCTCATGAGGATTAAACAACTCATCACTGAATGATAAATGGGTCAAAGAAGAAATAGAAAAAGAAATATAATTTTCCTGGAACTAAATGAAAATGAAAGCATAACTCTACAGAGCTTTTTTGACACATTAAAAGCAGTCCTATGAGGGAAATTTATTCATTTTTTTCTTTTATTGAAAATAGATTTTTTTTCATACAATATATTCTAATTACAGTTTCCCCTCTCCCAACTCCCAACTCCATTCCCCTCTGGATCCATACCATTTTTTTCTCTCCTTAGAAAATAAACAGGCTTCCAAGGAAAAAAATAAAACAAAACAAAACAAACAAATAATAATAGGACTAAACAAACTAACAGAAGATAAAGAGCCAAATAAAAAGCTCAAGAAATATATATAGATGCAGAGACACATATGTTCGCACACACAGGAATCTCAAAAACACAAAACCAGGAGTCATAATATACACACAAAGGATCGGTAAGGTTTTTTTTTTTTTAAAGTCCTGAAACAACATTATGAGACAAAGAAGTTCCCAAAGATGCTGCTGAATTCTATTTGTATTTGTATTTACTTATGGGCATGGGGTCTACCCTTAAGAGTTATTTGACTCTAAGTGTCTGCTCTTTTCTGATGGGCAATGGAGGAGCAGTGGGTCTGGGGGAGGGGGGGCTTGGAGGAGTGGAGGGAGGGGAGGCTGCTGTCAGTATAAATTGTATGAGTAAGAATAAAATTTTTAAAATGTAGAAATAGAATAAATAAATGATTTAAGGACGAAACTCAAACATTTCAAAAGACAAGAAAAAGAAATAAAATCCAAACACAGTTGAAGTCAAGAAATAATAAAAGTCAGATCAGAAATTAAAGACATAAAAAAAATGAAAAGGATAGAGTCAAGGACAAGGAATCTAAGAGCTGCTGCTTTTAGAAGATAAACAAGATCTATGATCAGCAGACCCTTGATCCAAATAACCAAAAGAAAAAAAAGAGAGGGCCCAAATTAAGAGAATCAGAAGTGAACAGGGAAGCATTACAACAGACACTAAAGAAATTCAGAGTATTATAAAGGAATATTTGAAAAGCTGTACTCCATTAAGTTGAAAAGCCTAAAGGAAATGGATGAAATTCCACATTTAGCCAAATCACCAAAATAAACCTAGAAAAGTCAATAACCTAAACAGACCCATGACAAATGAGAAAATTGCAATAATAATTACAAGCTTTCCAGCAAAATTCATAGCAGAATTCTACTAGATTTTCAATGAAGAGCTACACTCAATTCTTCTTAAACTATTCAAATATAAGAAAGAAAAGAAACAGAAGAAGCACCTTCAAACTCCTTCTGTGAAGCCAGGATCACTCTAAATTCCCAAACAAGTTAAGACTTTCTCCTTTAAATGCAAGGATGTCCAACATAATCAACTCAAAAATGTGATAAACCACATAAAAATTACATGATTATCTCAACAGATGCAGAAAAAGCCTGTGACAGAATGCTTTCACAACAAATGTCATAGAGAATATAGTTCTAGAGGAACTTTTTTTTATACCTCAACATAATAAGAGCTATATATGAGAACTCTATAGCCAACATCATCCTAAATGGAGAAAAACTTGAAACAATTCTACTGAAGTCAGGAATGAGACAGAGATGTGAACTAACCCCACTCCTTTTCAATAATATGCTCAAAGTACTAGCTGGGGAAATAAGATAAGAGAAGGAAATTAAAGGGCTATGGATAGGGAAAGAAGAAGTCAAACTATCTGTATTTGCAGATGATAAAAAATTATACATTAGAAATATACTAAATTCTACCAGAAAATTTCTAGAAATGGCAAATTTAGCACTGTGGCAAGATACAGACTCAGTTCCACAAATCAATAGCTTTTCTATAAACCACCAGCAAACATTCAGAGAAAGAGATCATGGACACACCTCCATTCATAATAGCCTTAGATAAAATAAAATATCCAGGAATAAAGCTAACCAAGGCAGTGAAAGACCTCTAGAATAAAAAACGTTAAACAGCTGAAGAAAGAGACAAAGACACTACAAAATGGAAAGGCTTAATATACTCCTGGATTAGTAGAAGTAGTAAAAATTGCCATTTTATCAAAAGCTATTTACAGATTCAATGTAATCACAGTCAATTCATTCTTCACAGGAATTTAAAAAAACACACTAAATTGATATGAAACCACAAAAGACCCCAGATAGCCCAAATAATCCTGAACAAAAAGAACAATGCTGGGATTACCATTTCAGATCTTAAGAGAGATTACAGAGCCAAAGTAATATCTACTGTAACAAAACAAATAGAAATGTAGACCAATGAAACAAAATTGAAGACCCAAACATGAGTGCACATAACTTCAGCCCTCTAATCTTTGACAAAGACTTCAGAAACAGGCAGGAGAAAAGAAAGCACCTTCAGCAGGCAGTGCTGGGAAACTGAATGTCCACATGCAGAGGGATGAAATTAGACATATCTATCCCCTTGCAGAAAAACTAACTTCAAAGGCACCACAGACCTAAATGTCAACATCTGGAGCACTGAAACTGCTAGAAGAAAATATAAAGAGTACCCTACAGGATATAGGTGTAAGAAAGGACTTTGTGAATAGGTCTCCATTTGCCCAAGTATTAAGGCCAATAGTTGAAAAGTAGGACTTTGTAAAACTTCTGCATAGCTAAACCAAACCAACCAAACAAACAAACAAATAAACAGGTGAAGTAGAAGTCCACAGAATGGGAGAGAATTTTTGCCAGCTCTACATATGATAGAGGATTATGTAGCTGGATGTTTTCCTGTGTCCCACCCAGTCTACAGCTGTTAATCTATGTCTTCTTCACATCTTCTGTGGATTAAGTCAATATGTATAATATATAAAGACCTCAAAAACAAAGGATCCAAAGCCACAAACGATCCATTAAAAAACTGAGCCTAGAACCTGAACAGATAGTTCTCAAAAGAAGAAAAAAAAAAAGGCTAAATAATATTCAAAAAGTGATCACCATCTTAGGAATTTGGAAGATATATATCAAAACATCTTTGAGATTTTATCTTACCAAAGTCAGAATGGCAAAGATTAACCAAACAACTGACAACTAATGCTTGAGAGGCTGCATGGAAAAGGGAACCCTTATTCACTGCTGGTGGGATGGCAAACTGGTACAGCCACTGTGGAAATCAATGTGGAGAATCCTTGAAAAAAGCTAAAAATAATCTGTTCTATGACCCAGCTATACCACTCCTTAGCATACGCCGAAATGACTTAATATCCCATACCACAGATTGTAGAGGATATTCACTCCACCTATGACCTTGGGCTATCTGGCTACCATAGAGTGCTGAGTTAGGCAGCGTGAAGTAGTGTATGTTGATCCCTATCTTTCTTGAACAAAGGGGAAGGACTCTGCAACTCGATCTACCTTATCCTGTATCCGTGAGTCTGTACCTCCATAGCACCCATTAATAAATTGGTATATATTCTTATACATACCCTTTGGTTCACAATTCAACAGGTACTTGCTCAGTCATGTTCATTTCTGCTCTACCAGAAAATGGAAGCAGCCTAATGTCCTCCAACCAATGAATGCATAATGAAATGTGGTACATATATGACACTATAGAATTCTATTCAGCTGTAAGGAAAATGAAATCATGAACTTTGAAGGTAAATGGATGAAGCTGGAAGAAAACATGTTGAGTGAGGTTACCTAGACCAGCAAGACAAATGTCAGATGTTCTCACTCATTTGAGGCTCCTAGTTCTAAATCTTCGCATGTGAACAAATGTCTTGGAATAACTGCAGAAACCAGCAAAGTAAAAAGAGGCCATTGCAGGGCTGAGTTGGTGATGGAGCTATAAAGCTTAGATATGGGAATGCTCTTCACTTTTTGTCTTTGTTTTGGAAACAAAGAAGAATTCAAAAACATCTGGTCCATGAGCAAAATCCTACAGTGAGCAAATCCTTGCAAATTGATCTGACCACCAGTGCTTATTGAAGTTGGTACCTATTGATATTTGTAAGAAGAAAGTACAGTGGGTACTTTAATTCATAAATTTGCTTTTTATTTTAAACCAGAAAAGTAAATACAAGACTTTCATGGGCTCTGTAACAAAAGGACAAGAAGTTGTCAGATTGAATCACAGTGAACTGGTCATTTTTGAAGATGTCAAAACACCAAGAGACTGAAAGTGAGAAGTAAAAGGCTTATCAAAATTTTATGAGATCTGTCAATATTATCAAAGGTGGCAGTGAAGAACTTGTGAACCTGAGGTTGGAATCAGCTGTCAGAATTCTCTAATAGTTGTCTGACCTGGGTCCATTTCTTCATTTTTAAAATGGAGGCAAGAGTATTGCTTAAGTCATAGGGTTGGATGATCCAGTGGGATCCTTCCGGGTGCCTCACAGCATAGTGCCTGTCCTGTAATAAGGATACATGCTGATCACGTTTAAAAACTGCAGCACTTTGGCATTTCACTGACATTATTAGACATTCCAGGTATCATTACATAAGAGGGCATGTAATGGTAAAGGACACTGAAAACAAAGTGCTGTCAGTTTTGTGATTTCTTAAATACAAATGGATTTTAAAACATAAGCAGATGCAGTTTTGAAACCTATGTCTGAAGATCCTATAGTGTGGGTATGAGTCTGTTCAAGGTATTCTCCAGAAGTATATTAGTTAGGGTTCTTTAGGGGAGCAGAACTGAGGAAACACACACACACACAGGATTTATTAGAGTGGCTTACAGATCGTGATATGGCAAGCACAATGGCTGTCTCCCTACAGAAAGGTTGTTGTTCAAGAATCTGGTCATTGTTCAGTCCACGAGGCTGGATGTCTCAGCTGGATCTTTGATCTGCATTGGAAGAAGTAGGTTCTAATACCAGTGAAGGAAAACTTCAGCAGAAGAATAGATGAACTTGCTATCCAGAGTGAGAGTAAGCAAGCAAAAAGCAAATGCTTCCTTCTTCCTTATCTTTTTATGTAAGCTGCTACCAGAAAGTGTAGCCGGATTTAGGGTGAGCCTTCTGTCCTTAAATAATCTAGATTTAGTGTGTCTTCCTATCTCAAAAGATCTAATGAAGAAAACCATTCATGGGTGTGCCCAGCTATGTGGACTTTAGCTGATTCCAGACATAGTAAGTTGACAATCAAGATCAGCCATTACAAGTAGTCAGGCACTTTGAATTTGTTTCTTCCAACAGCCCTGATCCAGTTAGTATTGATTGTCAATGTGATGGGATATAGAATTTTGTATGAGACAGACTTTGGGTATGTCTGTAATGGAGTTTCTACAGAGTTGAGGTGAGAAGATCTGAATATTGACATATCCACTGGAGAACACACAGAGACACTCATAAATCTGAAAAGTAAGTCTTTATTGCTACCAGTGGCTATACAGGGAACTTGCCCAAACCATGCAGCCTGGAGCTTCACTGTTTGTAGCTAGAGTTTCCTGCCTTGCCCACAGTCAGGACAAATCTTTGTCACCCTCCAGTCCCACAGCCGCTCAGACCCAACCAAGTAAACACAGAGACTTATATTGCTTACAAACTATATGGCTGTGGCAGGCTTCTTGCTAACTGTTCTTATAGCTTAAATTAATCCATTTCCATAAATCTATACCTTGCCACGTGGCTGGTGGCTTACCGGTGTCTTCACATGCTGCTGGTCATGGCGGCAGCTGGCAGTGTCTCTCTGCCTCAGCCTTCTGCTTCCCAGAATTCTCCCCTCTCCCAAAATATTGTGTACTCTAATAAATTTATCTGGGGTCAGAGAACAGACAGCCACTAGATACAAAGGCTAGAAAATGGTGGCACTCACACCTTTAATCCTAGCATTCCAGAGATAGAAATCCCTCTGGATCTCTGTGAGTTCAAGGCCACATTGGAAATAGCCAAGAATGGTGACACACACCTTTAATCCCAGAAAGTCAGCCTTTAATCCCAGGGAGTGGTGGTAGAAAGCAGAAAGATATATATAAGGCGTGAGGACCAGAAACTAGAAGATTTTGGCTGGTTAAGCATTCAGGCTTTTGAGCAGTAATTCAGCTGAGACCCATTCCGGATGAGGACTCAGAGGCCTCCAGTCTGAGGAGACAAGACCAGCTGAGGATCCGGCGAGGTGAGATAGCTGTGGCTTGTTCTGTCTCTCTGATCTACCAGCATGGACCCCAATAACTCGCCTCAGGTTTGATTTTATTAATAAGAACTTTGAAGATTCCTGCTACAACTGTTCTTTGACTGTTTTATGGACAAAAATGAAACAAAACAAAACAAACCATCCTGGTTGATACACTTCAGTTAGCAAGAACAGGTAACAAGAAGAAAAACTACAGAAGCCAAAAAGCAGTTTGCACAGTTAGAGACTTTCCTGGATCCTGGAACTTTGGACTGGGTCTTTGAAGGGTTAAGTCTTTGTCTCCATTTTGGCAAGTGTTGGGGCTACATGCTGGGCTTTCAAGTCAGAATGGTGCCTCCAACATGGTGTCAGTTGTGCTAAGGTCGGGACAGGGAGGGGGGAGCTCTCTTACATGTAAACATTTGTGGTGTCATCCCACAGGCTGGAATTGTATAACTAGGAAGTGAGCTGAGTACCAGGATCCATCTCTCTGCCTCCTGACTGTGTGTGCCTCAAGTTCCAGTTGCCATGGCTTCCTTGCCTGTGGGGCGTTTACCCACCAACCCCACAGCTCCCCAGAGTTTTCTTGAGTGTGAGCAGCAGGAAATGTTAGATAGAAGGATTTATTGCAGAGAATCTTGTGGAGATAAACAGATAGAAAATAAAGGATAGCCTTGAGAGGGCCTGGAAACTATTCCAATGGGCCCTTACTGTCTCTGCCCCAGGGTTTTTATAAAGACGCCAAGGGGTGGAGCAAAAGACCTCCTCTTCCAGCACAGCCAAGTGCAGACCATCTCAGACACCTGCACTCAGGCCTGTGGTACTGATCATCCTCTATGAGGACCTGCTGGGTAAAGCCACAAGGAACCTGAGAATGGGCTCCCACACTTGCCATGATGGACTGTACCTTCAAAGTGTAAGCTG
Organism: Peromyscus leucopus; assembly: GCF_004664715.2. Classification (NCBI taxonomy): domain Eukaryota; kingdom Metazoa; phylum Chordata; class Mammalia; order Rodentia; family Cricetidae; genus Peromyscus; species Peromyscus leucopus. The sequence goes on along the minus strand of NC_051066.1, from coordinate 35,160,768 downwards.
CAGATAAATCTTTATTCCTTCAGTTGCGCTTGTCAGGTATTTTGTTCTACAGTGACAAACGATAGCTAATGCAAACCCCATGAGACTGCTATTTGAATATTCATTTTACAGGGAAGAGCGCTGAGGCTCCCTAGTGAGGGGCCTCGGATCACATGGTTGGTGACAGATTATGTATGCAAACATGTTCTTTTCACTCCTACTTACTGCGATCTTTTCCAGTCCTACATCATTTTCCCAATCCAGTTGTCCTTATTCATCTGCAGATACTAACTCCTTTTCTTCCACTGAAATTGATTCTAGGTTCCAGAGAGAGAAAACACTGAGGCTTGCTGACAACTAATGGGAAGGAAAGCTTTTCTACATTTACAGCATGAAAATGTCCCGACTCTTCCACCACTTCCTGTGCAGTTAACCTTGGCCACTGAACTGTGATTCCACGTTAATACTTGTTCAGTGACCTGACATCTAAAATTTAAATCAAATGGTATTTTCTTTTATTCAAAATATTTACAAAAAGTATCTTAAGTAATTGATTAAAACTGTTTAGAGCTTGGAATCTTTAAATCACTTCAAGCACTCTATATACTGTGGCTGAAATGAGCTGACAACTCTGATCCACATTAAGTTGATAACAATGTTTACAGTGATATCCACCCATAGAAATAAAGGTTTATATAATTTTCTATAACCCATCTACTTTCATGACTTTTTTTTTATTGAATTCCCTTCATATCATTTCTCGGGATATATTTAAGGGCTACAAACTCAAGGCAGGAGCTTTCTATAGGAAACCATCCTGCTTGCATTGCAAGGATTTAGCCTGGAATTGTAATCTAGGCTTCCATTAAAGAAACAATTCTTGGATATTATATCTGTGCTACAAATGCAGATGGAAGAACTTTTGTGTGGTACTATTCACCTCCACAAAGACAAAACTTTGACATACATAAATGTGATTATTTCAAAATCTTTCTACAAAAGGTGCAAACCTTTGCATTACCTGGCAGCCTGATAAACAGTCTACAAACAGCTAACAAAGAGAATGGGGAAAGCAGAGAGGAAAGGCGATAACTGTCATGGTTTAGTGCTCCAATCTATAGCTGAATTTTTCGACATTTTGTAAAAGTTGGCTTACTAGACTCCTTTTCACTAAGAGAACCTTCTGAGTGAACCAAAAGATTAAGTTCAATTTTTCCCATTGAGAAGCTCATCAGAGGGCTTATAAATATGTCTTTCTTGAGAGACTTAGTTTAAATTTAACTGTTAACGAAGGCACTTCATCTGTCTTGGCCACCTTTTGAACCCAATCAGCTCCAACTTCCTCGGTTCAAAAGTACAAAGAGTTGATGAGTAGAAAGAATCTTTCTTTGCATTTTCCAGGCATGTTGAAAGCACTCCCCCTTTTATATTTTATGTCATCCTTTTGTGACTTTATGATTTCTCAGGCTTTTTTTCATTTTTCCATTGTCCACAAATATTGTGGACCAGATTTTATTGAGATTTGGTTATGTGGTAGCAGAACTTAGTGAACGTGGGGGGGAAAAGTATGGTCTTGTGTAAAATGTAAGCAGAAGCAAAATAACAGCTTAGGACATTGGAAAGAGATGAAGAATCCGACAAGCCTGGAACCCCTTGTTTCCTATAACAGCCACAAAAACTAGAAACAGTATTTTCTCGTGTGTCTGCCAGGGTCTCACAATTTATTGTTCTGCACTTTTCTAATATCTGCTCAACCCTCTTCATTTTCACACTGTTTATGGTTATGTTCTGTGTTTAACTTGACCGTTGGACTCCAGCTACACAGTGCAAAAGCCAAAAACAAAGGAACTGCTGCCTTGATGCCTCTACTTTAAATGTCAGATCAATGAAGGTTTCCTGCTTTTACTGCCAAAATGTATTCTACATCTGACCCGCTCACACAGTGACTGTTTCTGCCTCCTCTCTGCAACACCAGGGCTAGCCAGCGCCAATGCACTTTGGTCATATTACTGCATGTCTAAATATTTAAATGATTTCTTTTTTAATATTTATTTCTTTATTTTACATCCCAACCACAGTTTCCCTCCCACCTCTCCTCCCAGTTCTCTCTCTCTCTCTCTCTCTCTCTCTCTCTCTCTCTCTCTCTCTCTCTCTCACACACACACACACACACACACACACACACACACACACACACACACAACTCCTCTGTGCCCTTTCCATCCCCTCCTCCATTTCTATTAAGAAAAGGGCAGGCTTCCCATGGGTATCAACAAAGCATGGCATATCAAGTTGCAGAAGACTAAGCACCTCCCCTTGTATTAAGGCTGAGCAAGGTGATCTGTATGAGGACTGGATTCGCAAAAGCCAGCCAAAGAGTCAGACACAGCCCCTGTTCCTGCTGTTAGGAGTCCCACAAATAGACCAAGCTACACAACTGTCATATATGTACAGGGCCTGAGTTGGTCCCATGCAGGCTCCATGGTTGTCAGTTTAGTCTCTGTGAGCTCCTACAAACCCAAGTTAATTATTTCAGTGGGTTATTCGGTTAGTTATTTAAGTGGGTTAATAGTCCTAGCTCCTACAATCCTTTTACCCCTCTTCAGCAGGACTTCCCAAGCTCAGCCTAATGTTTGGCTGTGTATCTCTGCATCAGTTTCCATCAGTTGCTGGTTGAAGCCTCTCTGATGACTATTGGACTGGGCACCAATTTATGAGCATAGCATAATATTGTTAGGCATCATTACATTGACTTTTTTTTCTCCAGTTGTGTTTCGTTCTATCCTAGGTCTTCAGGCCATCCAGTCTCTGGGTTCTGGCAGTGTCATGGGTAGGCTCACAATTGTGGCATGGCTCTCAGGTTGGCCACTCTCAAAATCTCGGTATCACCCTTACTCCTGCACATCCCATAAGCAGGACAGACTATAAGTCAAAGGTTATGTGGTTGGTTTGGTGTCCCAATCTCTCCATTGGTAGTCTTGCCTGGTCACAGGAGATGGCCAGTTTAGGCTACTTATCCCCTATTTCTAGGAGACTTAGCTGGAGTCACCCTTATAGATTCCTGGGAGTTTCACTTATACCAGGTTTCTACCTGACCCTGAAATGACCCCCCTTTCCAATCATCTCTTTCAATACTCTTCCCCCAACTTCACACCGACATGATTCTTCAAGTTCCCATCCCCACAGCCTCCAATACACCCACAAAATCTCTTCTATTCCCTCTTCCCAGGGAGATCTGAGTATCTACCTTGAGCCCTTCTTGTTACCTAGCCTCTCTGGGTCTTTGGATTGTAGCATGATTATCCTTTACTTTACAGCTTATATCCACTTACAAGTGAATACCTACCATATTTATCTTCTGCCTCTGGGTTACCTCACTAGGATGATTTTTTTTCTAGTTCCATCTATTTGCCTTTGAATTTCATAATGCAATTGTTTTTAACAGCTGAGTAATACTCCACTGTGTAAATGTACCACATTTTCTTTATCCATTCTTCAGTTGAGGAAAATCTAGGTTGTTTCCAGGTTCTGGCTATTATGAATACAGCTGCTATGAACATAGTTGAGCAAGTGTCCTTGTGGAATGATTGAGCATCCTTTGGGTATAAACCCAAAGTGATATAGCTGAGATACCACCATATTGATTTCCAAAGTAGCTGTAGAAGTTTGCACTCCCACCAGCAGTGGAGGAGGGTTCTCCTTGATCCACATTCTATCCAGAATAAGCCGTCAATTGTACTTGTTATCTTAGCCATTCTGACAGATGTAAAATGGAATGTAATTTTGATTTGCATTTCCATAATGACTAAGAATGCTGAACAATTCCTTAAATTGTCTTTCAGCCATTTAAAATTCCTCTGTTAAGACTTCTCTGTTTAGATCTGAACCCCATTTTTAACTGGATTATTTGGTTTTTTTGATGTCTAGTTTCTTGAGTTCTTTATATATTTTGGAAATCATCCCTCTGTTGGATGTGGGGTTGGTGAAATTTTTTTTTTTTTTTTTGCCCATTCTGTAGGCTGCTGTTTTGTCCTATTGATGGTGTCCTTTGGTTACAGAAGCTTTTAAGGTTCATGAGATCTCATTTATTAATTGCAGATCTTAGTGTTTGTGCTATTGGTGTTCTATTCAGGAAGTAGTCTCCTGTGTCAATGCATTCAAGGTTCAGTGTATCTGGATTTATATTGAAGTCTTTGATCTACTTGAACTTGAGTTCTATGCATGGTGATAGATATGGATCTATTTGCATTCTTCTTCATGCCAATATCCAGTTAGACCAGCACCATTTGTCAAAGGTATTTTCCCCCACTGAATAGTTTTGGCTTCTTTATCAAAACTAAGGTGTCCATAGGTGTGCAGATTTACATCTGGGTCTTCAACTCATTTCCATTGATCAATCTGCCTCTTTTTATGTCAATGTCATGAAGTTTTTATTACTATAACACTGTAGTAGAGCTAGAAATCAGGGATGGTGATACATCCAGAATTTTTTATTGTACAGGATTGCTTTAGCTATCCTGGGTTTTTGTTGTTCCATATGAAGTTAAGTATTGTTAAAAGGTCTGTAAAGAATTGCATTGGGACTTTAAAGGGGATTGTATTGAATCTGTAGATTGCTTTTGGTAAGGTGAACATTTTTACTATGTTAATTCTACCCATCCATGAGCATATGAGACCTTTCCACCTTCTGATATCTTCTCCAATTTTCTTCTTCAAAGACTTGAAGTTCTTGCCATACAGCCCTTTCATTTGGTTAATTAGAATTACGCCCAAGATATTTTATATTATTTGTGGCTATTATGAAGGGTGTTGTTTCCCTCATTCCTTTCTCAGCCCATTTATCATTTGTATATAGGAGGGCTACTGTTTTTTTTTTTTTTTTAGTTAATTTTGTATCCAGCCACTTCATTGAAGGTGTTTATCAGCTATAGGAATTCCCTGGTAGAATTTTTGGGATTGCTTATGTATACTATAAGATCATCTGTGAATAATGATACTTTGACTTCTTCCTTTCCAATTTGTATTCCCTCGATTTCCTCTGGTTGTCTTATATCTCTAGCTAGAACTTCAAGTATTATATTGAATAGATATGGAGAGAGTGTACAGCCATGTCTTGCTCCTAATTCTAGAGGAACTGCTTTGTGTTTCTCTACACTTAATTTAATGTTGTGTTTGGTTCTATCCTAGGTCTCTAGGCCATCCATTTGTTTGGAAAATACTTTTCCAACCCTTTAATCTGAAATGATGTCTTTCTTTGATGTTGAGGTGTGTTTCTTGTATGCATCTGAAGGATGGATCCTATTTTTGAATTCTGTTAGCTTGTGTCTTCTTATTGGCAAATTAAGTCATTTGATATTGAGAGATATTAATGACTACTGATTGTTTATTCCTGTTATTACATTGGTGATGTTGATGGTGGTGGTGGTGGTGGTGGTGTGTGTGTGTGTGTGTGTGTGTGTGTGTGTGTGTGTGTGTTTTCCTTCTTTGGATTTTGCTGGTGTGAGATAATAAATATATTACCTACATTTATGTGGGTGTAGTTAGCTCCCTTGGGTTGCACTTTTTTTTCTAATACCTTATGTATGGCTGGATTTGTGAAGAGTATTCTTTAAATTTAACTTTGTCATGAAATATCTTGTTTTCTCTATCTGGATGACTAAAATTTTGCTGAGTATATTAGCTTGAGCTGGCATCTGTGGTCTCTTAGAGTCTGCAAGATGTCTGCCCAGGCCCTTCTGACTTTTAGAGCCTTTTTTGAGAAACTGGATATAATTTTATAGTTCTGCTGTTATATGTTACTTGGCTTTTTCCCTTGCAACTTTTAATATTCTTTCTTTGTAATTCTTATAGTTCTGTCACTTGCCCCTATTCCCTTGTAGCTTTTAATATTTGTTCTTTGTCCTGTTTGTTTGGTGTTTTGATTACTTTGTGATTCAGGGATTTTCTTTCCTGATACTATCTATTTGGTGTTCTGTAAGCTTCCTGTACCTTCATAGGCATGTCCTTCTTTAGGTTAGAGAAATTTTCTTCTATGGTTTTGTTAAATACATTTTCTGGTGTTTTGAGCTGGGATTCTTCTCCTTCTGTTCCTATTATTCTTAGGTTTGGTCTTTTCATGGTTTCCCAGATTACTTGGATGTTTTGTGTTAGTCTTTTTAGATGTAATAATTTCTTAGACTGATAAATCTATTTCTGCTATTATATCTTCAATGCCTGAGACTGTCACTTTCATCTCTTGAGTTCTTCTGGTGAATCTTGCATCTGTAATTCCCATTCCCTTATCCACATTTTCCATTTCCTGAATGCCTTTAGTTTGTGTTTTCTTTATTGCTTCTATTTCAATTTCCATGTTTTGAATAGTTTCACTCACTTGTTTGTTTTTTCTGGTCTTCTTGGTATTCTTTAAGGGATATGTTAATTTCATCTCATTTTTTTGGTTTTTCCTCAATTTCTTTAAGGGTTTTTTTTCTCCTCTTTAAGGACCTCTATCGTCATCATAAAGTTGGTTTTACGATCATTTTCTTGTGGTTCAGCTGTGTTTGAATATTCAGGGCTTGCTGTGATTGGATGGCTGGGCTCTAATGATGACATCTTACCCTGGCTGTTGCTGTTTGTGTTCTTGTGCTTATGTTTATTCATCTGGATTGGGGTAATTGTATGTCTAGGTGTCAGTTCCTGAGTTTGTCATTGTTAGATGTTTGGATGGGTGTTTTCTTCCTTAGTTTCTGTTTCCTCTCTGGTTGTCTGGATCTTGTAGCCTGTGGTTGAGTAGAGGGTCTCCACCTCTACTTCTGGACTTCTGATAACCTGGATGGCCTCTGGTTCAGCAGGGTGTTGCTGCCAAATTTTGGGGCTGAAGTTCTTTCTATGTATGTATGTGGTCTCTAATCTGGCTAGGAGTCCTCTGGGGTCCAAATGCTAGGCTGGCTCCTGGTGGGGAAGGAGGCTTCTGCCTGGTTTCCAGGGAGATGGCCTGGTCTCTGTGGTTCAGGCTCCTGGTCTGACCTCTGATGGGGTGGATGGCTTCTGCCAGAGGTGTGAGCCAGTTTATAGAGATGAGGAGAGTAGGGACAGTTGGAGCTATGCTGGGCAAGCATGAGTGTGTGTGGGGGGGCAGTATTATCTGTGGTTCAGAATGCTGGCCTTGCCTCTGGTTGAAGAGGGGGCTTCTGCAGGGGTGTGCGCCTGGACATGGTGACAAGGAGAGGAGAGGCAGTTGGGGTTATGTTGGGCAGGCATAGGTAGGACAAAGGGAAGGAGTGGCTTACCTGGTATTCAGGGAGCTATATTGGCCTGTGGTGGAGTGGAAGGCTTCTACCAGAGGTATGGGCCAGGATATGGTGATGAGGAAAGAAAAGGCAGTTGGAGTTAAGCTAGGCAAGCACTAGAGTGGTAGGGGGCAATCTTACTTCTTTTTCAGTTCTATCCACACCTCTGTATAACCAGACTTAGCTTTTAAAACTATACATTGGATCATACCACTGCTCTCTTGTCCAATTGCTGCACATTGAAGTTGGATTATTATGGTGATATTTTATTTGTATTCAAATGTTATTTGTATGTTATTAAATAAAGTTGCCCAGGGGTCAGAGCTATTAGCAAGCCATAGGAAAACAGGGCAATGGTGGTGTATGCTTGTAATCCCAGCACTTGGTAGGCAGAGCTAGGTAAGTCTCTGTGTGTTCAGGGATACAGCCAGTATTGGTTACACATGCCTTTAATCTCAATACCAATCAATAGAAAACCTGGAGGTCTATACAGACAGGCTGTGATGAGGTGGTCATGTGGTTGGGTTTACAACCAATGAGAAGGTAGAACAGAAACACTATAAAAAGACAGACACACGGGCAGTGGTTTGGAGAGGTAGGACCACCACAGGAGGAAAGGTAAGGTTTTAGCTCTTAGCTCTGACCTCTTGGCTTTCTTCTTTGCATTGGTTCTGTGTTTCTTATTTAATAAAATGGTTGGCTACATCTACATTTGGCGCCCAACGTGACAAGAATCCATTAAAAAACACTTGGCTTGGCGGCAGGTCCGGTTTCAGGCCTGGGCGGTCAGCTCCCTAGCTTGGGCCCAGGTCTAACTGACCTGCAGCTGTTGCTACTTGCTTAAAGCTGGTGTTACAAACAACTCAGGCCTGCCCTGCTGAACAGGGCCCCTGCCTGTAAAGCCAAGGCTTGACTTGGCTCAAGTGGCTATGCTTTCTTGCTCTCTCTCTCTCTCTCTCTCTCTCTCTCTCTCTCTCTCTCTCTCTCTATCTATCTCTCTCTCTGGATTCACACCTCAAACACCAGGTGGCTGTTTTGAATTTTTCTCAGATTTCTACTGTTCTACGCAGAATTGGTAAGTCAATTAACATCTACTTAAAAGAGAATTTTTTTCTACATTAAAAAAATGGGCTTTATGTGTACATTGGAAGAAAATTGGGCTTTGTTTGAAATTTTAGGCACTCTGACAGCAGAACAACTATATGAAGAGATTAATATTGATCAAAATATTCAGTTTATTACTCTTCTTATCCCTCATTTTACTGTTTAAAAAGATAGTCAATTTAAGTGCCAGGATAACAGTCTTAGAAAAACTTGTTAAACCTGTAAAAATGAATTATAGAGAAATTCAAATTCAGGCAGAAGAAATTAACAGTGAAGTTGTTTCAAAATTGGACCATAAGGTTACAGAAAGAAAGCCAGTTTTCACACAATCACCCTTAATTTATCCGGTGAAGCTACCTGGTGAAGAGGATGAACAAAATACTTGGATTCCAATTGAAATGTTAGACTTACGAAAATTTAAGGAGGCAGTAGCATCTTATAGCATGCATTCCCCATATGTAAAGTGAATGTTAAACACCTGGTCAACTTGTAATTGGAT